>NC_057735.1:32933578-32953156 GCF_004010195.1 Chiloscyllium plagiosum
CAGCAGGTAGTGAAGGCGGCTAATAGCATGCTGGCCTTCATAGCAAGAGGGCTTGAGTATAGAAGCAAAGAGGTTCTTCTGCAGCTGTACAGGGCCCTGGTGAGACCACACCTGGAGTACTGTGTGCAGTTCTGGTCTCCAAATTTGAGGAAAGACATTCTGGCTATTGAGGGAGTGCAGCGTAGGTTCACGAGGTCAATTCCTGGAATGGTGGGATTACCTTACACTGAAAGGCTGGAGCGTCTGGGCTTATACCCTTGAGTTTAGAAGACTGAAAGGGGATCTGATTGAGACATATAAGATTATTAAAGGATTGGACACTCTGGAGGCAGGAAACATGTTTCCGCTGATGGGTGAGTGGCGAACCAGAGGACACAGCTTAAAAATACGGGGTAGACCGTTTAGGACAGGGATGAGGAGAAACTTATTCACCCAGAGAGTGGTGGCTGTGTGGAATGCTCTGCCCCAGAGGGCAGTGGAGGCCCAGTCTCTGGATTCATTTAAGAAAGAGTTGGATAGAGCTCTCAAGGATTGTGGAATCAAGGGTTATGGAGATAAGGCAGGAACAGGATACTGATTGAGGATGATCAGCCATGATCATATTGAATGGTGGTGCAGGCTCGAAGGGCAGAATGGCCTACTCCTGCACCTATTGTCTATTGTCTATTGTTTCAGCACAAGACTGGTCATGGTCCATGTCGTCTCAGTGTGAGATTGCTCGTGGTCCGTGTCTAGTTTCAGTGCGAGACTGGTCATGGTCCGTATCTTGTTTCAGCGCGAGACTGCTCATGGTCCGTGTCTTGTCCCAGCGCAAGACTGGTCATGGTTCGTGCCTTGTTTCAGCGTGACACTGGTTCACGGTCCGTGTCTTGTTTCAGCGCGAGACTGCTCATGGTCCGTGTCTTGTTTCAGCGTGAGACTGGTCATAGTCCGCGTCTTGTCCCAGCACGAGACTGGTCATGGTCCTCGTCTTGTCCCAGCACGAGACTGGTCATGTTCCGCGTCTTGTCCCAGCGTGAAACTGCTCATGGTCCGCATCTCGTCCCAGCGCGAGACTGCTCAAGGTCCGCAACTTGTCCCAGCTTGAGCCTGCACGTGGTCTGCACGTTGGACTCTCACTTCCGCCAATGCCATCCAATTTCAGGACAAGGTAAGTAAGGAAAGAAAAGACAAGAGAGGACAAAAGAAAAGAAAGAAAAGGGAAAGCGGTCAGAGCAGACAAGCTCCGGCATCGGAGCCCTACTTTGCCGCCATCTTGGACCGGAACGAAGTAAGATTCATTGAGTTCATGAGCAAATGTCTCAGGACATGTATTACAGGTCATAAAAAGGTCACAAATAGAAGAGAGAGTGTGGGGAGACTGAGAGCTTTAAAGGCAATGTTAGATTACTGCAAAGGTGGGCACTGAGTCTTTTCCCCTTCATGATTGTCCTGTGAGTTCTAACTGAGCAAGACATTGAGATATATGATGGGGATACGAGAACATGACTGTTGCTCTGAGCAACTGAAGAGAACAGTAAAAGTTTAGGGATGAAGACTAATAACAAAAGATCCAATAGGTGTGCTGTCAATTTGAGCTAAGAGAACAAGACAGGAATTAAGGTTCCAATATTATTGATGAAAACCTGAATTCAGTAGCTTCAAGAACCTCACCTCACTGATGGTGATAAATGGAAGTATGGAGTTTGAGATTGAGGAAAGGATTAGCTCTGATTGGCATAATTAGGAGTGCAGTGATGTGTTTTGGGAGAGAAAAGTAACAATAAAACCCAAAGGAAGAATCTAACAACATTTGTGAGTCTAGTATTTTTAGCTCAAGGTGTGAAAACACTTGGGAACCCAAGTAGAGGGGAATAATGATAAAGAGGAACCTCAATTATCCAAAGGACATGGGTGAGGAATATTTTGTTCAGTTAATCGAATGCTGGATAATTGAATGCTGGATAGCGTTGTTTGCCAAGCATTGGGACCTTGCCATCTTGTTTGGATAATCCGAAATTTGGATAATCGAATGCCGGATAATCGAGGTTCCTCTGTAATGCCAATTATTTGCAAGTGATGAAATACGTGAAATACCGAGAGGGGATGAGATCAGGAGCCCCTACATGAGGGATCAGTGAAGATTCTGGAAGCATTGAATAAAGAAGAGAAATGAGAGGGTCATGCGGGGTGGAAGAGAATGTGGTGAAGTGTGTGATGGAGTTAGCACTACCAGGAAGAATGACAGGAAGGAGTCCTAATACCAAATGGAAAATTGTATCGGTGAGAGGCTTACATTAATTGGGGTTAGAAAATGAATGAAAGACTGACAGGAGGAGATGCAAAGTGGATCAATCAGAATTGAAATGACACAAAGTAAAATGGAGCAACTGAAAGAAGTTTATGCATTGATACTTGGGAAAATCTGTAGATAGGACGTATAAGGGACTAAGCCATTGACAATTTTATGAATATTTCTGAATGTAATCATTAACACCTCACATGATAAATAAAAAGTGAATTCTTAACATTCTGCATTAACACAAAGATAAATTAATAGTTAGCTTAGTAATTTACAGAACATTGTTGTTGCAATACAATAACACACTCAGGCTACAGGGTACCACAGGCCAGATCATCCTCAGGGACAGATAAACATAATGTTTCATTTCAATTGTCTTCCTGTTATTTTCTTCTTTTTCTAAAGGCAATTGAGGATGAGATCAGGAGTCCCGACATTAGGGATCAGTGAAGCTTGTGGAAGCATTGAATAAATAAGAGAAATAAGAGGGATATGTGGTGTGGAAGAGAATGTGGTGAAGTGTGTGATGGAGATAGCTGGGAGCTCATCAGTAGCTCACTGAGATCGTCATTTTTGATCTTTGGACAATGAAGACTAGTTGGATGTTCAACAGGGATTCTAGTAGGAATATCAAAGCCATTTATAAAATGGACTCTTACAACTTACACTTTTCATTGGGACCACTGTATAGCAATTGGAAATAGGAGCCCTGCCTGTTTTTCTTTCTCCTTCTCTAAGCATAGGGTGCTGAGGACAATGGCAGCAGCCTCACCTCACCAAAGAGGCGTCTTTTGCATGTTTTGCACTGCAGTAATCATTTGAGTCATATAATTTTAGAGCACAGAAAGAGGTCCTTCAGTCCATCATAACCACACGGTTCATCAAGCACCTATCTACTCAAGTTCAATTTTCCAGCACTTTGTCTCTAGCCTTTTATGCTATGCCACTTTAAGTATTCATCTAAGTATTTTTAATACTTTAAATGTGATGATGGTTCTCACCTCTGCTACCTTCTCAGGCAGAGAGTTCCAGATACCTACCACCTTCTGGATGAAAAGTTTCCTCCTCACAATCACATGGGATGACAACCAGAACTGCACACAGTATTCCAGCTGTTCTCTAAAACAGTGCCATCATAATCTCCCTGCTCTTATATTCAATACCTCAACTAATAAAGACAAGTATCCAATATGTCTTCTAAACCATCTTTTCCACCTCTCCTGTTGCCTTCAAGGATCTATAAGCAAGGTCATTCTGATCCTGTGTCCTTCCTAGGGTCCTCTCATTTATCATGTATTTCCTTGCATTGTTTGCCCTCCAAAACTGCATCACTTCACCCTTTTTCAGGATTAAATTCCATTTACTATTGTTCTGCCCATTTGACTAGCACATCTGTATTGCCTTGTTGTCTAAGGCTTTCCTCCTATTTATCTTACAACCATACCTTGTGTCATACCCAAACTTAATGATCAAATACGGTGGCACAGTGGTTAGCACTGCTGCCTTCTAACACCAGAGACCCAGGTTCAATTCCCACCTCAGGCAACTGTCTGTGTGGAGTTTGCACATTCTCCCCGTGTCTGTGTGGGTTTGCTCCGGTTTCCTCCCACAGTCCAAAATGTGCAGGTTAGGTGAATTGGCCATGCTAAACTGCCAGTAGTGTTTGGTGAAGGGGTAAATGTAGGGGAATGGGTGTGGGTGGGTTGCTCTTCGGAGGGTTGGTTGGGCTGTTGGGCTGAAGGGCCTGTTTCCACACTGTAAGTAATCTAATCTAATCTCTTTATTATACACTAAAACAGCAAGTTCCCCTATATACCATCAGCTCTTAATTCTTGACCAGCGTCTTATGCAATGCTTTGCCAAAAGCTTTTTAACGTCTGTGTAAACTACACCAAATGCAGTATTCTCATTCACACAACTAGTCACATCCTCAGAAAATTCAATCAAACCTCACATGATCTCCATCTGACAAAGCCAAGCTAACAATCATCGATTAAATCCTTGCCTTTTCAAGTGGACATTCATTCTGTCACTCAGATTATTTTCCTACCACTGATGTTAGGCTCAGTTGCTTAAAGTTCCCTGGTTTATCGCAGAACCCACTTGTATAAGGTTACATTAGTTTTTTTTTCCAGGTCCCTGGCACCTCTCCTGTGGCCGGAGAGGATTTGAAAATTATTGTCAGGATCCTTTCAATGTCATCTTTTGCCTCCCATGGTAGACTGCAATGCATCTCATTAGAACCTGGAGACTTGTCTGATTTTAAGTCAGCTAAGACGGCTAATATCTCTTCCCACTCATTTACAATTTATTCGAGTATATCACATTGTCTTTCCTGTTTTTTTATATTTACATTGCTCTTCTCTATTATGCATACAGATGCAAAGTACTCATTTAAAATCTCACCGATGTCTTCTAGCTCAGCACACAGTTTGCCACTTTGGTCCCTGGTTATTCTCTTCCCCACTATATAGTAATACAATCTAAAACTGCTTCTGTGTAACTCACAGCCTTGTGGATGCACTGCAGTGCCTCGGCTGATGCTTAAACACATAAACCCAGTGCTCAAGTTGGTCAAACTGGTGGAATCTCCTACAAAAATGGTCATCCAGACTGCGAAGAGTTTCTCATACTTCCTACATGCTGCAGATTGTGCAACATGCAGTCATTTATCAAGTCAAGCTGTTTGTGGTCGATTTTTCCCAAAACTGCTAGAATCTAAATATAATTCCTATAATTCATTCCAAAAAGTCACCTTATCATGTAGGATCTTATAAAATTGTACTACATATTAGTTTTGCACTTCCTTTGATCTCAGCATATCTGAAAGAACTTTACAGATAACAAAATACTTTTGAATGGAATGTCAGTTAGCTCAGTTGGCTGGGCAGCTGGTTTATGATGCAGTGTGACACCAACTGGGTTTAATTCCTGCACTCGTTGAGGTTACCATGAAGGTCTCAGCTTCTCTGTTTACCTGAGGAGTGGTGACCCTCAGGGTAAGTCACCAATAGACATCTCTCTCTAATGAGAGGACAGCCCTCGGTTCTGGTAAAACTATGGCAACTTTACCTTTTATCACTTCCAAATTGTACTCACTGTTGCATTGTAGAAAGCTTGGTGGCCACTCTTTAAATAGTAAGTTCACGGATTTAGCAAGCTGATTATTGTTGTACTTGGCAGTTGGTATCTGAAAGGGTTAATTGATGTCATGAAATGAATTCCACCCATCAGGCTATAAAGAACTATTCCTAGGACTAGTAAACAAGTTGTTCTGAGTTGCAAGACTAGTCCTATGGCTAAGTCCACATAGCTAACAGCAATGTGCACTTACTCAAATTGAGCCTAATGTTTGCACAAGAGGCTATCGTGTAATAAGCCTATTTTATTTATCAAGTCTGAGCCTATCTTCTGCCAAATACTTTGTGTGGGCATTTATCCCTGCATGCTATCAGTAAGTTAGACTAATGTCAATAAGAAGGATTTGAGGTTGTGAATCTCCAAAGCAATCTCAAATGGCTCCAGTGAACATTACCACAAGTATACCATGTTGACAGATGGGCGTATTTCACCATCAATACCAGAGTAGCAGCAAGCAGGTATAACTGATTGATATAATATGCCAGCAGTAGTAAACTTCTGAGGATATCTTCAATATTACAAGATTTACAGTCACCTGAAGAGAAGAAAGAAGGAAAAAATCCAGTCAGAACATTGTGAGTGTAATTTTAAATATTCAGCAGCTTAATAGCAGACGGAGTCAGTCAGTTTCTGTGAAATCAGTGGGCAGCAGATAAAAAAGTCTGCAGAGGCAATAACAATTCTAGACCTGACTGTAGAAGTGCAAAACAGATAGAAATCACACAAACTACTGAAAAAGCTTGTGTAGGCCACACTGTTATAGGGGAAGTAACAGAATCATAAACCTAAGATTTTGTGGTCATATCAGACACCCAACTTTGTTAAATCCATTAGAGGATTGGTGAAAATCCTTGCATTTAATAAAAAAACATTCTAGACTAAGAAGCTAAAAGAAGGCTTATATCATTATATATAATAAATAAGCGCCATTAAATGTGTTAAAAAGTTGCAAAAACCTTTTAAAAAAAAGAGACTTTCAGAAAATTGTCAAATCAATGATATAATTCAACTAATTAGTGTTAAAATATCAAGGAAGAAGAATTCATCAAAATTATTGATTTGAAATGAAAATAACTTTCATTGTGTAACTAAAAATAGTCTTAAAGGTATAAAAACAATATAACACAATTGTTTCAAATATGACGTGGGTTGTGGCATAAGTAATGTTCAGGGCACCAGGCAAACTCCTGTGTTCTTCTTTAGAAGTGCAAAGGGGTATATTACTGACACAGGACATGACAGACAGAGCCTTACTTTAATGTCTTATTTGAAAGATGGTGTTCCCAATAATGCACTGATTTTTGTAATTTCAAAATTATACTTTATTCATAAAAAAGTTTATATATGTACATATTCACTCAAGTAGTTTGGTTCTGTATAGTAGCAAATGAAGGAACAAACAAACATTGGAGCTTGACTCTATTGGGTGAAAAAAAGGCATTTCTTACTTTTAAAAGATTATGTTTACATATATTTGAGATACCTGGGGGGTCTGATAATAATTACAAACTCACATCTATGAAATAGGAGTTGTAGCCACAGCCTTCTGACATTGAGCAGGCGTGCTCATACTGACTCACCTCTTTATCAGATAGTGTGGTTCGCAGAATCACTTCAGCTGACCATAGCTTATTTTGTCTGAATGCAGTTTAGATATTTGATGAAGCTCTGCAAAGGATTATCTCCCCTGTTCAAAAGCAAGATGTAAATGCAAACTTCCATTTTATATTTTAGTGCTGATTTTTCATTGCAGCACTCACCCTTCTCATCATCATCACCACAACAAAGGAACGTTGCAGTGGAAGGACAGGCTTTTTGTTTGTCACAAGGCTGTAGGCTGCTTTTCACAAACTCTTCAATATGAAACTGGAGACACACTGCGTGAAATGCATATCTTTTCATTCATTCACAGAACGTGGATAGTATTGGTGAGACTGGGATTTATTAACCTTCAGTGTGGTGGTGAATCGCATTCAGCTGAACTGCTGTAGTTAGAATGATGAAGAGCTATGCATTGTGCTATCTGGTCAAGAGTTCCGTCATATTGACCAAGCGTGTTGAAGGAATGATAATACATTTCTGAATCCGATGGGTGTCTGCTAGCAGGTGCTGCTAAAAAGGGGTGACAGACTCTTTGGAACAAGGTTTCTGTTCCCTTTGCCTCTTTAATTACCCAGAAACAAGAACACACAATGTGTTACGGAAAAATGTAAAGCATTACCAAAACTTCAGTTATTATTTAAGAATGAGTATTATTGATATTTATTTATTATTTACATGGACTCATTACAGTGAAACACTTGTTTATTTTATACTTACATCAATCAAGTTGTATTCTTTTCTGAAATTCCGTTATACTAATCTGCAAGGGATCTACTGGCTACACCACACTCGATGAAGTTAAACATTATCACTGTGTATGCTTTCCAGTCCAAAGTTCAAGACTATAGCCTCATTATGATTAACTGTGTTCAGTACGTTCAACCTCTATGTCCTTCCTCAACATCAAATATGCTCTTACTCTTCCTTTCTACACTGCTGAAACTGTGCAGGTTCTTAAGGACTTTATAGTTAAGGTCAGGGTTCAAAGGACAAAGCAGCAGTGGGTGAATCTGGCTTCAAAGACTCCAAATCAGCCCACAAGGAGTCAAAGATAGTCGAGGGAAGTTGAGAAAATTCGCCCCTAATTGTGCAAGTGAGCCAATCTGAGAAGCATTTTTCCTCAAATCATAGAGTCTATCACCTCCCATCACAGGTTTCCTCCTTGCCATTCTCACTCTCCTTTACTTATACATCCAGTCTCTGGAGGATGAGCAGGAGGCAGTAACTGAAGGTTGAGGAGCAGTTATGTTAGCCAGTCCCACTGTCACCATGCAGGAGACTCTCAATGGTGAAGTCAACATTCCCCAGGAGACTGAAGACTGAAGAGGAAAAGCAGCAAAAAGAAAAAGAGGAGCAAGGAAGCCCAGTAACCAGATGGAGAACAAGTCTGGGGAAACCACTCATACCAAAAAAGTTCTTTTTTATATAGGCTACAGACAGCATGTAGGAGGCTCAGCACATTTTAATTGTCTTACTAACATTAGATTTTCATGCTGGGAGAGGCCCTGCATCAATGGCAACAGAGAAGTAAAATATTATTGCCCTCCATATAGATAAAGCCCTGTGGGTGGTGCTAAATCTCCTGGAGTGAAAAGAGATTCTATGCTTCAGTAAATGATCCGGAACTGATTCTCACTGCCATTTCTCTCTCCTGTAAGAGCCTGTGTTTGAATTTATCATTTTGCCAAGGGATGTGTTTATGGGGATGTTGCAGGAAATTGGAACAGCTCTTTATTAAGATGTGGAGGATATCATGTCAATCGGATTTTCAAATCATTGTTATTCTAAATTCTATTTTCTTTTGTTGGTGTTTAATTTGGTGGTGTATAAATACATTCTGTTTTACTTGAAGCCAAGTGGTTTGACCAGCTGCATAACTCCTGGGATATCCACCTTCAATCTGCCTAAAACAACAAGGAAAGTTAAGGTCTGGGCTACCTTCTTGAAATGTTTTGAGGGGGTCTGGCCTGGTCCATAATGCTGGCCACAAGAAGTCACTTCCTATCCAACCTTGCTGTTGGAAGGTGGTCTGAATTTCCCTTTGTCATCAAAATATTTGTATTGAAATTTATTGATTTCATAGAAGTCCTGCCATACAGGTTAATTGGTAAAAGCACAACTTTACACCTCTTGTATGAATCTCTCTGACATCGCGAAAGAGAAAGGTTGCAATATTGCAAGTCTGAACAAGTGCTTCAGAACTCATTGACCTTTGTAAGTCATAAATTATTTTTTTAACATTGGCCATCCAAAAATTAGATTCCACAAACGATTTCATAAAATTCTACTGCTTACAAGCTGGCCATTTGCTGGTGACAATGCCAACTTTATGAAGGTGTTGCCTAATTAGTTCTCTGAAGTGCCTCCAATGCCAGACATCTTTCCTTAGATAGGAGACCAAAAACTTCACAGTATTTCAGCTCTGGTCTGACTAGTGCCTGGGTTGGTTTTAGGAAGATCACCCTATTTTTAAATGTAATTCCCTTTGAATTAAAGCCCAACAATTCATTGGCCTTCTATGTTACGTGCTGAACTTATATGCTTGCTCTTTGTGATTTGTGCACAAGGCCCTCAAATCCTTCAGTCAGTTTTGAGACTACTGGTCCAACAAACAGGTACATGGAAGAGGGTGTTCCTTGTGGAATCTCTCTACCATCTCTCTCTCTCTCCTGTAAGACCTGGAAATTGTACTTTTTTTGCCACAGGGTGTTTATGGGGATTGTTTCAGGACTTTCGAACAGCATCATTAACTTGGGATAATCTGTTCAGTTTTCGGATAGGTTAAGTTATTCTATATTCTGTTTTCTTTGGTTTGCATTTCATTCAGTAATCTTCAAATGAATTCTGTTTTGTTTGAAATTAAGTGGTTTGACCTGTTGCATCCCTCCTGGAATATGCACTATGCACCTGCTTAAAACAAGGAGAAAAGTTAGGGTCAGGGCTACTTTCTTGAAAGTTTTTGCTGGGGTCTGACCTGATTCATAACAACAACCTTTTTTTGTCATCTGCAAACTTGGCGATAGTACATTCATTACCCATATCCATGTTATACATAGAGATGACAAATTACCATGGTCCCACTAGTTATGTGGCACTTCCCTGGTTATAGGTTGCCACCCTGAAAGTATCCCTTTTATCGCAATTTTCAGTCTTCTTTTGTTTTCCCCAAATTTCTACACAGTATGCATCCGTCGTTAACATTGGAAGTTTTCCAAAAGCATAGGCTCTGAGCTTATAATGTAGCCTTAATGTGGTACCTAACTGCACACTTTTTCAAAATCCAAATGTAGCGCATCTACTGATTCTCCGTTATTTATTCTGCTTATCATCTCTTCAAATAATTCCAACAAATTTGGTAAAAAACATTTTCCTTTCATGATGTCACATTGTGTCTGCTTGATTATCTAAATGTTCAGCTATTACATCCTTTAGAATAGATATTAACATTTTCCTAAAGGCAGGTGGTAAGTTAAAAGACCTATATTTACCCAAAATATATGAACAGTTTTCCAATCCTCTTAGAGTTTTCCAGAATGTAAGGTTTCTTAGAAGTTTTCTATCAATGCATTATTTCTGTTGCTTCCTTTAAATCATAGAATATAACTCATCAGCTCTGGAGGATTAATCAGCCTTTATCTCCATTAGTTTCCCTGGGCTTTTTCTTTAGTGATAGTTATTTTATTTATTTCCTTTCCACCTTTGGCTGCTTGATTTAATATTTAATGTTTGAGGCTCCAACACTGATCCCTGTTGTGCTCCACCAGTTCCAGTTTTTGCAATCTCAAAATGACCTATTAACCCCAATTCTTTGTTTTCTGTTAGTTAGCCAATCCTCTAACAATGCAAATATAACACCCCATTACCATCACTAGTATCTTCTAGTATTCTTTTATGTGGCACCTTATCGTATCGTTATGTAAGTCCAAACAGATCATACTCTTTGTCCATCCTGTTAGATCCTCAACAAACTTTAATAAATTTGTCAAACAGGCTTCCTTGACAATAAAATCAATTTATATTATGAATTTCTAAATGTTTTGCTACTACCTTCTTAATAACCGTTTTTCACATTTTCCTAATGAAGGATGTTAGACTAACTCCCTGTTTTCTGTCTCCCTTCTTCAAATCATGGTATTACATCTGTGGATTTCCATGCTACTATACCCTAGTGAATTTTGAACAATTAAAACTGATGCATCCAATTATGTCTGCAGCCACCTCCTTTAGGATCATCAAAGCTGCCATTGGGTCCTAGGTACTTGTCAGCCTTGAGTCCCATTAGATTTTCTAGTATTTCTTCTCTAATGACCACTATTATTTTGAGTTTCTCTCTCCCTTTTGCCTTCTGCTTTTGTACTATTCTTGAATTTTTTTATGTTTATTTTTATGAAGATGGATGCAACACACTTGATCAAGGCCTGTAATTTCCATGATTCCCATTATTAAGTGCCTCACAGGGTGGCGCAGTGGCTCAGTGGTTAGCACTGCTGTCTCACACCACCAGAGACCCAGGTTTGATTCCTGCCTCAGGTGACTCTCTGTGTGGAGTTTTCACATTCTCCCCATGTCTGAGTGGGTTTCCTCTGGGTGCTCTGGTTTCCTCCCACAGTCCAAAGATGTGCAGGTTAAGTGAATTGGCCATACTAAATTGCCCATAGTGTTGGGTACACTAGTCAGGGGTAAATGTAGAGGAAGGGGTCTGGGTGGGGTACTCTTCGGAGGGTCGGTGTGGACATTTTGGGCCAAAGGGCCTGTTTCCATACTGTAGGGAATCTAATCTAATCTCACATACAAAGAGTTCAGAGCTCACTCTCGCTGTGCCATTTTCTTTCTTATGTATTTGTCAGAGTTTTTGTTTGTTTGTGTATTTTGTGCTAGTTTCCTTTCCTATTCCAATTTAACTGGTGCTCACTCCTGCTGACCAACTGCACAGCTAGTGGTGACTGGATGCAGAGAAGATTTGAATAGTCAGATAACATTAAGTTGGCTTGCTGCCTGCATTACAACTAATGGACACAGGTTAATCATGCAATGTATGCCCACGGCTGTTTTTAGGGACTAGCTAATTCAGCATTCCCCATCTCGTGCTTATAATGATCTTCAGGCCTGTCAGTTTATCACATTCTTTTCTTCCATTGCCACCCTTTAGAGGTTTGGTGTAAATTGCAGCCATAATCTTTTATATAAGTCCATCTCCTATTATGAGCTACATAGCAACGCTAAACCGTGAAAAGCACCATAGCAACAAAACCACACTGCTTTTCACAGTGAGCCACCTCAGAACATCTTTCCAGAGGAACAGATATCTTTTTCGGTTGTATTTGGAACATTTGATCAAAAAATATAAATAGCGATTAGAAAAGATTGTGAGATGAAAGGCTTGTCTTCACTTCTATTCTGATGTTACTTTTGTCAAGTTGAGTATCTGAAGCATAAAGGTCACACACAAATATATTTAATCAAACCCCATGATTTATGTGTGCTATAATTTTGAATTTTAATTACTTCATAGTTAGCAGTGAGAGGAATCTTGTCAAAATGCTTGCAGTTGGTTTTAGGTAATTATCTTGTACTGTTTCATTTTCTTTCCCAGCACCATCTTGTAGTAATTGTGAGTGCAATTATTATTGCATTTTTTCTAAACTATTGGTTGCATTAGTACAGCTATAACTCAAATGGCATCTGCTACTGTCATTGTGATTTATTCTGTAATTTGTCTCCTCTATTGTGTTATGTCTGTTTATAAGTCCTTGGGCAAGGATCCATTTCAAACAGGCTTTCAAGCTTAATCTGCACAATCATTTGCTCTGAAATAAAAAAAAGTCAATATTCAGGAAATACTACCAGAAACACATACCACACAGATCTTTGAAAATAGCTGTAATCATTCTATTGGAAAAGCTGCAACATTTTTTAAAAAATAAATCAGACCTGATGGGAGCTTGACCTATTTGATAACTAAGTTTATTTGCACATTCTATTCATCAGTAGTTTCTTACCATTCTGGTCAGAGCTAGATACAGCTGGAAAAAGAAAGCGATTGGGTGTCAGCCATTTGGATCTTTGACCTATGCCTTAACCACAGGAATTTCAAATACTCTCACTATTTAAAGAGAGGGAATAAAATGACTAATGTAGTTGGAAGAATGATTTCTTCATAAATTAATTTTCCTTTCACCTATATTTCATGCGCTGTGTGCTTTGAAAAGTTATTTTTATTAAAGTATCATAAAACCCTTTGCTCAATCCTAAAGTTATTGGTTTTTGTTGTTTGTCTGAAAATAGTTGAAAGGAATAAACTAGCCACTTACCATGCCAGGTGACAGAGCAAATTATATTAAATCCCCCAAGATTGCTTCCCTTAATTAGTGTAACACACAGGGGAGGTCTTGTGGTGCTGTGGGCTGTTGCCTATAAACCAGAAATTTTCAGTTCGAATCCAAGTCCAGAAATTAATTATGGACACTACAACCATTCAAATCCTTCCAATAAGGCTATGACAGGTGATAAGAATGGGAGAGTCTCTTTGTCAGCTCAGCTTGATGCAGAGTGGCAGCCCTCAAACTACAGCCTCTGATAGCCTCTGATTTCCTGATCCAGGAAATTGTGGCTATGAGAACAAACATATTTACATACTCTGTCTGCCTCGTGGACACTAAGTATGGATAAAGAAACAAAATAAGCAACACTTGCAAGTTTTTCTATCGAGCTTGATCCATAATACACTTGGCTATCAAGCATAGATTCAGCAAAAGATAGTGACTGCTGAGAGTCTACAAGTTATTAAAGAAAGACAATTGTAGTGGGGCAGGGAAATAGAAGGTGGTTTTGCATTGGTACAGCAAAGACGTGTGGCCAAAATTATTCCCAACGTCAGAGCAAATTACTGCTGATGCTGGAATCAGTACTGAAAACAAAAACTGCTGGAGATCACCATGGGTCAGGCAGCATCTGTAGAGAGAAAGCAAGCTAACAGTCGAGATGACACTTCTTCAGAGAAGTGAAGCTACTGTCTGACTCGCTGTGATCTCCAGCACTTTTTAGTTTTCTGACCAAAATTATTCCTTGTTACATTCAAAGATTTTGTGATCCTGCTGCAGGGAATTGGCCATTGATCTGGTTGAAAGCTACCCACAATAGAAATCACAACTGAAACTACATTTAAGATCATCACCCATTGGATATTTCTGCCGTATTATAGTGGAGGAACCATGCAATCCAATGAAAGTTCTGTTCTCTGCCCTTCTGATAACTTTTTCAATTGGAAAATAATGAAGATGTTGCTTCTTAAGGTCTAAAATTTGGGCAGTGTGTTGACTTATCAATTTCAGATGTACCTGTTAATGGACTCCTCTCAACATCAGCTAGAGGGATCCAGGCCAAAAGGTACATAATTGGCTTCATTGGATCCATGCTTCTGCCAGCTGAAAGAGGTAATCTAAGAATTTTACCCTCTTTCCTAATAACCTTAGTTTCAAATTGTTTTTAGCTAAATTGTAATTTTCTAGGATAAAATATAGTAAAGACCATAGGTGTGATGATGCTGCTCCTTTACAGGTTATGTTGTCCTTGGGTTTTTTTTCAGAGCAGTCATAAACCCAGACACTCCCAGAGGTCGAGGTTTGCAGAGGTTTAGGATAAATCTGTTTATAGCTAACAGATACTACCTCAGACAAAAGGTTTTCAAGTTTTTAAAAAAAGGACACTTCTACAATAAAAGGGAAGTGGCCTCATCCCTCAGCTCAGCTATTCTTTGATTTGGTTTGGGTTTTAACAGGCCGTCCGTTGTGAAGCTGCTGCACCCAAAGAAGCAGGTCCATGCTGATCCTCCCTCTGTCTGACATCTCTCCTATAAGAACCTGCGTTCGATTTCACCTCTTTTGCCAAGGGGTGTTTGCAAATTGTTGCAAGTATTTGGAATAGCATCATTAAGTTAGGGCAGTCTGCTGGGTTTTTGGATTGGTTAAGTTATTCTATATAATGTTTCATTCGGTAATCTTGCAAATAAATTCTGTTTTGTTTGAAACTAAGTGGTTGGGCCAGCTGCATCTCTCCTGGAATATCCGCCTAACACCTGCTTACAACAAATAGCACAGTTAGGGTCCAGGCTACATTCTGAAATGTTTTGAGGGGATCTTCCCTAGTCCATAACAGATTGGGCCCTTGACTGAGATTTGTTCTATAGTTCCTCTTGGGATTAGGATTACTGGACTCAAAGGCAGTGAGTGGTAAGTGAGAGTGTCTTTTGTTTTGGGTGTTGCATTCAGTTGGTTGAAACAATGCTTGGAAAAACAAGTCACTAAGAGTTTTCTGGGGGTAGAAGAAGTGACTTTGGGAGTTTTGGAAAAGGTGATTAAGGCCAAGCTGCCAGAATTAGCAGACAAACTGGAGCTGGAGCTGGAGCTGCCTCCTTCCATGAGGAAAGGAAAGATAATTACTGCAATAGCTCAGCATTTAAATTTGCTGGAAACACCATCAGAATCTTGGAAGATGGCTAAAATTCAACTGAAAATGAAACAGCTTGAGTTAGAAGCAAAGTTAAGGAAAGGGCAACAGAAATGAAATGGTTTGAATTATGATTAAAGGCAGAGGAAAGAGAAAAAGAACAAATGGCCCTGCCAGAATAAAAAGGGCAGAATCGCTGTAACAGAACAAAAAGAAAAAGAGGAAGAGAAGGAAAGAGAAAAGGAGACAGAGGAAAGGAAGAAAGAGAGGGAGTCTGAACTTCAGAAATTGGCACTTAGACAGGAAGTCAACAGTGTGTTGCTGGAAAGCACAGTAAGTCAGGCAGCATCCAAGGAGGAGAATCGATGTTTCAGGTATAAGTCTTTCACCAGCATCTTCAGCATCTGCAGTCCTCGCTTTCTCCCACTTAGACAGGAAGGTCAGCTTTAAAAGATGGAGATGAAGGCTGAAAGTGACCTAAGTGAGGGAGGGGGTGAGGATGAGAAACCCATGGCAGCCAAATGCCTGGTGAGAAACTGTTTAAGTATGTCCAAGCATTGCCTAAATTTGATGAGAAGGATGTGGAATCCTCTTTCAACTCATTTGAAAAGGTGGCCAGACAAATGCAATGCCCAGTGAACATGTGGGTTTTGTTGATCTAAACAAAACTTGATGGTAGAGCGAATGAGGTATTCGCATCACTATCAGAGGAGATATCTGGGGAACATAAGGAGGTGAAGAAAGCTATCTAAAGTGCATATGAACTTGTGCCAGAAGCCTACAGCTAATGTTTCAGGAATCTAAGGAGGGACCCTGGTCAAATCTACACTGAGTTTGAAATGATCAAACAACATAATTTTGATAGGTGGATAAGGGCATTAAAAATAGAGCAAACCTAAGACACTCTTAGAGAGACAATTATTTTGGATGAGTTCAAAAATTCACTTCCTGAAGTAATGAGAACTCATGTGAAAGAGCACAGAATTAAAATAGGAAGATTAGCAACTAAAATGGCTGATGATTATGTGTAAGTCCATAAATCAAAGTTAGACTTCCAAAATCAGTTTCAATCGGTGAAGGATGGAGATTGGGGAAAAGAGAAATCCTTGCATGGAAAGGGACAGGTAGATCTCAGTGAAGATCATAAGGATAACTTACCACAGGGGTAAAAAGGAAACCCTTGAAGGGGAACGAGAAGTTAAAAAGCTCTGGTATTTTCACTGCAATAAAGTAAGCCATATAAAATCATAATGTTGGCAGGTTAGGAACAGCACTGGGAAGTCAGATGTCGGAAAACAGGGTATGCTATTGCATTTTGTTAGAGTGATAACAGAAAATGCAGTGGAGGCCAGAAAACTGCACCAGACTGTACAAGCTGATCAGAGAGTGGTTAAGGAGGAAGTGCCAGATCTTCTTAAACCATATACCTGCAAAAGTAAACTTTACTCACGTAGGCTAGAAGCCACAGATATGGAGGCTACAATATTTAGAGATACAGGATCCTCTCAATCTTTGATGTTGATAGATGAAGAGATATGTACCTCTGAAGGACAATTGCTAGAAAAGCTGCTAGTAACAGGAATTCACGGTGAGACAAAAAGCACTCAATTAGAGGGCTCGCTGAAGAGTGAAAAAGTCATAGTAGGAGTACTGGACAAACTCTCAGCTCCAGGAATAGTTTGTCCTTGCTAACGATATAGCTGGTTCACAGGTAGGAGTGCTGCCTACTGTGGTTGAAAAGCCAGTGGAAACTCAGGCAACTGAACTATTGCAGGATAAGTATCCTTTGATTTTTCCCGACTGTGTGGTAACGAGGTCACAAAGTCATTAGTTGAAACAGGAGAGATCAAAAAGTGCAGAAAGGAAATTTGAAGTAGAATTAGAGGAGACCCTGTTTGATCAAATGCTTGACACAAACCAGGAGCAGATGGATGACAAAGTAGACATCTTTGGATCAGATAAATTAACTGAGGTACAGCAGAAAGATGAAAATTTAAAGCAATCTTATCAAAAGGCATATGCGGAAAAAGAATCTAAATGTATCCCTGACTGCTACTATCTTAGAAACGATATCTTATTGAGGAAATGGAGACCATCACATATTCAGGCAGATGAGAAATGGGCAGAGGTTCATCAAGTCATATTGCCAGTGGGATATACAAAGGAGATATTGCGAGTGGCACATGAACTACCAGTATGGGGTCATTTAGGGGTGAGAAAATCTCAAGCTAAAGTACAAAAACATTTTTTTATTGCCCTGGACTACATAAGGATGTAGTTGAATTTTTCCAGATACGTCATACATGTCAGGTAACTGGAAAACCACAGGTAGTAATAAAACCCAAACTTTTAATACCTATTCCTGCATTTGAGGAACCTTTCACAAGAGTCTTAATAAATTGAGGAGGACCCCACCTAAAACAAAAAATGGGAATCAGTATTCGTTAACAATAATGGATGTGTCCACTAGATTTCCAGAGGCCTTTCCATTATGCAATATCATAGCTAAAAGTATTGTAGAGGAGTTACTCACATTTTTCACTAGATATGGACTACCCACAGAGATGCAATCAGATTAAGGGTTGAATTTCACCGCAAGATTATTCAAGGAAGTTAAGGACAGTTTAGGAATAAAACAATTCAAACCTACTGCGTACCATTCAGAGCTAGAAAAGTGGCATCAGATATCAAAGACCATGTTGAAGGCTTATAGTCAAGACTATCCAGAAATAAATGAGGGGATTCCATTTGTCCTTTTTGCAATCAAAGATGCACCAAATCAATTGACCGAATTCAATCAATTTGAATTGTTTTTGGGCATGAAGTGAGAGATGGCTAAAACTGATTAAGGAGAAATTGGTAAGTCATGATTCAGAGACCACATATTAGGACAATGTGTCAAATTTTCAGGAATGATTAAATAGAGTGGAGAAGTTGGCTAGACAGCATTGAGAAGTATCATAGCTTACAATGAAACAGGAAGCAGACAAGAAATCAAAAACTTGCAGTTTTGCTTTGGAGTTAAGGTGTTAGTGTTACTAACAGTGATAGCCGAACCTTTGAAAGCAAGGTTTAGTGGACATTATCAAGTCAAAAAAAATTGAGTGACATGAAGTATTTGATAAAGACTCCAGACAAAAAGAAATTTTACAGAGTGTGTCATGTGAATATGCTCAAACGGTATTTTGACAGGGCAGGAAAGCCAAAGGAAACTGTGTTATTGGTTACATCACAGAATGAAGAACCGGGTTCGGAGGATTTTGAATTGGACATTGCTCAAATAAAATTGAACAATGAAGAAGTTGTCAAAATTGGAATAAATTATTGGGTTATCTTCCAGAGGAAAACCAAAATGACCTGAAAGAGTTAATACTATCACATAGGGAGATATATGGAAATAAGCTGGGAAGTAGTAAACTAACTTTGGATGATGTAGGAGATGTTGTTTTGATTAAGTAACATCCTTATAGGCATTACACATTAAGGTTGGCACAGGTTCAAAAGGAGACTGAACACATGCTCCAAGATGATGTGAGTTACAGCGACTGGAGGTCGCCTATAGTAACGGTGCCAAAACCAGGTGGTACTAAATGGTTATGTGTGGACTATTGCAAAGTCAATGCCATTACAAAGACTGATGCGTATCTAATTCTACATTTGGGAGACTGTGCTGAACAGGTGGGACAAGCAATTTATATTTCTAAATTGGACTTGCTCAGAAGATACCTACAGGTAACTTTGTCCGAAAGAGCGAAGACCATTTCATAATGGCGAATGAACTGTATCAGTTTCAACTAGGAGAAAGTGAGGACTGCAGATGCTGGAGATCAGAGCTGACAAATGTGTTGCTGGAAAAGCGCAGCAAGTCAGGCAGCATCCAAGGAGCAGGAGAATCGACGTTTCGGGCATAAGCCCTTCTTCAGGAATGAGGAGGGTGTGCTAAGCAGGCTAAGATAAAATGTAGGGAGGAGAGACTTGATGGAGGGGCGTTGGAAATGCAATAGGTGGAAGGAGGTTAAGGTGAGGGTGATAGGCCAGAGAGGGGGTGGGGGCGGAGAGGTCAGGAAGAAGATTGCAGGTCAAGAAGGCGGTGCTGAGTCCGAGGGTTG
>NC_057735.1:32954535-32959990 GCF_004010195.1 Chiloscyllium plagiosum
CTTTTATCTTAGCCTGCTTGGCACACCCTCCTCATTCCTGAAGAAAGGCTTATGCCCGAAACGTCGATTCTCCTGCTCCTTGGATGCTGCCTGACCTGCTGCGCTTTTCCAGTAACACATTTTTCAGCTCTGTATCAGTTTCAAGTCATGTTGTTTGATTTGAAAAGTAGGCCAGCCACATGTCAGCGACTAACCAATAAGGTCATTCCTGGATAACCCAATTTGTCATGTGGATAGATGACCTGGTGATGTTTAGACACATATGAAAGGAACATTTGCAACATTTATCGGACTTGTTCGATGAACTTCAGGAGGCCAGCTTGGTGATAAAGCTGGCTAAAAGTGAATTTGCCAAAGCCCAAGTCACCTTCTTGGGCCATGTTTTTGGACATGGACAAATGGCCCCATGGAATGTAAAAACAAAGGGAATTGGGGAGTTTCTCATAACCTCATCGAAAAGAGGAATTCTACGATTGATGCGCTTAATGGATTTTATCAAAAATTCAGACCAAATTTTAGCAGTGTAGCTGTTCCACTCACTAAAGAAAGGCAAGAAGTTTCCGTGTACAGCGGACTGTCAGAAGGCATTTGACAGCCTGAAAGATGTGTTAACCATTATCGCAGTATTAGCCTCACCTAAGTACGTAAAGCAATTCAAGGTGGCTATCGATGCAAGTAATGTGGTGTTGGTGCTCTGCTCTTGCAGGAAGATGGTCAGAAGATAAAAGGACCTACTGAGTATTTCTCCAGGACTTCAACATTCATCAGCAGAAGTATTTAACAGTTGAGAAGGAGACTTTGAGCTTGATATTGGCGTTACAACATTTCAATATTTATGCTACCAGTAATGTATCTGAGACAATCATAAACACTGATCATAACCCATTAAAGTTTGTGGATAAATTTAAGGACAAAAATACCAGACTGTTTAGATGGAACTTGTTGTTACCGCCACTCAATTTGAAAATTGTGCATGTGGCAGGATGAGAAAATGTGATTGCCAAAGCATCTTTGAGACTTGAATGAAAAAATGGAGGTGTTCAGTGGCAGCTGAAACAAAATGTAATAATTTGCATGATTATTGTCAGCGTAATGTATATGGGTGTTGTCGTGTACTAACAATTTAAGATTAAAGAGTTTCAAATTGCAACTATCTTTGAATATTGATGGTTCATTTTTTGTTAAGGGGGGATGTGTGATGATGCTGCTCCTTTACAGGTTATGTTGTCCTTGCTTTTTTTTCAGAGCAGTCGTAAACCCAGACACTCCCGGAATGTCTAGGTTTGCAGGGGTTTAGGCCCAATTTGATTATAGCTAACAGATACTGCCTCAGACAAAAGGCTTTCAAGTTTTTTTTTAAAAACACTTCAACACTGAAAGAGAAGTGGCCAGTTCACCCAGCTCAGCTGTTCTCTGGTTTGGTTTGGGTTTTAGCAAGTCAGTTGTGGAGCTGCTGGACCCAAAAAAAGCAGGTCTATGCTGATGTTCCCTTACTCTGACATCTCTCCTGTAAAAGCCAGAGTTCGATTTTACCTTTTTTTGCCAAGGGGTGTTCATGGGGATTGTTGCAAGTATTTGAAATAGCATCATTAAGTTGGGATAGTCTGTTGGGTTTTCGGATAGGTTAAGTTATTCTATATTCTGTTCTCTTTGGTTTGTGTTTCATTCGGTAATCTTGCAAATAAATTCTGTTTTAAGGTTTGTGCGAAGATTTGTAGCTCGGGTGCTCATTGTTGTGGTTCTGTTCGCCGAGCTGGAAGTTTTTGTTGCAAACGTTTCGTCCCCTGGCTAGGCGACATCATCAGTGCTGGGTACCCAATATACCAACCACGACAGCGGACAGCTGAAACTGACAACCAGAAGCGGCAGGGACAGACCACTATAAACACCGGAGGAAACAACAAAGAAGCGCTTCGCAGGAGGCTCCCAAACACTGATGATGTCGCCTAGCCAGGGCACGAAACGTTTGCAACAAAAACTTCCAACTCGGCGAACAGAACCACAACAACGAGCACCCGAGCTACAAATCTTCACACAAACTTTGAATAAGGGGTGTGCGTGTGTGTGTGGTGGGAGGCTTGCATTTGGGGTGGTTGAATATGAAAGTTATTGCTTGAGAGAAAATGCACTTGAGGGAAACTAGGTAAAATATGAACAACTGGCGGGGATTTGGATAATCGAAACAGACAGGTTGAGGGAAATTTCATGGGCAGATGAGTTAAAGTGCTTAAGAATATTAAAATAAAGGCTTTGCCAGACACAAACGCGATCGGGATCAGCGTGCGCAGGAATGTCAGGTGGATGGGATTTTGGGATGAATTCGAATCAGATTTGTTTCTGCAGGTTTCAACCCGAGAGTGTCAGCAGCAGTTTGTTGTCATCATTAAGTCTATATTTCACAGCTCAAGCTTCAAACAGCAGATGGGTTAAGCCAGTGAAGTATATTCTGGAGCAGCGAGTAGTTAAAGTTAATAATGGTCAGGGTATGGTGTCAGGAATCAGCTCATGGCCAAAGGGAGCACCAAAGTTGTGATTCGTCAGTGTCAAACAACACCTGCATGTTTCACTGCCCCCGCCACAAGACCCCACCCACGCCCCCCACCCCGCTCCAAGCCACTCATCACGCTGATTTGGAAGTATACTGCTGTTCCTTCACAGTCTTTGGGTCAAAATCCTTGAATTCCCTCCGTACTGGCATTGTAGGTCAACCCACAGCAAGTGGACTGCAGCGATTCAAGAACGCCACTCACCACCACCTTCTCAAGGGCAAATAGAGATGGGCTTTCAATGCTGGCCAGCCAGCAACACCAAAGTTCCACAAATGAATGAAAAAAAATGTTGGCCAGGGATGGGATGGAATCCCTATGAGGAAATGGAGTTTGTAAACACAATAGAGGACAATGGCCTCCACAATCCCAATATTTAAATAACAAAGGCAGAGAGATGATAGTTCACATCTGAAAGTGAGTAGGTCAACTTAGAGACCCATGAGTAATACAGCCAGATGCAAGGAGGGAGACAGGAATTGAACTGGATTCAAAGTATCACCAGGAACACTATTGGTGGCAAGAAGTATAGATTATATGAAGGAACAGAAATGCTGGTTTATAGAGAAAAAATCTTGACAGTGAGACTTACCAGGAACACCAACGATAGACAGGAGACGATAATAAATATATTGAATAATGCGAAGAGCATAATAGATCCACCATGATAACGACAACCGATCATAATGTGTAGAAAGATACCAAACAGAATCGGATAAACCCCTGTCTATTGTTGGAACATACCAGTCTAACATTCTCAGATTCTGATTCATTGTTGGAGCATTCCAGTCTAACGTTCTCAAATCCTGATCTCTCTTGCCCCTCTCTCTGGAGCCACTGATCCCTGTTAGTGCTGTCGGTGATGCTCCCGTTCATATTGTGGAATAACACAGTGACGGAGCCCATTTATCAGTAAAAGATGGAAGCCCTCCACTGGAATAAATACAATCCATGGAGACTGACATTAATCACAGACACTGTTCAAACAGTCTCAGTTAACCCCTTCCTTAAATCACCTTTCATATCATAATAAAAGGGAATATTTACTCAGTCTGGATCGAATGGATGAGGGTTACTGACGGACCGACTATAAATCTTTCAATCTTTCTTTTTACCATTCCCTTGTATCTGAGAGAATTTCCAGAGCTGTGCAAGGCTGTATAATTTCAACTCTGTTTATAATAAGACACTGGGATAAAATAAGTGACCAGCTGCATAAAATGTCTGGTGGGCAAATTTCTGAATACACTAACTCAAGGGAGAAAGTGAGGATGGCAGATGCTGGAGGTCAGAGTTGAGAATGTGGTGCTGGAAAAGCACAGCCCTTCAGGCAGCATCCGAAGAGCAGAAGAATCCAAATTTCATGTGTCAGCCCTTGATCAAGAATGAGGCTTGTCACACAAAGGTGCTGAGAGATAAATGGGAAGAAAATGGGATTGGGGGAAGGTAGCTGAGAATGTCATAAGTAGACGACGTTGGGGGTGGAGGTGATATTTCGGAGAGGAGGGTGGAGCAGAAAGGTGGGAAGGAAAATGGGCAGGTAGGACAGGTCATGGAGGCTATGCTGAGTTGGAAGGTTAATGTGTGGGAACGGAAAATGAGGAAACTAGTGAAATCCACATTGATCCCGTGTGGTTGCAGTGTCCCAAGGTGGAAGATGACGCTTTCTCCCTCCAGGCATTAGGTCGTTAGAGGGTGGTGGTGGAGGAGGCCCAGGACCTTGGTGGAGTGGGATGGTGTGCTGAAATGTTTGGCTTGGGGCAGTGGGGTTGGTTGTTGCAGGTGTGCTGGAGATGTTCTCTGAAGTGCGCCGCATGTTCGCTTCCTGTCTCCCCAGTGTGGAGGAGACAACATCAGGAGAAACGGTTACAGCAGGTGCTGGCTCTGGAAGTGTAGGTAAAACTCAAATGGATGCGGAAGTACCCTGTATATCCTTGGGTGGAGGTGAGGGGCTGGGGAGAAGGAGAGGACGCAGGTTTTACAATCCCTGCGGTGGCAGGGGAAGGAGCTGCGATGGGAGAGTGTTTTGGTGGGGGTGTTGACCTGATGAGATAGTCATGGAGGGAACGGTCTTTATTGAATGCAGATAGAAGTGGAAAGGGAAATATATCTCTGGTGGTGGGGTCTGTTTGTAGGTGGCACAAATGGGGGAGGAAAATACATTGTATCTGGAGGTTTCGTGGGGTGGAAGGTGAGGAACAGGGATGTTATTTTCCTGTTGCATAAGGAGCAGTGAGATTCGAAGGGAGAGGTGTGGTAAGTGGATAAGATGCGCTGCAGGGCATTGTCGACTATGTGGGAGGGGAAATTGCGGGTTTTGAAGAGCAGGGCCATCTCAGATACACACTGGATTCAGAGTGTGGTGCTGGAAAAGCAGGCGAGATCAGAAAGCATCCGAGGAGCAGGAAAATCGATATTTTGAGCTTTTCCAGACCACACTCTCGACTCTAATCAACAGCACCTGCAGTACTCACTTTCGCCTACTCACTAGGTTCAGCCACTTCTGTAATACTGCCCGGAATTTTGTTCTCCCTGCTATAGAAAATATGTTGTTAAACTTGAAAGGGTACAGCAAAGATTTACAAGTATGTTGCTGATGTTGAGGTAGCGAGTGATGTTGAGCTCCACGAAGTGTGAATGAGCTTGGGCTTTGTTCCCTTGAGCGTTGAGTTGGCGGAATGACCTCACTGAGGTTTATCGCGGTGAATCCCAATACTCCAGGGTGAGCGACGTCAAAGACCAGGGCAATAGACAGGATAGTTATTCACATTATAACCCAGCAGAGAGCGGCGCGAGCGGGGCGGAAGTGAGATTGGAGCGCAGAGCTGGTCGGGAAGGTAAGTGACATATAAAGAACTTACCTCGACGCCAACGGTCTTTTCTCAGCAGAGAGCGGCGCCAGCTGGGCG
>NC_057735.1:32960011-32961488 GCF_004010195.1 Chiloscyllium plagiosum
AGAGAGCGGCGCGAGCTGGGCGGAAGTGAGGTTGGAGTGCAGAGCTGGTCGGGAAGGTAAGTGATTGATATTTGAGTGGGTGTGTTCTAGACCCCTGGCCCTACATAGTAGGGCCTCCCTCCCATCCTCCTCCTCTAACCTAACTTTAAAGTTCACAGGTAAGGTACTCAGTGTTCTTGCTTTGGAGACGAAGTGTAGAGTAATGGCAGCGCAGGCAGTGGAATGTTCCTCCTGCAGGATGTTCGAAGTAGGGGTGGCCACCGATATTCCTGCCGACTTCATCTGCAGGAAATGCAGTCAGATCCTGCTCCTCACAGAACGAGTTAGGGAACTGGAACTGGAGTTGGATGACCTGAGGATTATTCGAGAGGCTGAGAAGGTTATAGATAGAAGCTACAGGGACGTAGTTACGCCAGAGAACAGAAGTAGCTGGGTAACAGTTAGAGGTGGGAAGCGGAGGAAGCAGGCAGTGCAGGGATCTTCTGTGGTCGTTCCCCTAAACAATAAGTATACCGCTTTGGATACTTGTGGGGGGGACAGCCTAGCAGGGGTAAGCTGCAGTGACCGCGTCTGTGGCGTGAGGTCTGGCTCTCAGACTCAGAAGGGAAAGGGGGAAAGGAGGAGAGCGCTAGTTATAGGAGACTCTCTAGTTAGAGGGACGGAGAGGCGGTCCTGTGGGCATAGGCGAGACTCTCGGATGGTTTGTTGCCTCCCGGGTGCCAGGGTCCGAGACGTCTCGAATCGTGTCTTCAGAATCCTTAAGGGGGAGGGTGTGCAGCCAGAATTCGTGGTTCACGTTGGCACCAACGACATACGTAGGAAGAGGGGTGGGGAGGTCATTCAAGAGCTCGGAGTTAGGCTGGAAGCTAAAAGCTAGGACAGAAAGAGTCGTCATCTCTGGGTTGTTGCCGGTGTCACGTGACAGTGAGGCAAGGAATAGGGAGAGAGTGCAGTTGAACACGTGGCCTCAAGGATGGTGTAGGAGGGAAGGCTTCAGGTATTTGGACAATTGGACTGAATTCTGGGGAAGGTGGGACCTGTACAAGCAGGACGGGTTGCACCTGAACCAGAAGGGCACCAATATCCTGGGGGGTAGGTTTGCTAGCAATCTTCGGGGGGGGGGGTTTAAACTAAATTTGCAGGGATTGGGATCCGGAGTTGTAGTCCAGCAAGTAGGCTAGCTGTTTGTCAGTATGTCCAAGAATGTAGGGAGGCTGTGAAGAAGGTAGCACTGACAGGGAATACTTGTGGACACAGAGATGGGTGCAAGTGCATATACTTCAACGCAAGGAGTATCAGAAATAAGGTGAGTGAACTTAAGGCGTGGATCGGTCCCTGGGACTACGATATTGTGGCCATCACGGAAACGTGGATAGAAGAGGGACAGGAAAGGTTGTTGGAGGTTCCTGGTTACAGATGTTTCAGTAGGATTAGGGAGGGTGGTAAAAAAGGAGGGGGGTGGCGTTGCTAATTAGAA
>NC_057735.1:32962146-32975924 GCF_004010195.1 Chiloscyllium plagiosum
TGGCAGAGTCAGAATCATTGGCGACCTTTAAGCGGCAATTGGATAGGTACATGGATGGGTGCTTAAGCTAGGACAAATGTTCGGCACAACATCGTTGGCCGAAGGGCCTGTTCTGTGCTGTATTGTTCTATGTTCTATGTTCTATGTAATTTATTGCAATGAACATGCATACAACCTATTGGACATATGTAAGAAATAAATCACTAATTAGCTAAGTCACCAAAAGAAAAGATAGCTGTTATCCAAATGAAATCCAAAGGGAATCCAAAGTTTAAATTTAATTTATTACAAAAAATAAGATTTTAAAGGAAGATAAGAATACCCATGCAATATTAATATAAGGACATCCTGATTCTCCAAGGAACGAATCTGTTGTGAATTTAAGCAATTCTAACAAATTCATTATTATTCAAATTATGTTGAGATATGTATAATTAAGTTTTGGAGAGTATAATAAATGGTTATGTAAAATATGTCATGTTCATCACCGTTAGGCCACTTTAATTATTATTTCAAGTTTGTGAAATGACCATCTATTTATAATAATGTGTCCATTCAATTTCTAAATGTTACTTCGAATTTGCTATTGAAAACTAGAGTTAGGTAGCAGTCATGTTTGTCAATTTTCCTTAATAAATTACAACATTGGCAACACAATAAGACTTGAAGTTTAGTATGCCTTTGTCTGATTGTGGTATTACTTATAAGAGATATTGTTGCATGTTTACATGCCCGTGTGATAGTAAGAACAACAGAATATTAATGTTGTGTATTTCTTATCAGCAACTTCACATTTTTTTGAAGGGAGTTCACCATTTTGTCCTTACAAAGAAGTCCTCTGTTCAAATACATTTTCCTTTAACTATTACTCAGTGTTGCAGTATTGATCCCAAATATTTTTGGAGTCTGTTCCTTCCTATCTTCTTCTTCTTTATATCCACATTCTGCCTCTTGAAGATATCTTTCATGGCAGTAGGAAAGAATTGCCATATACATTGCTGAAGACAATCACTTTTAGGTTTTCATTATTTTTGATTCCTTCACTCTCTACATTTCTGTGCTCTCAGACCACTGACATTTAGACTTGAATGAACTTTAATTTTCTCCAGTTAAACATTTGAATGACTCAGACCCTCAATGCCACTATAAACTCCATACCCTTTATTCATAACTTCATGTGAGATTGTAATGTCCTATCTTAAAAATTAGAATTCAATCTGTCTCCACATGACCTGAAAACCTCAGTTGGGCTCATAATTGATAAAGTGGTTGACTTTCTCAAGCTATTGGGCAGCCAAATGGATTTGCCACATGGTTGATGAGAATTCATTGGGAAAATGCCAGCAGTGGTGAGAGGATGCACTTACATAGCCCTGTCATGCCACCCAATGGTACACCCTCCCATGCCTGCATTAAAATAATATTACATTTCTGAAATGAAATGTTTTACTGTTTATAGGAAGGTAGTAATATTTCTAGTTTGATTCTTGGTCCACTATCAGTAAATTCTGTTTAAGTGTTAAGTGAAGCTAACTCACTAATTCCCAATTTTTAAATTAAATTGTCAGTCTGTCTGAAATTTACACAAATATACATTGTGCTTTGATTCCTTCTATAAGGTGCATTTCCAGCTCTTCTTAACTAATGCAAGCTTTAGACATTTAGTGAGAATATGTGCTGAGCTATGCACAGGTAGAGTTCCTCCAATCTAGCTGCACAAACACCCGAAAACTGCACATTCTTATAATTCTCCCGATATCAATTTTAAAAATATAATTTACTGGGTGGGTTCAGTGGTCACTTAGGCACTGTATTTATGCATTATCATTCCAGAGTAGTTGTTGGCTTTGTCACTTTTTGCATTGCTTCATTGTGTGCTCCAAATGATCTTTGAACCCAACCAATCCTCTGTGCACAAAATCTGGAAATACTGGAAATGTGGCATGACCCCAGTCTCTGATGTAATGCCAGATTTACTAGTAATGTCAGTGAGTTTTATTTTGCTATTCAAAACTGCAGATGTTGACATCTTAGTTGGCAAAATGTCTGGTAGTTACAAATGAGATAGGCATATAGTTACAGGACAGAATGCTTTAGTGTAGTCGAGTCAATTCTATTCACTGAACTGGTCATAAGTACTTGTTTATAAAGTATGAACATCAAGCAGATTCACTTTTGCCAAGTTAAAGCAAAAGTGAGGACTGCAGATACAAGAGATCAGAGTCAAGATTAGAGTGGTGCTGGAAAAGTACAGTAGGTCAGGCAGCATCCGAGGAGCAGGAAAATCGATATTTCGGGCAAAAGCCCTTCTCAGGAATGAGGCCTCATTTCTGATGAAGGATTTGTGCCAATTTAAGTACTCCTTGTGCCAATACTTCTGGGAAGTACTGCTCTGTTGCTTCTTATTTCTGGTGATATACAGATTTGAATTCAGTCTTAATTTGTCTTTATCCTCATCAGTTTGAAAGGAGCACCAAATTTTAATGACTGTCATTCACTCATTTCATGATTTGAGTTATGTTCCTCAGTCTGCTGTTAATGCCCTTTAGCATTTGCAAATTCATCCAGTAAGTAATTTATTTATAAGATTTAAGTTACCAGCATCTTTAGTTCATCTGTGACCTTTGAGTGAATGATGTCACATAATACTTATCTACACCCTTGATGCATGAAGAACTCTGGTATGATTGAGCCACATTAAACAATACAGTCTCTCTCATCCTTGCATGCGGTTGTCAGACTGCTAATGTATGAGGCATGTCATAACCACTGGTATGCACATGCGTGCACTTACTGTGAAGTTTTGAAGACATCTCGGGTGTGGTACTCATTTTCCTTTGCTGAATGAGCCACTTTAGATTCAAGAGCACCAGGTTCTAATATTTTGGTAAAAGCAGAAAATCATGTACTTGGCAGCAAAGGGATTTGGGGTGTCCAGGCAAACAAATTTCTGGAAACTAATTAATCAGAAAGCCTAATAGAATATTTATCTTCATTTCAAGATGGCTGTAATGCAAAAGGCAGGACAGTTGCACAGAGCATTAGTCAGACTCTGTCTGAAATATTGTGTTCAGATTTTTGACACCCTACCTCAGGAAGAAAATAATGGACTTGTTTGGCGTGCAGTGCAAGTTCAGCAGAATGTTACCAGCATCTGTGTTCAGTTGAGGACAGATTGTATAAACATTTAGCATATTTTAAAAATGACAACAAGTCCATTAGGGTGGACTTCGGCGGAATCTAATTAATTTTAGAATTACAGCTAGGTCATTTGGAAGAAAAATTAAGATTTTTTTCACACAAAGCCTAAGATCAAAAGTTTTTTTTTATTCCTGGAATGGTATAAAGGAATATGTTTCAGTACAGGTAAATGAAGTTGAAATGCAGATCATGAACACTAGATATTGAAAATGTTTTGAGAAGTGGAATAACCTGCCATTAAATAGATTATTCCAATATAGATTCTGCTTCAGTTTTTACAGAGAAAGGTTATTTTGAAAAGTAGTCATACAGGAATTTTTAGAAAGGCATATTGGAGTTTTTCAATTTTTATTTGAATAAATTTCTAAATTATAATGAATCTTGTGTATATGCATAAGAATCTCACTGTTACCATTCAATAATTGCCACAGAATCTTTTAGGTCAACCTCACAGAAAAGGTGGAATCTCTATTTAACAACTTATTGAGATGTAGCACCTCTGACAATACAGTACTCCTTCTATACAGCCCTGAAAAGTCAGCTCAGATTATGTGTTCAGTTCTCTGGAGTGAAGTTTGAATTTCAGAAAGAATGGCCGAGAATTTGCAGTTGTAATGGTAGCAAAAATATTAGTGTTTACTCCCATAACTACAAAATGACAGTAACTTCCAGCACTGTTGGAACATGCACAATTAAACATGGAAATCTGGATGCTGCTGTCAGTAACATCTTTTCTTCCAGATGTTGCAATATTTCAGTCTGTGCAGATTCAATCAATGCATATTAGTCATTTGACATTAAATGCATGATTCACATAGTAATAACCATTAAAACAAAATTTTGTTTAATGGGGTGTTGTTGAGATTTTAGCTGTGCAATAAGTCATAATTATTTTCTGAACAACTTCTCTGGTCCTGAAAAATAATTTTAATTGTGGAGTTTAATTTCCTTCACTCCTGGACAAAAATTGCGCATGATTTAAAAAAAATAATTAAAATTTTATTTTTGTTTTAAAGTTTGTTTAAATATTTCAGCTTGTAATTAATCCCAAGCATATGTTCCCATTTTTATTTCACTCTCCTTAAAATGATTACGCTCATAACTTTGTGGTTTACTGTCTTTGGTTGCTCAGACTGTTTTTGCTGGGTGCCTCAGATCCTCAACAGATGATATTTTGAAGAAAATGAAATCAGAAACAGAAAGATTTAATTTATAGAATTTACAGGAAGTAGGTTTCTTTTTAAGCCCTGTAACAAGCAAAACACAGTCTATGAATGTGGCACATCTTAATCATACTGAGTATTTCACTTTTCCTGATGATGCACACATGATCCCAGTCAGCTTTCCAGGATCAGAGTTCTTTGCATGTTTTAGTTGGCTGTCAGCCTTTACTACAATCCTAGCTGGATCCTAACAGAAGTTGACTACAATAAACCACCCTTACCTGTCACACTCTGGACTGAGCACAATCTTTTTCTTTGTTTAAAAGTTTGCCTTAAGCATTGACAATAAATTAGTCCCATAATTGATTGGGTATGCCCTTAGAACAAATCTAAATATCTTACACCTATTCCACTCCCATATTACCAGAGCTCAGGGACAAATAGGAATTACTGGCACCAGCATTGCAATTACATGAATCATGGAAAATATTCCTATTATTTACATAGTATTGCAACATGCCTGCCCATGTATGGATGGATATACTACAAATCCCTACCACTTGCAGTGGAAAGTTCCAGAAGTGGTGGGAACTGTACTTCATTCTCCACTCAGTGTGTTTCAGTTATGAGGAAAGCATATTCCCTTGTTGATTCAGCCCATAACCTAAACTACACACATCCATAAATTTAGCCAACCTATAAATCTACTTGCCAGAGCAATCTAGTTATTATTGGCAGCAAACCACCATTAACCACCAAATATCAGCCTGCCAGAAAACAAGTTGCCAGTTTGGTCACGTGAAACACTGTTGTTCATTATGATCCAACACACGTAATAGAATTAGTAATGTTCACTAAAAGATATTCAAAGTGTTTTAGTCAGTTGTAATAATTATTCAATGCCTTAAGGACCATACAATTACATTCCACTTTCCCCAGTTTGCTGTAAGTTCTCCATCCTTCATCCAAGCAGCCACCTGAATTCAGTTACTAGAATGTTAATATTAACTGCTAGTTTCGAGAAGTCACCCAGTCACCATCATCAGCCAGCTTAGGTACACCCAATTATCATCCACCACCACCAGTTCCTAGCAACCTGCCAGAGTAGACAGAGACACAAGTTTTGGACATGAATAAATCTAAGCTCCCCATCTTGTGCAAGAAAGCAACTAGCTGTAATTGGTATTGTTTACTGAGAATGCAAAAATTAGTTCAATTGCATGAAAAATAAGATTCTAAAGAATGAGGATCACAAGGCTAAAGAGATGATTACCAGTTGGAACACAAATGTCCTATTTTCTTTGCATTCCAGTTAATATTAATACAATACACTCACTGTTAGCATTTTTTTTTACTCTGCTGAGAACAGGCATCCAGGTCCCAGTGAATAGAGTGGCATAATCAGCACCATGATGGTAGCTTTTACCACTAGAAGCTGCCTCCTTGGGTATTAGAGCTTCCATCAGTGTCATCCCGCAAAACCCCTGGAAGATGTAGGTGGTGGAAAACCTAGGGAAACCCCAATGCAAATACTTGATAGACCACAGCCACATCTATGGCCCAGGCCCCATCTAAGAACAAACTAGTAACTGTTGAGGTTCCTGTCCCTTTTAAAGCAGGAATTTGTCCCTCAACAGCTGCTGGTCAATTTGGAAAACCAGAAGCTTTCCAGCTTCCATAGCACTGCTGGGACTAGTGGCCAATGCTGGTACTGCACAGAGCCAAAAGGATGTACTTGTGGATACCATATTCACACAGTGGTATTTGGGACTTGGAGTTACTGGGCAAAGTGATTGTGAAGCTGGAAGTTGGAGATGTTGGACTTTAGAAGAATGAGGGGAGATCAATTGAAGTATTTAAGATGATAAAAGACTTGGATAAAATAGATGTGGAGTGGATGCTTTCTCCTGTGGGGCATTCTAGGATGAGAGGTCACAGTCTTAGGATAAGGGATAGCAAATTTAAAACAGAGTTGAGGAGAAACTCAAAGTTTGTGAGAAGATTTGTAGCTCGGGTGCTCGTTGTTGTGGTTCTGTTCGCCGAGCTGGGAATTTGTGTTGCAGACATTTCATCCCCTGTCTAGGTGACATCCTCAGTGCTTGGGAGACTCCTGTGAAGCGCTTCTGTGATCTTTCCTCTCGCATTTATAGTGGTTTGTCTCTGCCGCTTCTGGTTGTCACTTCCAGATGTCCATTGCAGTGGTCGGTATGTGTTCTCTATTTCTGTGTTTTTAATGATTACAAAGGTGTCATCCACATATCTGACCCAGAGTTGGGGTTGAATTTGCGGTAAGACTGTTTGTTCTAATCTTTGCATTACCACTTCTGCTATGAGTCCAGAGATGGGTGAGCCCATGGGTGTGCCGTTGATTTGTTCATATATTTGTTTGTTGAATGTCAAATGTGTTGTGAGGCACAGGTCCAGTAGTTTGAGTATGCCGTCTTTGTTGATAGGTTCAATGTCCTGTTGTCTGTTCTGTATGTCTAGCAGGTTGGCTATTGTTTCTCTGGCTAGGGTTTTGTCATCCACAGATTCAAACAATAAGCACATTGACCTGGACCCAACATACATTAGACAGTGAGGAAGGATGTGGCAGGTTACAGCGGGATATAGATAAGCTGCAGAACTGGGCAGAAAGGTGGCAAATGCAGTTCAATGTAGCTAAGTGTGAGGTGATTCACTTTGGTAAGAGTAATAAAAAGATGGGGTACTGGGCTAACGGTCGGATACTTGGTAGTGTGGATGAGCAGAGGGATCTTGGTGTCCATGTACACAAATCTTTGAAAGTTGCCACCCAGGTAAATAGTGCAGTGAGGAAGGCATATGGCGTACTGGCTTTTATTGGTAGAGGAATTGAGTTCCGGAGTCCTGAGGTCATGATGCAGTTGTATAAGACCCTGGTACGGCCGCATCTGGAATATTGTGTGCAGTTTTGGTCGCCATACTATAGGAAGGATGTGGAGGCACTGGAACGGGTGCAGAGGAGGTTTACCAGGATGTTGCCTGGTATGAAAGGAAAATCGTATGAGGAAAGACTGAGGCACTTGGGGCTGTTTTCACTAGAGAAAAGAAGGTTTAGGGGTGACTTGATTGAGGTGTACAAGATGATTAGGGGGTTAGATAGGGCCGACAGTATGAACCTTCTCCCGCGTATTGAGTCGGGTATTACAAGGGGGCATAGCTTTAAATTAAGGAGGGGTAGATATAGGACTGAAGTTAGGGGTAGGTCCTTCACTCAGCGAGTCGTAAGTTCATCGAATGCCCTGCCAGTAGCAGTGGTGGACCCTCCCTCTTTATGGGCATGGCTCCCAAGCACGGAGGATGTCACCTAGACAGGGGACGAAACGTCTGCAACACAAATTCCCAGCGTGGTGAACAGAACCACAACATTGAGGAGAAACTACTTCTTCCAAAGATTAATGAATCTGTAGAATTTGCTACCCCAAAGTGTGGTGGATGCTGGGACAGTGAGTAAATTTGAGGAGGAGTTAGACAGATCTTTAATCAGTAATGGGTTGAAGGGACATGGAGTGAAGGTAGGAATATGGGGGTGAGGAGCATATCAGCCATGATTGAATGGCAGAGCAGACTCTCTGCAGACGATTGTTCTCCATCTTCTCTGCGGTCAGTAAAAGGTCATGATGATGCAAAGATAACTCCATTCCTTACTTCTTTCAAGGTTAGGCCCTTGCCCCAGTTATCCTGGTAAAATCTGGTCCAACCAGTGCATTTCTGTGCACACTGTTCCCCTTGGTATCAATGTATTAATAAAAACACTCTGGTCTGAACCTTTGTTAGCAGCTAGCCCAGGGTGGTACACTTTACAGTGTTTGAATTTGCCCTCCTCTACCTCCTGTCATCTCCAATGAATGTAAGCAATTTTCTACCATCCATGTGGTAGCACTTCATAAGGACACTAAGATAGGCAAAGGTACATGGAAGGGGCACTAAGACAATATGAGGAAGTTGAATTTTTGTATGCACTTATTTCAATTCAAATGTATGATTTGAATCATATTATGTCAGATTTCCTGGGTATTCATGAGGGTAACATGAGAGTCAGAAAGACAAGTGAGAAGGCTCATGAGTCTGTTGATGCATGGTGAGCAGGATTGAAGTTCCTAGTGTTAACTCCGAACTAGTTCTGAGGGTCACACAACCTGAAATGTTAACTCTGATTTCTCTCCATAAATGCTACCAGACCTGCTGAGCTTTTCCAGCAATTTCTATTTTTGCCTTTGATTTACAGCAACTGCAGTCCTTTGGTTTTTATTTTGAAGTTACTAGCATTGCTTATGATATTACATTAATTTAGAGAAAGGTACTATCCAGGTAGCAGCTTTCAACCTTATTCCATCGTCCTCCACTTCCACCTCCTTGGGTTTTGAACAGTGGTGTTCTGGACAGCGGCTGCTTTTCTTCCCCCAGTCGTGCTCAAAACTGCAAGGAAGCCATAAAGACACTTATGCTTTGCAGCAGTGACCCTATCATTAGTAAATATGGGGGAAGGAATGTACTGTGATTGGAAGAGCAGCAGCATTATGAAGAAACTCAGCTCTTTGGTGTCCACAAGTTCCATTCTCTGGCCACACAGTGCTGCTGTCTCCCAGTCATGGCCCCTGGAGCATGGCAGTGATTGGAGGTCTGGGACACCACAGTTAACAGCAGCAGTTACAACACACACATATATCCATGCCCCAGCAGCTTGAAGGTTAAACAGCAGCAGAGAGAGTGTGTGTTTGCACACATTTGCCAAAAAGAGAGACTTGAGTGCAGATTCATGATTCCTTGAAAGCGGAGTCACAAGTAGATACGGTAATGGTGACAGCGTTTGGTATGCTTGCTTTTATTTAGTCAGTGCATTAAGCGTAAGAGTTGGGAGCTCATAGTGGAGCTATATAGGACTTTGTTTAGGCCATTTTTGGTATACTGCATGAAACTCTGGTCTCTCTCCTATTGGAAGGAGGTTGTACAACTTGAAAGGGTTCAGAAAAGATTTACAAAGATGCTGCCAGGGTTGGAGGTTTGGAGCTCCAGGGTGAGGCTGTTTATCCTGAAGCAGCAGAAGCAGAGGGGTGACCTTACAGAAGTTGATGAAATCATGAGGGGCACAGATAGGGTGAATAACCAAGATCTTTCTCCCCCCCCCAGAGAAAACTAGACGCTATAGATTCAAGGTGAGAGCAGAAAGATTCAAAAAAAAAGGGACCCAAGGCACCTTTTTCCACACAGAGGGTAGTGAGTCAAAGAGTGTGGGGCTGGAAAGATACAGCAGGTCAGATGGGCCAAATGTTGGTAAACGGAACTAGATTAGATTAATTTAGTATATCTGGTCAGCATGGACAAGTGGGACTGAAGGAGCTATTCCATGCTATACATCTCCATGACCTTCACAGCTATTCTGAAGTCAGTCAAACACTCACAATTTCCTCCTGAGCCGATCAGTTCTATGGGTGTACGCATAGAGGGGGAGATACTTATAATCAGAATAAAATGGAGCAGGAAGAGACTATACAGCTCTACAAGCCTACTCCACCATTCTGTATAATCATGGCTAATCTGGGACTCCAGCTTAATTCTCCCACCTGCTCCCTATGAGATATAAAAAAAAAGACTTAAAATATTCAATTATTGTAATCTTCAAAACTCTGGAGATTTCCAAAAATTCACAACTTTTTAGAAAATATCTCCCTTTCAGTACTAAATAATTTATTAATTTAAAAGTGCACAGTTTTGGTATAAACTCCCCCTTAAGAGAAACTACATCACCATAGCCATCCTGTCAAGCCCCTTCACCATCTTATATTTCAATTAGATCATCCTTCAAATTAAGTTTAATTCAGCCTCTTATCTTTGGACAATACTCTTAACCCAAGGATCAAGGAAGTTTGGTAAATTAGCAGTGTGAATCAACTAATAAGGAAGACCACTCAAATTGAAATATTTAGCATACTAAATGAATTTAAAGCTAGGACATCAATATACTTTACATTTTACAGAAAAATATAAAAGGGTTTCTGCTGCATTTAATCCATAGTATATCTGGTCAGCATGGACAAGTGGGACTGAAGGAGCTGTTCCATGCTATACATCTCCATGACCTTCACAGCTATTCTGAAGTCAGTCAAACACTTTCAATTTCCTCCTGAGCCGATCAGTTCTATGCGCGTACGCATAGAGGGGGAGATACTTATAATCAGAATAAAATGGAGCAGGAAGAGACTATACAGCTCTACAAGCCTACTCCACCATTCTGTACAATCATGGCTAATCTGGGACTCCAGCTTAATTCTCCCACCTGCTCCCTATGGGATAAAAAAAAACTTAAAGTATTCAATTATTGTAATCTTCAAAACTCTGGAGATTTCCAAAAATTCACAACCTTTTAGAAAATATCTCCCTTTCAGTACTAAATAATTTATTAATTTAAAAGTGCACAGTTTTGGTATAAACTCCCCCTTAAGAGAAACTACATCACCATAGCCATCCTGTCAAGCCCCTTCACCATCTTATATTTCAATTAGATCATCCTTCAAATTAAGTTTAATTCAGCCTCTTATCTTTGGACAATACTCTTAACCCAAGGATCAAGGAAGTTTGGTAAATTAGCAGTGTGAATCAACTAATAAGGAAGACCACTCAAATTGAAATATTTAGCATACTAAATGAATTTAAAGCTAGGACATCAATATACTTTACATTTTACAGAAAAATATAAAAGGGTTTCTGCTGCATTTAATCCATGACTGCTGCTTGTTTAAATTTAATACTGTGCATTTGGAAAAGTTTTCCATTTCTTCATAGGAAGATCACTTTTGTTTGCCTAAGTTGTCAAGTAAAATGCAAAATCCACTCCAGTGCATATTAAAACACAAGGAACAGCTGCTACAAAAAGCATTTCCAAATTTCATTGTATTATAAATTACATTTGTCACCAATTCAGTAACTAATGCAGCTATTTCATTGTTAGTGCTATGACAATTTTTTTTTGAAAAAAGTTCTGTTAACAGTTTAAAAGATATTGCAAACACTCCCGGGGACATTGAAAGTCACGGTGATCATGTGTAAATTCAGTCATATTTGAATGATGTTTCACTACAAGAATTCCTGATGATAATGACCTTAACAGAAGCCTCTTGGTTACTAATTTCCTGTTATGAAACTTAACAGTGAGCTGCACAGGAAGTCATTTTGGGAAACTTAGCTAAAAGAAATAAAATGGCCAAAGCACATGCTTATTAACATCTTATGTAGTTAAGCCTTTTTATACACAAGCAGAGAGTGGATCTAATTTTAGAAATCAGACTGGATCTGTTTGGAGGTCATCTTAGTTCTGTAAAACGTTGACTTAAAAAAAAGTGAAAGTTTGAACTGCAAATATTTCAATAGTTTGCCTTTACTAATTAGCACAGTCCAAATAAGCTATAAAAATCAAGTGATAACAGGCAGGAAACAGGCAAAATAAATTACAGTATCCTTATACCTAACAGACAACTTGGGGATTCCTTTTGTGCAGCAATTAATTTAAAGTTTATTTTCACTTAAATTTTTTGTTTTATGCAGAGAGAAACAGTTCTATTTATGATGCTGCAGTTATATTTAAAATAGTTAAAGCTAAAATCAGTACAAAAAAAAAAAGGGGTTTAAACTAGAGGCTGGAAAATAATCTTCAAAATGGTAACAACTGGCAATATTAGATCAGCTGCCTGCTGAACAAATCCACCCATTAGTTAGACACCTTTTAACCAATGGAATCTTAGCACTTTGTTGCCAATCCAATAAGCTTCATTGTACATGACAACTAATTATTTCTTCTCCCCAGATTTGCACCAGCATTAGTTTTCTACTTCAAGAAAGAAATTACCTGTAAACAGTAGCCATTGTAATTGTTCCACCCACTTGGAGCTTGCAGTTTGCTAGGTAGAAGACAACTTGGTAGATGCAGGAGGAGTTTTTTAAAAATCCTCTAGCTCATTGTTTTCCAAAATCTTTTACCCTCTCTCCATAACTTAAAGGATTGAAATTTGTCAGGATCCACATCTTTCCATTGATTTGGGAGTGAGAGAGAGTACAGTTTGGCGGTGTTGGTGTCAAATAATATTCAGTAAGAAAATACTCACATACTTACTAACAGAGGGGGGGAAAAAAAAAATCACTTACAACCAGCATTTAGGGGAGACCCACCAGGTCAAGCAAGTTCTAATGGAGAGAGTGGTCCAAAATATATAGCAGGCAAAAAAAAAAAATCATTGGCCCATTAGGACATCCAAAAAAAATAAATAAATATGTTCAGAACAACAGCAATCACAGGCTGATTAGCCTGCTAGTGGGGATGGTCAGCATCAGACCACTATTGCTAAATCAGTACCCAGAGTAGACCAGTGCTCTCGCTGTTGAATGTCACAATGTGGTGGTACTTTAAATGAAGCTGGATCTGGTTGTCCATCCTTTCTCCTGAGGTCATGCAAAAGAATTAAGACAACTTTGCTTTCTGAATTACCAAATCACCAGGCAAAAGTAACATTTATTTAATACTTAATTTGGAAGATTGTAAAAAGGCAGTGAAGGTTAGTTAACAGTTTGTTAGTTCACTTACAATTGGTTACATAAGCACATAATAGTAAATACAGGAAGCCAATACTTTAAAGAACAATTCCTGTTTAAAGGCATCATCTTTAACATGGTTAATTGACATTGGAAATAGATTACTAAAGCCCTTGGCACTGTTGAAAACATTATATTAAATAATTGGGTAGAAGCTCAACTGGGGTAGATCAGAAAACTGACAGGATGGCACCCATCCATTTATATTGTTAATGTAATCAATATTGTACAAGATTGCCAGATTACCACCCAAGATGAACCACTAAAAAATTGATTAGAGTACAAAAAGTGTAGATAATATCATTAATGAATGCTAGAGATCATAACAGCACACAATACTGAACACAATAAAGTCTTTCCTTCTCATCCTGTGAATTTATCTTGACACTAAAAGCTTTGAAATGTTGGTCCTTGGTGTTTTCAGTATATGTAACTAAAACTCAATGACATAAATAAACCAAAGATTTTCTTTGCAATGGGAGGGATCCAGTTGGCTCAAACCTCGAGAGACTTGAAAACCCACTGCTTCTATGCATGTGGAAAAAAAAAATTAAACAACCAAGCAACAGAAGTATACCAAATTACTGATCAAAATTAGTTTCTTCCAGGGGTAAAAAAAGATACTGTCCACCCATTTTTCTATTATTACTGCAGGAAATAAGATACAATTGAGGTTTAATTTACAATACAGCTAATAAAAGTTTGTGTGAATAAGAATACTATGATTCTAATTGTTTGGGGCTAGATTTATAACCTGTTGTTTCCTTGAAGGGAAATAAAAGAAATTTAACCAAAATGAATCTTCTTACA
>NC_057735.1:32976424-33031191 GCF_004010195.1 Chiloscyllium plagiosum
TGCAGTCAAATTTTGGGGGTTGGGAAGTGGCATACTTTTCATAAATGGTTGAAAATCTGCCTAATAAGGAGGCCCAGTGAAGCAAATAAAACAGGTTCAGAAGACATTAAGGATTTACATGGTTAATAGTAGGCCCTGGGTAGCATAATTGAACAACACCTAGGGTTTTGGGTACATAATTCTTTAAAATTTGTGTTGCACGTAGACACCGTGGTTAAGGCAGCAGTGAATGCAAGTCTACTAAATGCTCAGTATAGGAGTTGGGGCATTATGTTGATGTTGTACAAAACATTGGTGAAGTTCCTTTTGGAGTGCTATGTACAGTTCTGGTCACCCAGTCATTGGAAGGATATGGAGCTAGACTGGGTTCAGAGTGTAGTACTCAAAGCATAGCACATCAGGCAGCATCCAAGGTGCAGGAGAATCAACCGAAATGCTGACTCTCCTGTTCCTCAGATGCTGCCTGACCTGCAGTGCTTTTCCAACATAACACTCTTCTGATCTCCAGGCCTCACCGTCTCCCAGACTGGGTTCAGGAAAGATTTACCAGGATATTACTGGGAATGAGGGTTTGAGTTAAGGAGAGGCTGGGACTCCCCCAACTGAAGTGTAGGAGGGGGAGGGATGACCTTAGAGGTTTACAAAATCATGAGGGGTATAGGTAAGATGAATGGCAAGTCTCTTTTCCTAAAGGTGGGGGAACTTCAAGACCAGGTCACATGTGAAGAGGAGAGGGGGAAAAGATTTTTTTTTTTTATTAAAAAAAAGGATGAGGAGGCAACTTTAAAAAAAAAACAATAGTTCATGTGGAATGTACTGTCAGAGGAAATGGTGGATGCAGGTAGGTTACAACATTTGGACTGGTACAGGAAAGGTTTGCAGGGATATGGGCTAAAACACAGGCAAGTGGGACTACTTTGAACCAAAGGGTCGATTTCCTTGTTGTATGACTAGTGTATGCCCAGCCCCACCTACAACCAGATTTTTGTCCAACTTCATTCATGAGGAATGGTCACTTGATTCATCTGTGGAACCTTTTGATAGATTAGTCATACTTTTGAAATTGGATGGTGGGATTAAAAAAAAAAATTAAGAAACTAAAAAAAATGAATTACTAATCATTTTTCAGGTACTTGAACATAAAACAGAAGATAGGTGGAGGAGTAGGCCATTTAGCATGCTGAACAGTGGGGCAGGCTCTTCAAGTTAATGGGCAATCTTTCAACTGTACCCAGTTCCCACTTTTGCCCCAAACAACTATATCCATCTTATCCTTGAAAGGATGTAGTGCTTTAGCCACATTTGCTTGGTGACAATTTTTACAGCCTCACCACTCTGGTGGAAGTAATTTCTCCACATCTCCACCTCAAATGGCTTATCCCCATTTCGACTGATGCATTTCTAAAGCGAATATAAATTCTAATTTATCCAGTCTCTTTTTAAGCTCAGTCCTACCATCCCAGATATCAGGTGGGTAAACTTTTGTTGCACTCTCCATAACCAGAGATCTTAAGACCAAAAATAAAACACCAAACTTGCACACCATACTCCAGGTGTGGTCTTACCAAGGCTCTATAAATTCAGCAAAACATCACTGCTCTTGTGCTCAAATCATTTTGAAGGCCAACATTCCATTTGCCTTGATTGGTTGCCATACCTGTACACTTACGTAGCAACTTAGTCTTAAACTTGTAGATTTGCATTCTGCTTAGAAATTCCAAGACTCCAATAAAAAAAGTAGTAAATGCCCATCTGCATTAGATGGATTGAATTACATCTTGCCTTGTGCTGAACTAAACAATATCTAATTTTATATTGTGTAATCCAGATTTAAAAAAAAGTGTGAATAAAATAAAACATCTTTAGTTTTTAAAGTTGGAGATATTGCTTGAGCAAATTTGACAAATCATGAAAAAAAACGATCAGAATGTTCATGTAATCATGAACTGCATATTAAGCAAAATAACCCAAGACTGCAGGGGACGTGTAGTTTTTGCATTACCAAAATGGAGATCCTTATTTTGAAGGATCTTTAACAGGGCAAGAACATCAAGTCCAATTTGAGCATGTTACTCCAGGACACAAAATGTTAAAAATTGGTCAGGCAGGAATATCAGAATCTTGATATTTTTTGGTAATAAAAACATCTTATCAAAATTGGAAATTTCAATTATGGGAATTATATCTTAATTCTGCTTTTAACTAATATCCAACTCTGCAGTGGACTGATGTCCAGAATATCAAACTTAATTCCACAAAATCAAGAAATGCAGTTTTGTATTTGTGGATAGGAATTAAAACAAACCTTTGCAATAAATTTCGCCATCTTTGTCAGCCAATGTTGTAGACTCCAGGCCCTTCCCACATTTTGCACAGCGGAAGCATTGTTTGTGCCAAGCCTACAAACAGGCAAAGTCAAAGTCAATGAGTAAAAAAAAAAAGAACAATTAAATAAACTTAAAATAACATTTGACTAAACAGTTGTATTAGCACTATTGTTGTTTTAATGACAGTTAAATCATTTAAATACACTAAACAGGTGTGAAGTGTTTGCCAAAAAAACAAAAAAGGTACAGGAACACTTAGGAAACCTTGAAGCTATGGGCATCTAGTCAAACATCTAGAGACGCCAGCCAAAAAAAAAGCCTCAGAATGCCAAGATATTAAAGTGATAAAGTTAATTAAAGAAAGATGTTTGTTTTCAAATTGAGAAAGATAAATGTCTATAAAAAAAAAAGTGGAAATTTGTTCTGCTAAGATACAGCCACAATGTGCCAGTGTTATGGGCATTTCCATACTGCTGTTAACTTGTTATAACTTTAGAGCTGTATTGCATGCATACACTTTATTCAAATCAATAGGTTGGCCAGCTTTGACATAAATTGAATCAAGATCCAAGGGCAAAGAACCTCTAGAAAAAAAAACAGCTAAGACAAAAACCAAAAAAAGAAAGCTAGTGTTATTTGCATGATCAAATATGCAAGTGCTAGTAAAATAGGAGTCTGAATTTAAGTGAATCTGTTGTCATAAACAAAATAGGTTATCTTAGCTGTTTGGATTTATTCAAGTTAGTCCTAATGTCTAAAGAAAAATTAAAGTTTGTTACCAATACTATAAAATGTAGCCCAGGAGTGATTCTTAAATACAATGAGTTATTCTTGTAGGTGTTGGATCTTGGACACTTAGAAATAAACTTTAGAATTCTTCAGTTAGGATTCCATGCACTAATAGTAGTCAAAAATCAATAAAGTTGTTACTGCTAGATTTCATCCAAAGATAAAATTGAGAACAGCAGCCCTTCAGTGCTGAGGAAACATTCAAATTTTAATATTAACCCTTAGAGTAATACTAATTAGGTCCCTACATTGAATTGAGGATTTCCTCACGTTGTAGTTTTAGCCTAACAGTGAAATTTGACTGGCTACTTAATTATCTGGAAAATAAAAAAAGATAGAACAAATTAAACAGCAGCATGTAAGTGCTGCCCATAGCATGTGCACATATGTTGATGTGGTAAGGGTGGTGCCTTGTAGCATAAAGACACATTGAAAAGCAGGTAATTGACATCAATTAACATCATTCATCCTCAATTGGAGAGTGGAATTTTTAGAAATTGAATACAAAATACCCATCCATGTTATCTTGTTTAAGCCACAAGGATGGTATTGGATATTAATAGAGAGAAAAAGATCATCTTGGTCTTGTATTTACAACTATAAATCTAGTATGGTATAAAAATAATTATTTACCAGAAAACATTACCTTGCCAGCTCCAATAACTTTCTCAGCAGCATAAACGGATTGTCCACATCTAGGGCACTTATCTGAACCACCAAACTTCTGAGCAAATTTGGATTCATTGACATTAGTGGTGGGGCAGTGAGTCGCAGCTCTGTAAAGGCCAAATGAAATTGACAAGTTAGAGTAGGTCATACCTTAACAGCTAAAGCAGGGTAAACAATCATTGACCCATTGGATTTATGAAGAGGGTCAATAGGCTACACCAAGAATTGCCTGGCTACTTCTGATTTGTTGTACTCTCATTTCAACTGATGCATTAGAGCTCGAGCACACAGTAAAAGTTGTAAGCGGTACCAAGTTCAGCAGCGGAGTCTGAAAGCTTAAAAGAAAAAAGCTTCTAGAACAAGCCAAGGAATATTGCTATAAGGTTGCTGCGTCAACCATCATGAAACCCAAACGGAGACATGGAAAACTATTTCACTTCCCGATTTGGACATAGTTTTTCTATGGCTTAAAACTGTCAGACGACAAACAATCTTGTCTGAATGAACCAGCTGCTCACATCTAATCCCAATTCACAGCATATAATCCTTTGTTTATAGGTTCAAATGCCTTTTTTGAAGGAATCAAGGGTTTCATTCTTCAAATCACTAAGCTGGGCAGCTAATTCCAGAAACCTACCACCTACTGAGAGAGAAACTATTTCTCATGGTCCTTCCAATCCTATCATTGACCCCTAGTGAGACCGCTCTGCTTGTGAAAAAAAAAGTCTTCCCTACCACATCATCCAAATGCATCATTCATTCTGTCCACCTTGCTAAAGTCACACCTCAACCTTAAGAATCCTTGCTTATCCAAACCTTCTTATGTCCTGGCAATGTCAGGGCAATATCCTTTTGGTTATATGATGACTAGGCTGTGGCCTAAGCAGTATTTACATTGTTCTAGCAAATTGATCCTTACATTTGTGGCGAATACCTCATTTGACTTAAAAAGATTACATCCCATTTGTTTTGTTTACCACTTTACCCTCTTCTCCTGCCAACTTCAGGGACCTATGGACATGCATGCCAAGGTCTCACTACCCTCCCATTTTATTTTGCATTCTCTTGCTTGGTTTTTAAATCTCAAATTTAATCTACTCACTGAAGTCATTTTTGCCACTATTCTGCTTGCTCAACTAAAATATCAATACCATCCTGCACTCAGCTATCTGGTGTTGATAATATCAACAGCAGACTCAACACAGGAGAGCCAAAAAACACCCTAAACCCTGTTAGAGGCTGAATTGTTCTAATAGAAAAAAAATCCTGATTTATTCCAATTAAAAAGAAATATGCATAATACTCCTGCAATGTGCCTACAGCATGCCAAGTTTTGAATAGACTAATTAGGTAAAACAGCAGCATTACAAAGCTCAGAAACGACCATACTGAGTACAATTTAGTTTGTAGTGAACTGGTGCAGCTTTTAAGAATCAATCATGGGACAAAGGAATCATAGGCTGCACTAAGAAAGAGGGGTCCAAGGTACTGAATCACAAGTTAGTAGGGTTTATTTTAAAAAGAGAAAAAAGTGTAACTTATATTTGTTCTCTTGCAAAGGAAGCATTTACTGCCCACCTCTAGTTGTCCTTGAGGAAATGTCATGTTAAAGTAGCCCTTTTTAACCTGTTATAATCTTTGCCCCCAAATGGAGATGTTCTCCATTTGAATATTTTTAAATTTCAAACCATAAAGTCCACTTCATGCAAGAGGTCAATATTTAAACAAAAGGCCATACTGAGCATGTGAAAATTTCACTTTCGACAAATGCTGACACTTCAATTGTCATAGCTGGCAATTGGGAAAAAAAATTATTTGAAGACTGCTAGATTCCTCCCAGAAATAAAGAGGGGAGATAAGTTAGCTGCAAGGCTAGCATCAAATCACTAGCAGTTAGAAGACTAGAGAGCTCAATCTCTCAATTTTGGTTGGGGACTCAGTGAGGGGACAGTATTCAACTGCCACTTGTTTATCACTTGAACAAATGGGCAACTAGCAGTTCCTAATTTGAGCAAGGTATAATGTTTGAGGAAGGTGGAGTAAAGGGCATATCCCACATCCTCCAATACGCAAGACCTACAGCTATCAGATGTATTGCTCAGCTGGTTCTACAAGTGAAGACAGCAGCTTATCTACCCATCTCAGGGCTATTCACTAAGCAAATAGGAATCCTACATCACATGCACAATCTTCATTTGAAAATCAAATTTTGAATGCAGATGTGGAGGGGTGTCATTTGACAGCATTCAAGGGGGAAGACTAGGAACCATCTTAAAAAGATACCACATACTGTTGCCAATCCATACTCACTCTGGGATATGCAGCAGTGTTTGACCCACTAAAAATCAGCACATAGCATCTGAGCATGCCAACTTCTTTCTAGCAAAGTCACACAGTAGCCATTCAGAGTATGCTGCTTATTGCCAGCATTCAATAAGCCAAGAGGCAAATGAGTCAGATTTGATGGTACTGGCTTCCAGCCATTTACATGGATGCTGGATCTGCTGTGACGAAAGATAACTAGGAAAGCAAGTTGAAGACAACAGAGTCTGCAGTGGGATTATAGATGGATCAAGCAAGTGGGCAGAAGTTTGGCAGATAAAGTATAAACTGTAGGAGAATGGAAACTGTGCTACTTGGCAGAAAGAACAGAAAAGCAATGTTTAATAGAGAAACAGTGTAGAACAGATAGAGGGATTCCAAGTACTCTGAATCACAAATTCATAGGATTATATTAAAAAAGTGTCATTAAATAGAAAAAAAAAAGAGACAGACTTCAGCAAGTCGTAAATGAGAATCTGTCACTACGAGTGAAAGTATGGCAACGTGAGACAGCAAATAGGATTAGAGATTGTACTGTTCTGTAGTAAAGGCTATGAAACTGGTATCCTTAGAAGGTTGGGACTGCTTTGCATTGGTACCAGCTTGTGTTCACAGGTGATTTGACTGTTTTGACATTGGACGGAGTAGGATTCCATGGAATCCCCAGTGTGGAAAAGGGCCATTTGGCAACAGGTCTGCACCACCCCTCTGAATATCATCCCACTCAGACCCAACCCTCTTCCTTATCCCTTAACCCTGCATGACCCATGGCTAACAACTAACCACACATTCCTGGAAAGCATGGGCATGCTGAATTGCCCAATCCACCTAACCTGCAAATCCTCAATGTGCAAGGAAACTGGAGCACCCAGTGGAAACCTATGCAAACTCCTCACAGACAGTCACCAGAGAGTGGAACTAACTGGGTCCCATTTAAGGAGCATTTACTAGAGTCTGGATGAGGCCATTAGGAGTAAACGACAAGCGAGAGAGTGAGAGAGCGAGGAGTTGAGGTCATAATTAGATCAGCCATGTTGTTATCAAAAGGTCAGGATATGTTCAAGGGGCCAAATGGCCTATACTTAGTCAGTTCACAAGTACAGGACTGTACTCATTGGCTAGAGGGTCTACACAAAGTAGAGCTCCTTGAGATTTTATTTTTGAATTAAACAGTGCATTTACTTGATCTTTATTTACCCCCGAACGGAATCTATTTTAAAAAAAGGTGCATACCATTAATATCTGCAACTCAAATATCAAACATTTTACTTCAAATTGGATGCAAAGCACAAGTGCGCTGGGTAGGGAAAAAAATGGGATAGATACTATTTTGTATAATTATGATTCATGGAAATAATTGCAAATGTTGGAATTTAGCCACCCCCAAAACCCAAATGTGATAGTGAAGGAGCATCCAAAACACAGACATCGGTCTCAGCCTACTTTTTTGGGACAGTAGCACACTAGTTTGGATTTGGTCCTGGGATAATACTTAAACACTAGTTATCTTTTGGGCTCAAAAATTGGAACAATCATGCACAAAAAGCAGATAAATGCATCAGAAGTGTCTATTTAAATCTACTATCCTTTAAATCTTATTCATTTGCAGTCAGCCAGAGTTTTATCTTTAAAGACTAATGCTGCATTCCAGATTTCACAACCTACATTATCAAAGCCAGGTGCTAGTCAGTTCATAAACAATAGCTTCAAAATGCATATAAATGCTTTGAAGAGGGTGAGAAAAATAAAAAAAAAAGTTCTGGAAATAAAAATGTAGAGTGAGGAATTCACTAAATTAACCTCAGTATTGGTCCAGAGTCTACTCATACTTAATACTGGCAAGAGGGAAATTGTGTGGCATAGGAAAAAAAACGTGCTGGGGTGGAAAGAGCCATTATTGGTTTTACACAGAATGATAATGAAGTCTCAGAGCACCAAGCCTAATCTTTGTGCAGCCTGCCCCTCCAAACACTTTATAAAATTGGCATCTGCAAGGACACTACTCCCATTTTCAGTCGCCTTCATTTTGGAATTAAAACCCAAATTATTTTCTCCAGTAGAGTTTGAAGAGCAGGAAGTAATCCCAACCTGGTTTCTGACCCTGCTGTTCAGGATTAGAAGAATTGGAATTCCTACAGTGTCGGAGCAGGCCATTTGACCCACCCAGACCCACCCCACCCTTGTAACCCTGCACTCCCCCATGGCCAATCCACCTCACCCACACCTTTGCACCAGAGGAAATCTACATATCCTTCCCGTGTCTGTGTGAAGTCCAGATACCAGAGGCTGGAATCGAACCAGCTCCCTGGCACTGATGCAGCTGTGCTAACCACTGAGCTACTATGTCTTTTTGCATGGCAGAAAGAAGGAAGGAATTTTAAAATAAAATAAAAAAAGGACTGCTGAGGTATAAACAATTCAAAATTAACAAAAATGACAAACATGCTCACTTCAGTTTGATATATTAATTAATAGCCCAAAACTAAAAGATTTGCCACAGGCTAGATGGGACCGCTGCCAGGGAGAAAATAAGTGATATGCCATTATGGTAACAAACTTATAGTCAAGTTGGCAATAGTGATGGGATGGCAGGAGCAAGAGAAAAATAAAGAAATCACAGTATTGTCTGAATCATATGTTCTGGGGTTTGACTATACCTTGCCTATAGCAAGGTAACAAAAGAATGACAAACATGGACTGCATCAGCTGATAATTTATGGAAATGAGATTTCACTTACTGCACAGGTTTTATTCCCACACTTGCTCCACTGTCCATGCTCAGAGTACCGGCACCCTGGCCGTAACCATAGCCTTTGGGTCCATACTTTTTTCCATAGCAGCTTTTACAATAGATTTCGTCTGCATGCACAGTTAATGTGGTGCTGTCGAGATTCTTCTTACATGCCACTGCAAACAAACCAAAAAAAGAACTATGAACAGATGGAGTCTTTCAGCACTTGGTACATGGAACATAGCTGACAAGTAGGGAGAAAGAGGTCAAAATGCCTAACCACAAAAAAAAATTCAGTTTGTGCACATGGCATTAGAGTTTGGTATGCCACTAATATTTCTGAATGGCAGAGTTCCAGAATTACATAATCCACCAATTTCTCCAGTAGCACCAGTTTACATCAGTGAAATAAACTGTTATCACAATACATGTTCCCACCTCAAAATAGATTTCATACAATAAAAACTGAAACAAGTGAAGTACAAAGTTAGAGTGTGTCAGATTTCCAGGCTAAGTAGACTCGTTAGGTTTTATTTTTATGTAGTATTCATCATTGAAGCCTGAAATAAAAAAAGATCATTAAGCTTAGAAGCTTATAGAATACAAGATTTCCCAGAGGAGGATCTTTGAAACCATATTATCGGAGTAGCTGGTGCTAGTAGAATGAGCAAAGAACACAAGTCATTGTGAATTTCTGCCTATACAGAGCACGAAGAACTGCTCCAAAGAAAAAGGGTACTTTTCTGGACACACCCAAGTTATAGGTCACACAATGATTACAAACAAGGCACAAAGTTTTGTTTTAACAATTAATGAAGTACCAGCCTCTTTTCAGAGCGAGTTTACTCCCCATTTCTGTTGAAGCCAAAACACACTCCTGGTTTGAGAATCAAGGCTTTCCCTTTCTCTGAAACCTCCATCCCCCAACTACCAGCAACAAATGCCAAAATTTGGGACTTGAATACTTTAAATTTTGGCACCAATTTTCCTTCCTAACCTCTTTTCTCCCCCCCACCCCACCAGAAAGTTCTGCATTCATGCCAGTGACATTGCATTAGTCAGCAAGTGTTTTGTCTAGTTATTCTGTTAGAAGACAGTACACCTCTATGCCAGTTTAAACCCAACACAGAAGCTCACCTCACATTGTATTCTGTCACATTGAGAGGCAAAGAATATCCCAGAATTCACTGTTTAAAGAATAAAATTGTTAAATTTTGACTAAGTCCAACAGAGAACATGCAAGCCACTAATGACAACTCCTTTCTCTTAAACCCACCTGTTACCTCCCACTCTACAATACTAGTCTGATAAATTCCCCCTTAGTTTATAGCAAAAAAAAAAAAAAATCCAAACCCCAGTATAGTATTCAGATGTTGAACTTGCTCTGCACATTCCTCTAGGTAGACTTTAGTGTTCTGCTGAAGTTTCCTGTTGACTTTTACCTTTCAGAGTCAGTGTTAGCAATTGGTTGCTTGCTGGCTGCTTTTTGTAGTTCTCCCCCTAACTTCAAGATGTCTGGATTTATACCCCCCAAAAAAAAAACAAAAAAAATTCACACTTCATTAGTATGATGTCATCCCAAACAGTAATATTCAAATTCAAATGGATTTTGGTATCTGGGGCATAATTTAAACTGATTTTAAGTTTTTTTTTCCCCCTCCCCATGCAACACAATTTGTTTCGACCAAGTGTTACATTTTTATCTCATTCAAGACACACTGCTTTCAATCAGTCCTTGCTAGCTTCCTCTCAAAATAGGTACAGTACACCTCTACACCTTCATAACAGTAGAAGTTAAAACCCATCTATGATGGGCATGCAGCTTAGCCCCCTTAGTTGAGAAATGCAAGTTAGCACAAATTCTAATCTATTAGAATTAACTATCACATCGTCAGTCACACAGGAGCCAGGAACTTTGAAACTAGACACTAAAATAGTTCAGATTTATTTTCAGGCTAAACCTAAAAAAATGAACCTTCATGATTAAAAAGGTGGCTACTTTTTCAATGAATTGCCATGGTTCAGAGCTTGAAGTGCAAATTTGTTTTGGCTATAAACCACAAGTCTCTGCCAAGGCAGTAGAAACTTGGAAAGCTGTTTTAAAAAACATTTACATGACCAAAGCCAGATGCACCATTGAAAGTGCTATTTTGAGACTCCAAAAATCTTCCCTCTTGCATATAAATTGCAAGGTATGCATTTTTTGTTTAATTACTAGAATAAAACTGCAGGGATTTCACAAAGTGAGCAAAGCAGTAAATTAGAACCTCTCCCCCCCCACCCCAGTAAATTCAGACAGTTCTGCAGCTAATTGATCACACGGTCAGCAGTTCTGGGACCCATATCTCAGGAAGTATGTACTGGTCCTACAGCACGTTCAGAGGTGGTTCATAAGAATGGTCCCAGGAATGAAAAGCTTAACACATGAATGTTTGACTACTCTGGGTCTGTACTCAATGGAGTTTAAGGATGAGGTGGGGAGGGAAAGAAATCTTGAACAGAATGCTGAAATGGCCTGGACAAACTGGATGTTGAGAAGATGTTTTCAATGGTAGGAGAGACTAGAACCGGAGGACACTGCCTTAGAGTAGAGTAAAGGGAAGACTTAAACAACGGAAATGAGAAAATACTTCAGCTGAGAGTAGTGAACCTATGGAATTCTTTGCCACAGAAGTCTGGGGAGGCCAGATCTTTAAAGCACATTTAAAGACAAATAGATAGGTTCTTGAAAGCAGGAGAACGAGGTGGAGAAACTTATCAGCCATTGAATGGTGGAGGAGATGCGATGGGCTGAACAGCCTAATTTCTGCTCCAATGTCCTACAGTCTATACAGATTCTATAAAATGAGAGAATATGGAGGAAGTGGTAAATAAGAAAACTAAATGGCACTCTTCTATTTGAACTCTATGCTATTGATCCATGTTCGAAACTCCACTTTAAACAAGTTGTTACTTTTCCAAAAATCAAAGATTATACAGAGTCTAATTTCATTTGCTTCGAACAGAGTTTAAATGCCAAAGTTGTCACAATAGCTAAACTGTTTCTGAAATTCCACTTACTAGTGTTCTGGTTGGTTAATGTATTCCCCAAAGGTGATAAACAGGGTAGTTTTAATAGAGATTAAAAGCTCACTGCATCAGCAAGAAGGTTATTCTGATCTGCTATGCAAAAACTAAAATTTTACATTCAGCCAGTGCTCTCAAAATTCCACACAATGCTCCCAATATTACTAAAGTGAGGAAATTATTACTGAAGGATAGGATAAATATAGTTTATGTCTAGATCAGTTTAGCTAGCACATCTTCCAAATAACTCAGCATTTTCAAGAAGCTAGTTGATAAAGGGAATTCAAATATTCAAATCAGCCAGCTTATGCTCACTGAAACATTCCAATATTTTGGCTTACTTTTCAAGCCATGCATGGCATTTAGAGGCTGCATGTGTTTTTTTTTTAAAAAGTGCCAATTGTTAGTCTGGGACACAAAATTGGCAAAACCTCTATGAAGGCTTCAAAATTGAAGGCACCTATCAGAACCTACGGATAGGCATCCAAGGGAGAACGTGTTCTGCATGGTTAGTAAACCTAGTCCTCTTGTCTCAATACTTAATGTGCATTAGAGGTTTTTACTAAGGACTTTACTATCAGGGCAGTTTTTTTTAAAAATTTGGGTCGAGAGAGTGTCATATTACACATCTAACCAAGCAAAAAGAATGGGTTTAAGTGATCTGTGCATCAGTACGGATGAATTATTTCTCATCCGGCTCAACATTTATAGACAGGAGTCTCTATATTGAGAGTCTGAAACTTCTAGGATCCCAAGAGTGTTCAACAACCATAAGTTTATCTTAGTCTTCAGATTCTAAATAGTATCTACCATTTCTGTCAGCCAGAAGTACACTTGGGTGTGATAAATTAACATGGTATGCACATATTGAGCATAGTAAACACAAGTCAGCACCTGAACCATTCCAGCAGGCAGCAAGTGTAGATTCTTTAGTTAAAAGTTTGGCAAAACTCTATGTGGAGGCCTACAGGTGGCCCAGGCAGATACGGTGGTGTCCCTCCAATATGTGGTCTGATTCACTGTGGCAGTGGAGGAGGCAGAGGATGATCATTGTTGAACTGATTTAACTGCATTTCAAAATAAACCCCTACCTCCAAACGTAATAAAGACAAACCCCTACCTCCACACACATCATGGGTGATGGGGGAAAATAAAAACACCAGTTAGTGTGGGGAATTTAAAACAAAAAAGACAGGATGCACCCTCCCTTGTCCTCACCTTCCAACCCATCAGTCTCCACAGCCAACATATCAACCTGAAACACTTGCACCAACTCTAACTAGACCCCATCACCAAGCACATCTTCCTCTCCCCAACCCTGTCTTCTGCAAGGACTGCTCCCTTTGTCCTCCTTGCTTCATGCCACACTCCCCACCAACTGCCGAGTACCTTCCCCTGCAACCACAAAAGATGCAAAACATGCTAGCACAACACTCCTCTCACTTCTATCCAGGGCCCCAACAGTCTGCCCAGCTGAGAAGGAGGTTTGCCTGCCTCTCCTCCAACCTAGTTTATTGTATGCAGGTGTCCAAATGGGGTCTACTCCATATCAGAAAGACTGAACTTAAACTAAGAGCACATTTCTCTGAACATCTCAGCAAGGCCCAACTTGACCTCCCAGTCACTGCCCATTTTAATTCCCCTTCCCATTCCCTCTGACATGACCATCCTCTGCCTTCACCATTCCCACTGTGTATCAGACTGCAAATTGAAGGAATGCTACCTCATCTGCCTGGCCAGCCTACAGGACTCCAGAGTTCTGTAAGTTTCAAATAACCTCTTCCCCTGCCCAAACTCCTATTCCAGCTCCTTTCCCCCCCCCCCCCCCCCACACCTCCCTTCCAGCCACCAACTGGATTCATTCCTCCTATTGGCCAACCAGGCCACACTCAGTGTATGGTCACCCAAAACCCACCATCTTATCTGTAGCTCCCCTCACCCCAAGGAAGGGTTTTACTCTAAACATTGACTTCACCTCCTGGTGCTGTCTGACGTGCTGTGTTATCTATCTTGGATTTCAGCATCTGCAATTTTGTGTCTCAAGCTAATTAAATAGCAAGCAGTACAAACAAATGGTTGCACTTTGAATAGTAACCTTATCTAAAACAGTGTAATAACAGCTATTACACCTAAAGGACTTATTCATTTCAGGTAATTAAAGTGTTAGATAATTCAGTGTAGTTTCAGAAATTTACATTTGAGGAAAGTCAAGTTATCTACTGGATTGCCACCATTTGCTAAAATAAAAGCTTGACTTCTAGATAGTTTTGAAGTGCTCTTATCACAGATTTAGAACTCAGTTTAGGACTCAATTACAGTTGATGGGGAACTGGCTGCAGCCATGTAACTAAGGGCATACACAACTGAATAGTACCAGTGGGGTCCTGCATGAAGATTAAAAAACAAATCAGTGCTCAAGGTCATATCATTCTTACAATTTTGATTTAGATTTGGGCACTAATCTAAGAGCACTTGGGGGAATCAAATATCAGAAATTGAGAGAACTCCAATTTCAATTGCTAACAGGAGAGTTGGAAAAACTTTTCATCTTGACTTCTTATTGTCTAAGAGATTAGGAATGCACAGAGCCAGTTCCTTTGAAGCACTAAGTATAGGAAATGAACATTACTGCACAGCAACTAACTAGCTGAACAGTCAATGTAAACAGTGCTTCCTAACATTAACCAGATTGGCCAGCAACATTTCAGTTTCCACCATTCCAATTAAGCAACTCAAATAGGAGGCAATATTGGGTAGGAGTGAGAGTGGGAGGGGCTCAGTAGATATTTTCTATGAAGAACAGAACTGGATGAATTTTTTGATCAGTGTGCGCTTTTCCTTGGTTACATCAGCCCTGCTCAGCTAAAACAATGGTCAGCAACTTAAAATAATTAAACAGGAATACAAACTGCACACCAGCATTTTCATGGAAATGCTGGAGTTGAAACAAAGTTTCATTTTATTGTGAGGGATACATTGAAAAAAGGTAGAAGCACAAGACCCATTCTTATTAGTTTTTTTTGTTTTAAAATACTGTTACAATATCTACAACTCATGATTGGCAGGCATGCAAGTGGAGACAAGGACACTTGTGATGTTGATGGTAGTGTTCCCATCTTGGGAACAGAAGGCCCTGACCCAAGGATACATTAATAATCTAAACAGTGATTGGAAAAGTATTATTGGGACAGGAGACAGAAGCACAAAGAAAAAGTGAATCCCAGTATGAAGTCAGTGCTGGGAATCAAGCACCTATGGTGGCTGAGTGGTTAGCACTGCTGCCTTACAGCACCAGGGTCCCAGGTTTGATTCCAGCCTCAGGCGACTGTCTGTGTGGAGTTTGCACATTCCCCCCCATGGGTTTCCTCTGGGTGCTCTGGTTTCCTCCCACAGCCCAAAGATGTGCAGGTCAGGTGAACTGACCATGCAAAATTGCCCATAGTGTTAGCTGCATTAGTCAGAGGGGAAAATGGGTCTGGGTTAGTTACTCTTTGGAGGGTCAGTGTGGACTAGTTGGGCTGAAGGGCCTGTTTCCACACTGTAGGGAATCTAATATTAAAAAACCCCAAGGGTGCTGGCTCTGGGTGATATAGTCAACACTAGACTTGAGGCTCCCAGACATCTTCAATTCCCAGGTAAGGACTTTTGTTTCCCCTGGCCTACATGTTTCTTTAACAAAAGAAAAAAGCACTGATTGGTCATCGGTAATCAGTGGAATGGGGCAAGATAGTGAAGAACAAGAGAAAAAAAATAATGCTGGTGCTGATACCAATTGTTGAGTATACTAGTAACCTATAAAATGTTATCAGAAACTAATTACATGTATGGGGCCACTACAGACTGTAGTACAAGTGAGAGGTGCCCATTGAAACCCATTGTAATGGAGAATAGCGTATCCTCCAAAACTCAAATGGGATTTGTTGAAAAATTTCATTAGGAGACAGTAAAACTGTTTGTGGTCTTGATTATAACTGCTCAAAACCTTATAGGAGGAGGCTATAACTTCAACTCCCTGGTCCAATCAACCATGGTCTAATTAAATGGCAGAGCAGGCTTAAGAGGTCAAGTGGCCTATTCCTGCTCTTAACTCAAGTGGGAATTCTTCTAGAATTGTCAATCTTGCAAGAATCTAACATTTGAAAAGAGCAGGTATCCAGATAAAAGAAAATTCAAATTCTACCAGATACTTACTGCACCGGAAACAGGACTTGTGAAAGTACCTCCCATCACACTGCACCTCCTCAGCAAAGTAAACAGTCTTCTGGCAGACGCCACATTTATTTCCACCACCCAAGTTTGGCATTCTACAAGAAAGAACAAACAATTTAAAAGTCTGATGTCTTAATTGGATAATCAAGTAGTAAGTGATTGAAGCTTAAGTGGCAAGCAAGGAAAAAAATGACCACTTATTGAATTACTGTCTTTTTTTAATCTCCCAAGAGATTAAATAATTTGTTTATTGCCTCTGCAAATTACAGGAGTGCAAAATTCTCATGCACCTCAAATGTACCTTATAAGAGAGATCAGAAAAAAAAAGGGTTCTGGGCAACCCTGGTTAGAGTTAGCTGATCTAAGCCAAAGCTACATAGTGGGAATAATTAGTGAATCTGGATACAATGATTCCCTCAGTCAAGAGTTATCAACTCAAAGTTTGATGGAGCATTATGTCTCAAACAAAAACAGAAGCAAGTAGTACATTTGATATTGTAGGATAATACAGAATACCAGAGATTTACCATCTTTTGAGAGCAGAAAATGTTTTCCATCTCAGTCCCTAGATGGGCAACCCCTTGGTTGGAGGTTGTAACTTATCTCTAGACTCTGCAGTTTGGGAGAAACATTTTCAGTACTTACCACAGCTTTAAAAGTCCTTAAATATATTTCAATTAGATCACATTTTATTCTTTTGGACCAATCTATTCAAATCTCACTACAAAGTGCAAAACATATAAAAAGGTCATAAGCAACAATGTTTTAACCAAAAAAAAACTTTCATTATGTTCCTTTAAGCAAGTGGTGTAGCACCTTCTGGTAAAATTTGGAAGTGAAAATTATAGTCACATGGAAAAAGACCAAATCATGAATGTAAGCATAGAGTTGTTAAGACAAAGTTGTCTAACCAACTTTCTGATGTACTTTTTTTGGGGAAAAAGGGTTGAAGTGAAAGGAGGACGATGAGACTGAGGAGGTATGCAGTCAGTCAGACACTTACAGCATGGGAACAGGCCCTTCAGCCCAACTTACCCAGTTTTATCATTTAAAGTAGTCTATATAGACTGGAGGAAACAAATAGGTCATGAAATAAGAACAGTAGCAATATGGGTATAAAGTTAAAAAGGATAGAAAACTATAGTTTATAGTAATGGTTAATAGGTAGTTTTCAGGGTGGAAGATTTCTGGAGTTCCCCAGGGTTGATATGGAGTCCCTAGATCATAGCATGCAGGGAATAAAATTCAAATCTAGAGTCACAAAATTTAGGAGGAGACTTGTTTTGAAGGAGCAGTATAGAACTGGAGGGGACATTGTACTGAAGTGTATGCCTTCATGTCATTGAAGTCTGTCTGCCTACTGTAAGTTGGCAAAGAACACAGACAGTACACAATAAAAATACTGTTCTGAAGGGTAAGCCCTTTGTTTATGTGTACACAAGTCAGTAAAATGTTCAGGATAGGTGGATAGCAGTTAAAGCTTACTTAACAAACCTAAAAAAACTGTGCAAGAGATTACAGTGCAAAACAGGAGATAGGATGAACTGATATAGGGTACTGGTTATACCTCATCTGGAGTTACAGTTCTGGGCAACACTATACAAAACAACATATGTTGGCACATAAATAAAAGAGGTTTGAGAGAAAGCTTCTAGAGATTAAACATTTTAGTGGAGGACTGAAAAGTTAGAAATGTTTTCCTTGGTGAGAAAATTGGATAACTTTCAAAATAATGATTGCAGAACAGATTCTGTTCAGACCCAAACTGATAAATAACCAGAGGGCAATGATTAAAGCATTCTACAAAAAGACCCCACCCCCAACTGCCAGTATACTATGGTTTGATGCACACTATCTGGACATTTAATGAAGGCAGGTTCAATTGAGGCATTAAAAAGGTCAGAGATATACAGCATGGAAACAGACCCTTTGGTCCAACCTGTCCACATCAACCAGATATGCCAACCAAATCTAGTCCCACCTGCCAGCACCTGGCCCATATCCCTCAAAACCCTTCCTATTCATATATCCATCCAAATGCCTCTCATTAAGTGATTTTTGTTTTCTTCAAATATTCGAGGAGAGTGTGCAGGAGTATTCATTATCTTCAAGTCCAAATAACTAGTAGACAGTGGCCTTCTGCACTATAACAGAGACAGGTTAAGTCTCAACACCCAAAGACATCACTGTCTATAGTATTCCAGGGAAGGAATCAATACATCATATACTTGTCTTGAAAACCTTGCTCACCTGGATCCCAAACCACTTTGTAGCAACTAAAAAAAAAACTTTCAAAAATTTATCAGCGACCCTGCATATTCCAATACTTCATGTACAAAGACTCAAAAACAAAGTTTTATTCCAAAAAAGATAGAGAACTCAACATTGTACTTGACCTGCCAAGTTCCTGTTCACATGTGCAATTGTGGTTTCCTCTGCAGATGCCACATTTTACATTAAATGATGATGATATATGGAAACAGACAAACCAATCCAAATTACCAAATACACCATATTGTACAATATAACATATTATAAAAGCTTTTTGATTTCAATCTGTGTTCCAAATCACCCTGAACATACATGAACTGAATGATTCAGCAAAGGAGACAGGATACTTTCGGTTAATGGAGATTTGAGGATGGAGAATGAAATAGAGGAAGGACCAAGGAGGAAACTGAATTAGTATCAAGTCACACAGATAGATCAGAGATGCGGGGGGGGAAGAGCATTGGAATAGAGTTTTAAAAAGTTAACAGAAATTTACCACGTGCGGAAAGGAGAATCCACTGTTTCAGCTATACTCTTTATGGGCTTGAAAATCACAATTGGTATATTCCTTATACAGTTAAGCAGAAACCTTAAGTTACTAATTGATGCTCAAAGATTGCTAACATTAACATGCATAAACTGATCATTTCAATTCCCAAAATTTGCAAGATTATTTTCTAGCAATAAAGACAAATGCCTGTTCATCCTGCAAGCTTGTGTGCAAGGCACCAAGCAACTGCCAACATTTCCAGGCAGCACAATAAAAGCAGAACTAGTGGGAGATTTAAGAGCTCAAAATAAAGACCACTTCATAAGTGAACGAACTAGGTCACCCCTACAGAACAAAATATCCATGGCCAGTTCGAGGCCTTAGTATGGAGTTCAACTCGTGAACCAATTCTTCCTTTTCTTTCAGCTTGTTAGATCATCATGTCCACACTCCCCTCCCTCCACCCAGTGGGACTGTTCATCCTTTTAAGTCTGGCAGAATACACCACTGTTCTGTCATTCTCACATTCTGATCGCTAAAATCAGAACCAACACCATTTCTTCACCAGCACTCTAAGCCACTACTCCCACCCAAAACTAAAGCACGAATGCTGCCCTCACCACACTTCGGCTCAGATGAAAAATCATTACTTTTATAAAAGGTTAGCTTGCGCACTCTCTCCCTCTCTTCCCCAAGGAGGCTACCTGACCTGCTGTCATCTCTAGCATTTTTTGCTTTCAATACAGATTCCAGGATCTGCAGTAGTTTGCTCCTACATTCAGCTAGCCATTTTCAGGCTTATTGCCAAGAATAAGCCAACACCGTTTTTCCCCCCAAGTATTTGCAAAACTGATAAGCAAAAAAAAAGGTGGTTTTCTGGAGTGCAGTCAAACTTAAAGACATTACATCATCTGTTAGGAGTCTCAGTGACAGGATAAAAAGTTACATAAAGTAAACAGTTCACAATAGCATAGGTAACTGGCAAGTTAGGTGATGAGGGGTTAGAAAGGTGGTGTGAAAGATACTTTAAGTGGATTTTGCTGCAAAAACCAAACTTTCATGAAGTACAGACAATAAATGAGATGTTTAAAAGTCCCTTCTACTCAAAGTGCTGGAAGAATCCATTTAAAATAATTGAACAATGGTTAGTTAACATGCATTCTGCCTTGCAATCAAGTTTGTGCAGAACTTGCTTCAGGCAAGCTTTTTTTTTTAAATAGTTTTGTGACAAATGCTTTGATCCATGCAAAGGAGGAAGTTAACAAAAGTATGTGATTCACAACATTTGATGCAATTTGTGAAGGGGAGAGACAGTTGATGGATTTTTTTTTATGATTTGCAACTTTGACAGAGGGGAGGGAGAGAACGCGAGTGAGAGAGCAAGCAATAGACACTTGGATTTTGCCTTAAGTTAAATCTATTCCACTTTATATTTAATCAGATATCGTCTTATACTTTGGCTGACTTTGTATTGCTGATTCAATGACAGGTACATTCAAGTGAAGTGAAAAAGGAGGGCTGTGACCCAAACAGGTCTTGTTCTTGTGGGCCAGATTGATTTTAATCCAATGTCTTTGATATTATGCAGGTGTTGGCCTTTTGTCCCTATGCTGATCAATTAGTAAACTGACCAAAATCATTACTGTATTAGGTACAGTGCAGGGAGCACAACAGCATTGTCAACTGAAGTTTAGTTGAAAAAAATAACTGCTTGAATAAGTTAAGTTGAATTCATTTAATTTTCAAGTGAAATCACCAGATAATATTTCTGGACTATTAATGTAAATTAAAGTGAGTGGTCTCCTGTTCTGCGTTTCCACCTGACTGTAAACCTGGAGGGTTAGAGATTAACCAAGAAAGGGTTTAGTTATTAAGGAAAGGAAAATGCAAGGTCTTCGCACTTGAAGACCTACTCCTGAAACTGTCTAGCCAAAGTCGCCCAAGGTTTTAAACGGTAGAGACCATACCATTTTATTTCACTTTATTTAAATGGCGTGCTCAAAACAGGAAAAAGAAAAAAAAGGACTCTTACAAAAGGTAAGGACCTGTTGTTCTTTAAATTTGTTAAAGTATTGACCAAAACCCATTGCATGTAAAATTTACATTTCTTACCAAGCTTTTGTTTGGGGTGTGGGGGTGGGAGATGGAAAATGTCATGTCAAAAAGGAAAAGGAAACTGTTTGTAGATGGGTTAGCATCAGCATATGGACACAGGTGAAATTTACCTGACTGGTTTGTGACGTTGACTAGTTATGGATGCCAATAGCTATCAGCCTGACACTATCTGATTGGCTCCTGTAGGATTGAACAGCTTGTGGTTGCGAATGATAGAAGCAGAAGCTTTTGGACAGCTGAAAAAGGCAGATGGTGTAAAATAACACTTCATGCCTGTAAATACGAGCTCAAGTATCTGCTCCCTCCAGCTGCAATAAGCCATTCCCCATTTACAATTTGTGAACTATTGTTCAGTATCTCCCATCCCGATGGGAAAGAACAGAAGGAAATGGAAAGAAAAAAGTGCATAGACTGACACCACTGAACTATTTTCCTGGTTTACTCCTCCCCTCTTTCCTCCATTCATACACAAGAAAATGATGCTATGGAGTTGTGTTTTGGGAGGAGGGGTTAGAATTTGAGTTAAATGTCAGCAGATCATAGTTGACCCAGTGGTTAGTTTTTGTAATAAAAGAATAATTTGTCTGTATAAAAAACAGTCCTTGGTTTCTGTGAAGATGGGTCTGTCAATAAAATGGGGATGCTGTGTACTGTGATATAATCTTTATTGCATTAATAGTCTAGGAATATCAAGACTTTATTCCAGTGCACTACCCTAGTGAGGTATAACAGACCAAGTCATAACAGTTATGCTATAAATTGTCCTTTATCTTTCATATGAAAGGAGAGTTATTATACAGAGCTTACACCTATGATATTGCTGTAGTTTAAAGACATCTAGTAAGGAATCAATAGGCCAGGTAATTAGCCAAAAAATTCTAACGTTATGGCAACAGCAATTTTTTCCACCAAATGGAAAGTCGACATGCAGGTAACACCCTCAGAATTTACATTGACAACATTTTTAAATTGGTAAAACAAGGAAGTATAACTGCAATAAAACAAAGTTAGCTATCAAAATATGCCAGCAAAGCAGGCTCAACATTCAAATTTTAAAACAAACTGCAAATCTACACAGCCATTTGAAACAGCATGATGAAAAATCAGTTATACAAAACAAGCAGCTTGACTTTATTAGGTACATTTCTCATTCCAGGAAAAGGACTAGGACAGGCCTAAAACCATACAACAGCAAGTGGCGTTTCTCTCAAACTGCACAATGGAAGGAAGGACTAGCAATTCACCATAATTTAGATGCAAGTAGAGTCAGAGTCAGTCAGGCGAGACAAATTAGAATGAAGTGCATGCTGCTCTGAATACTACACATTGTAGATTTTTTGCAAGCAGCCCCACCTATATTCAATCCACTATGTGGTAACACCACAAGTTGGAACTTCCAGTGTAGGAAAGATATATCCATCTGCAAGAAGAGGCAGCAAGTGGCCTTCACTTGAATACAAAATTTTAAAAATCTGCTTCCTGTATATTCAGGATGAAAAAGACAAATATTCTTTCAATTGCTGAAGTGTGCAATCCAGTCAAGCCCAGTATTCCTGCAATGTGAATTATTTTCAAGAGATGCCTTTTAAATTTACTACAAGAGTTTAGAGGCAAGTTCCAGCTATGTTATTCTTACTGGATTTGCAGTAAGGGATATCTTCTGACTACTCCCTCATTACATTGAGTGGTATACACATCTGACTGAAGGGCATTAAAATACATAAAAAAAGGGTTATCTTGTTCCGACTCCATTTTATTATGGCGCTATTTTAAATCCGAAAGAACAATTTAGTTCTATTCCACATCAATACAGCTAGCCAAAATCCCTAGTCAGGGGTTTACATCCTACTGCCCTGGAGGCAAAATTAACCTGAAACAGTAGTAATATGACTAGTTCCTAACCTTGTTGAATGCAAGTTATCACGAGGCATGTAAAGGACAGGGGTGCATTCTACTTTAACAAAATCGGTCAAGCCTGACAACACAGATGTAGAATGACCAGTTGGGTGCACATAGACACGTGGAAAGTAAGGCAGTTATTCTAGTCAATCAGCATTTATTTAGTTATGTTAGGGACAAAATAATTCCACACAAAGAAGAACACCAATTGTTGCCCTAATTAAAAATTTTAAGTTTGACCTTGTGATTTCTAAGCTATGAACAATGACAGAATTCCTTACAATTCAGATCCCAAATGTAGAATTGTAGATCAGTTGAGAAATAAGACAGTTCAGTCTGGAAAAAGAGAGGTGAACATTCAGGACATACACTGCTACTATCAAACATTAAATAAGTGAGATAACAGGGAGAAGGTGTAGCAGGCAGTCAATATCTGCTCTATTATGTCCTTAAAGCATCAAACCCATGCCAATCACCTGCGTTGAGGTAGAATGGGTACAACTAACTTTGATCAATTATACTGCATAACCGTTTATTTGGCTTCAAGATTGCCATTTGAGAGAGTGGTCTTTATATCATTAAAAGAGACATAACATATCTACAATGGACTGCAGTTTTTCTCCTTAGCCCCATGAGAAGATTAATTTAATTACTGCAACTGCCATTGTATTTGACTTCCTAAAGCCTTTTTCAAAAACATTGAGTCAAAGTGACCAAACTCAATGTATAGCAAATGTGATCACAGCAGATAGCCCAATGGTCTTAGTGCCTCTCAGGAATTGTGCACAAACTGAAAAATAAAGACAATATTCATCAAATCTGTCACTGTGTGCTCCTCTGCATCAAAAAAGTGACACAGCAATCTCCCTCTTTAAAAAAAGAGAAAGAAACCATTATGGACATTCTATTCAACATCCTCTTGAAATTAGGAACTGAAGACTCTTTACCACATGGCTATAATAGGCTTTTATTAACAAACATTGAAAACTAACATCAGAAGTATTCAAACATATTTGTTTGACACTGTTTAACACATGCTAATTGTGCACAGAAGTGGAAAGTCCCACTGTTCCAAAATTCTCTGCTTATTCATTCTAAGAGTGGAGGGGGAAAATGAGAAGTTATAAACGAATTTGCATTACTTTTCTTTGTAAAAGCAAAGTCTAATGTGTAAGCTGAGCCCAAAAAGCTAGATGAATTCATCTTCTGGAAGTCCAAGATGTTTGAGTGTTTCTTTTTGAAAAAGTAAACAAATCAAAGAAATATCACCTTGATTGGGTGATGCCTTGGTCCACAAATCTGAGACATGCTCATTACTTCATTGCTGCAATGTAGGATTTGACCAGAGTACACAGTTCTCATTCTCCACCTTACCCCAGGATCATTTGAAGCATCTCTCTCTACTGGAAACATGTGGTTCAAATTATGTCTGCATACAATACTTCACTATAATAGGCATTCATTGGATTCTTCATGGCTGAAAATGTGTTACTGGAAAAGCGCAGGTCAGGCAGCATCCAGGGAACAGGAGAATCGACGTTTCAGACATAAGCCCTTCTTCAGGAAGTCTGCAGACCTCACTTTCTCCTCATCGGATTCTTCATGACCACAATAGCTAGTTTGTGTTATTGAAGATAACATTCGCAATACAACATTAGGTAAAAAAAAAGTGTCCTACAACAGGCAAATATCAAAGTTTTTTTCCCCCCACTACTGGCAGGCTGTCTTTTCCAGCAAAATAAAATGCAGGAAGGAACAAGGAACCTCCCTGTGATCAGAGCAGCCGCCAGCAGGCTATGAAAGGAGTGTAAGTGAGCAAATTTCCAGTGCAGGAGTTTTTGCTTTTTTTGGGGGGGGGTAGGCAGTAATAAAGAGAAGAGCAAGCAGCTGGTCAAGGAAATATTCAATTGAAAGGGCTAGGAAAACTCAAGGCACTGAAGATGCTTTTTTGCATACGATTTGTAGAATTAAGCTTATCATGTATGTTTAAGAGATACAAAAAGCCAGTTCTCAATCCCCCAGCCCAAGACTGAGCTGCTGACAGGAAGGAAAGTTGCCTTACAAATGTACCCAGACATGATGATTCCAGAGGAAACACTGGACTACAATACTTTTGCAGCTGCCTCTGCAATTGCATTTGGGATTATGTTCAATATGGATCAGTTGGACCAAAGGACTGATTCTGTGCTATATGACTAATGAAAAAATATTAAACAACTTAAAAAAGGATGCCTTTTGAAGGTATTGTTTCCCCAATTGGTCATCGAATCAATTGGAATGTACACTGTGCATTTCCTACCTTAAATGGCAATTAAAGTTCAACTTATCACATAGGACCTTAGTTTTCATGTTTCACATCAACATGGACCACTGTCTGAAGCAGAATATCTAATGCCTTTCAGGTCCTTTTGTTTAAAAAAAAACACAAGCTGAATGGACTGCATCCCAAGAGGGGCAAGGCTGCCGATTCCATTTTGAGGACACCAATCTCAGACACCCCTTATCAAAGAAGGATAGATTTAACACAAGTATTTAAAATTGTCTTAGGTTGTAAAGGCAATATGCTTCATTCATCTCCGTTCATATTTCTGAAGTTACTTGACTTGGCAAATGTCCACTTCACTAACAATCTACAGCCAACCTTTACATTTTATCTTATTTGCACACTTGGAAATTAAATGCCAGTCTTGGTAACACAAACAAAAAAAAAGCTGAGGTTTAAAGCTGAGGTCTAGGCACATCACTGTATACTTCCCTCTAGTTTGAAACACAGTTACTTACTACTATTCAGTCTCTTAACCAAATCCATACCTGAACTGCACACTTTACTAAATACCTCCTGAAGGCATAAACACATTCCTCAACTATCCTTGCATCATACTTCCATTAATCCTCTCCATTTCACCAGATAAATTTCCCTTCAACAAATGAACAGTGACAGTTGTATTAACTTGCGATTCTTCCAAGTGAAAAGACAAAATTGTTAGAGAAAATAATTTCAGGATTTTCATTCCTGATGTTAGACTGACTGACCACTAGTTTATCCCCCTCACTCCCCTTTTATTTGGGGCAGAGTTTTAAAGTGTTTGACTCCCGGTTCTCGAGATACAGGCGGGTGCCAAGCAGGACTGAAAGACTAAAGACTCCACCCTCACTTCCCTCAGCCACCTAGGATACATTCCATCTGCATTGGGTAACTTTTAAGTGCTGCCAGCTACTCAAGTACATCCTTTTATCCTATCAAAGTTCACAATTCCATTCCTTTTCACTGTGACACTGGAAACAATAAAGACAGGCAGACAGATGCAGAGGATCCATTTAGCCATGCCCTGTCTCCATAAGATTTCCTTTTAGAGCCATCAATAGCCCCACCCATTCTGAAGTAGTTTTTTTTGTTTTGTTTGCGCAGGTTTGTAAAACACGTACTGCTTAGTAAGCTTTTCTCTCCCCTCACCAATTATCTATTTACTCTAGCACAAGATCTGATAGAAGCCTTCTCTTTTTCAGTTTCCAAACCGCCATTTAATCTCGCGGAGTGTCCTAATACTTTCCAACGGGCAAAGTGCAATTTAAAGAGACGAATGAACACGCCAATTAATGCTTTTGCTCTTGTTAAAACCCGGTTAATAATCATAACTTTGCAAATAAGCAGTGCGTCTAAATTCTAAGTGTGTAATAAAATTAAAAACTAGTACTCAAAAGCTATTCAGTTTGTTTAATACGACTATAATCCTAAAAACTCAATATTAACTTTGACTCATGCTTTTAGTGAGATTACTTCACTGCTAACCCCCCCCAATGAATTGGGACTGCCAACTATAATCATGCCGCCAAGTTTCCTGCTGCTCCCTTTCTGGGGAGACAGGTTTGCACAAGAGTCATCTCGACCTCCGGATCTTGAGTTTTACCTTATATGGAAACTGGACTAAAAACAGACAGTGCTGCACGCAACAATCCAACTACCCAGCGCTGGGGAAACAAAAAAAAATAAACCCCTCAACTTCAGCGAGAAGGATGCCTCAGATATAGGAGAACCGGACTGTCACAGAAACTTGTGCTGGGAGCGCTCAGAACAAACTAAATAGCCCGTGCTCCAACTCATTCGTGCAAACACCTGCAGTCTACACCTGAAACGGATAGAGCTGCACCAATACATTTAACCGCAAACAGCTCTGGCTTGTCCCTTCTCAAGCTTACCTGCTCGCAATAGCTGTATCTTACAACGCTCTGAATCCTGCTCGCCCCGTTACAATCTGGCCGTGCCTTTAACACTCAATTTAAGGCGGAACTGTGGCCAAAGACAACGCCTCGTCGCCTTTGCACACAGCACTAAAGATGACGTTATCACTATCTGAAGTTCTCATGCCAAAACATTTCTTTTTCAAAGTTTTTCTTTAAAAGCCCTAATTTTAAACATTGCTGGGATTCTGTTTCTGCTTAATTATCCAGAGTGTCATCTCTGTGAGCAAATACTTGTCAAGCTATTGTTGTTTGTTTTGATCGGCTCCTGATCAAGTGAGATCTTTTCCACACACAGCAAACTATTTCAGTTTGTTTTTTGTACGTTTACAATTCGTCCCAAATCGACCTTGTTGAAAACTCCATGGATATACCTCACTTCCCCAACACTTTCTCCTCCTGAGTACCACCAGCCCACTACCCCTTTATGCCCCCTCTCCCCATTGTCACGAGCTGAGCCTATTTTCTCTATATGAATGAGGAAAAATAATTTAAATGATGCCTTTTGAGGGCATTGTTTCCCCAACTGGTCATGGAACTGATTGGAATGTACACTGTGCGTTTCCTACCTTAAATGGCAATTAAAATTCAACTGATCACATTACCCAGGTAATGCCTTGTCCTCTATCACATTAATCCTAATCACACCGAACTGCTCTGAATTCTCTATCTCCTCTCTCCTGTTCCCCCTCTGTCACCTCCGAAAACCACCAGTGGAGAGGTAAAAGTGGAGTCCCATGGTGGCCTGTGCTGGGGCCACAGTCCTTATACAATTTACATCAATGACTTAGATGAGGGGAATGAATGAGCTACATTTACAGATGACATGGAAATAGTAAGGAAAGTCGTGGTGAAGAAAATGCCAGGAAGTTGTAGATGGATATAGATCAGTTGAATGAATCAGCAAAAATCTAATAGATGGAAAATGTGAAGTTGTTCACTTTGACAGGAATAATAAAAAGGTAGATTACCACTTACATTATTTTTAAAAATGGCAGAACTCTAAGATGTGGAGAGATGTAGGTATTCTGAACCATGAGTCACAAAAGAATCCTACATAGATATAGTAAATAGTCAAGAATGCTAATGGGATGCTATCCTGTCTCACAAGAGAAATTAAACATGAAGTAAGGATATTATGCTTTAACTATACAGAGCATTAGTGAGACCACATCTTGAATACTGTTTGTGATGTTGGTGTCCTTGTTAAGGAAGTTTGTCATGGAGGTGGTTCAGAGAAGGTTTACTAGGTTGGTATCTGGAGTGAGCAGTTGTTTTATAAGGATAGACTAGACAGGCTGGGCTAGTTTCTCATGGAATTTCTGAACAAGTGAAGGTGATTTGATTGAAGTTTTTGAGATCCTAAATATAACTTTCAAGATGGATGTGGAAAGGATGTTTCTTTTTTGTGGTTCAGTCCAGAAGTAGAGGGCAATGTTTAAAGTTATGAGTTGTTTTTGATAATGAGGTTTTTTTTTTCTCAGAGCATCATGCATAGCTTTGGAACTGTGTGCCTAAGAAAGTGATGAAGGCTGGCTCACTGAATATTCCTGAAACAGAAATGGATAGATTCTTATTAGGTGGGGAATCAAAGATTAGTAGGGAGGTAGGAACATGGAAATCAATACACAAGTAGATCAGTCATGATACTGTTGATTGGAGGAGCGGGGTCAAGGGGCCAAATGGTCTACTTCTGCCCAGATTTCATGCATTCGAATGTGCCCATTCCTTATAATGATAAAAGAGAATCTCCTGACAGAGCAGGGGATGGTGGGTTAAATGGGGTGCCTCTGCTTCTACATCTTCTGGTTATCTATATGTTGTGTCTAGGTGATATTATCTATGGGCAGCTGATTAGTTCCTACATGCATGTTAATGGAACACAGCTTTTTTTCCCACTACCTCTCATGACCTCCTCGCTGCTTGTGTTGTCAAACTACTTCTCTGAGATCCAGTCTTGGATGAGCAGTAATTTCCACCATTAAGGCATTGGAAATACCAAATCCAGAGGCAAAATCTTTTTTGGGACTGTGTTGTTTTTGTGTGTAAAAGCACCATTGCTCATTGGAGAGTTATTTCACATGATCATTCTATTTTTCTCAGCTCATTGCATATGCCTTCATAGGTAGAATGACAAATCTTATCGAGAGGGAATTCCAAAAACCATAAGGACATCCCAGGCTCCAAATTCTGGGTGCCATGTTTAAAAGGACAGCACCTTGCATCCTCAAGCCAGAAGCAACACTCAGCCTCAGGTACTCACTCCCAGACACTCCAGAGATGTCGAACGTGGCTCCACACTTACACACTATGCCCCTAAACCTTCTCATGCAAGCTGACCTGGAGACAAGCGATATAGTATAAGCAGTTTGGACCAAGGTGGGTACACAGGCCAACACACATGGGCAGTGTTATGATCAAGTGCACTGTCTTTCTTTCAGTCCACTACCATTGGGTCACTACATAAAGGTAATTGTTTTGGCCAGTTTGTATTATGGCCAATCAGCTGTTTTCTCTAATCAGAATTAACTTTAAAAACTCCACCGGGCGGTGGGGATCCCCAGTGGAGGGCTCTCTACGCAGGAGTCCTCGCCCTTTCTCTCAGGGATCTGGGGTGGAGGGTGCTGCACGCAACAGTCCCCTGCAACCACAGATTGCGGTGGTTCACGGACTCCCAGCCCAACTGCTTGTTCTGTGGCGCTGTGGAGTCCGTGGACCACGTGTATATTGGGTGTGGGCGTTTGCACTCCCTTTTTGATTTTCTTAAAAACCTTCTCCTCTGTTTTTGGCTGCACTTCAGTCCCACGCTCCTTCAGCGGTGATGATCCAGAAACGAAACTCTTACGACCAGTGTCAAGAGAAGACTGATGGAGCATGTGATTCAGTACTCCCTGGCAGTGCTTCAATTCGCTTTAGATGGATCCATACATCTTTTTGACACATTGGAGAAGGCAAGAGACTTTGTGGACAAACTAACCTAATTTGAACAATTTTAGTATGTATAAATAGTGTTGTTTGGATATGTGTTTAACATTCTGTAAAAGAAACGGAGGAAGTCCGGCTGGAGCTTTATCTTTCTTCTTTTTTTCACTATTGATAATAATTTGGTTTAAACTATGTCTGGCGAAGGTTAAGATGTACATTTTCAATTTCTAAGTTAGGATGTACCAAAGGATGGGTGGGGTATTTATTCCCCCTTTTTTTAATAAAAGAATTTTTAAAATTCATATCGATATTCTATGGGGTGTTTATTCTTTTCAGCTTGTGTTTACGGTGCGGCTCTAGCATGGAGAAGTGAAGGTGGTTGAGATTGTTAGATGCCTACCTATGGGCAGTAGGAGGGGGAAACTACCCCTACTCAGCACTGTTGGCGCTTTATATGTTGGTTTGCTTTTTGGTTTTTGCTGTTTTTTATTTTTAATAATTTTGTAGATTTATTCAATGTAGTGGTTTCAGTTTATGTAGTTTTTATATTTGGTGGATCATGTGACACTCAGGATCAGCAGTTTGTGGTTCAGGTTCCTCCTCTCTGGAATTTAAATTTAATTGCAGAAGATTATGACTAATGATTTGATTAAATGGTGTACCTGGAATATAAAGGGAAGTCGCCCGGGTGTCCTTGGAGAAGGAGCACGCGGTGTCCACCAACACCCTGGAGTTGTTCAGGGAGAGGTGGGCGCCGCAAGGAGTGGAGTGCATCATTTCTCCCTCCAACTCTATTTTGATTTAGTCCCTACCCTCCCCTTCACTGTTTTGATCACACAGCACTGCCCTTTGATGTGAAGGGCAGTGTTTGTCACTGGCCACCCGGGTGTTTTCCTTTCTTCCTGGTGGTGGAATTTCACTGTGTCTCACACCTGCACACACACACCATGGGTGCTGGGGAAAAAATAAGCACTACCGCAATTAGGCGGTAGTGTGGGGGTTTAATGAAAAAGAAAAACAGGACTGTGGTAAAAAAAAAGATAAACAAACGTTCTCCACCATCCGGACACGCCTTGGCGTGCCCATTTGCCACTGGGCGGTGGGGATCCCCCAAAAAAATTAACTTTAAAAACTGCATCAACTAAGTTTCTTAAAATCACAAAACTATTGATTTGTTATAAAACAAAGACAATTTTTGAAACTGAAATGGATAGGTTCATATTTGGTAGGGGAATCAGGATTAGTAGGGAGAAAGGAATGTGGAAGTCAATACACAGATATAAAATTGATTAATATACTTAGTTGATAACATTAAAATACACATGTTACCCCTCTAAATACACAAGCTCACACATGCACACATAGTAACAACATACAATACCTCTTCATATTACATTAGTGTCATCTCTTTCTACCTGTTAAAGCCTCTGATTGAAAATAAAAAATGCTGGAAATCTCATTAGGTCAAGCAGCATTCATGGAGGCAGAGCAAGCTAACGTTTCGAGTCAAGATGAGTCTTCATCAGAGCTGATGTGAAGCTTCTGATTGGTTCTGTTTCTCTTATAGCCAAACCTAAAGGATGCTGTTTTTTGTAGGTTCTTACATGTATATTTAGAGACAAACAACTGCAGATGCTGGAATCCAAGGTAGACAAGCAGGAGGCTGGAAGAGCACAGCAAAGCAGGCAGCATCTGGAGGTGGAAAAGTCAACATTTTGGATGTAACCCACCTTCGGGGAGTAGGAAGGGAGGTTATTTGAAATTGGAGAACTCAGTGTTGGGTCCTCTGGGCTGTAGGCTGCCAAGGTGAAAATGAGCTGTTGTTCCTCCAATTTGCGGTCTGATTCACTGTGGCAATGGAGGAGACTGAGGATAGTCATTTTGGAAAGGGAGTGGGACGGGGAATTAAAATGGGAAGTGACCGGGAGGTCAGGTCATTATCTGCAGCTGCACTCACACCTACCCCCAGTCCTGAAGAAGGGTTACACCCGAAATGTTGACTTCTCCACCTCGTGATGCTGCCTGGCTTGCTGTGTTCTTCCCGCTTCCTGCTTACATGTATATCACATCGAACTGTACCTGGAGAATTGAGGGTGCCTGTCTCTCCTGCCTGTTGGGAGGAACATGACTTCAGGGAAGCACAACCTTCAGCTAGATGTGTGAATTTGGAGAGTTAGTCTGGACATGTAGGCTCACTACATCTCTGCAATAGATTTGTTCTCCTTGTTCACTTAGGAATGTATGAATATTGTCCTTGTACTCCAGGATAACTCCATCCTGATGATTTGGTTTGCAAACTGAATAGAAAATCATTGTTGCAAAGATACCAAATAGCTTTAATAACATGCCAGACAAAAAAAGCATAAAGTCGACATGTTGGATATCAAATGTTCCCTTCAGGGTAGAAAACATCATAGTTGGCTCCTTGCTCTGAATGTCAATAAATGTTGTTCTAAAATCAAATCTAGCTTTTACTGGGTCCGTTTGCAAAGCCTCGCTGTTGCCTTAGTTTCTCCAGCACCAATATCATCAGCTTCATCTCCCTTAGCATCTCTGCCAGATTTCCCTTCTTCTTTATCTTAGGAGCTAGGAGGCTGCTTCATCACTCCCCCAGCATCCCCCACCCCCCTCTCCCCACCCCCCAGTATGCTGTCATGCTGTTGGAGAACTAGACTATGCAGGGCACAACAAAGAATCATAATCTCAGAGACACCATTGGGCAGCATACATCCCTTACACTTCAGTGATCTAAGGATATACCTTGTTTATGAAGTGCCCAGGCTACATATATAGAAATGCATAGAATCTCTACAGTGTGGAAACAGGCCCTTCAGCACAGCAAGTCCAGACTGGTTCTCTGAAGAATAACCCACCCAGACCCATTCCCCTACCCTATTATCCCATATTTATCCCTGACTAATGCACCTAATCGATACATCCCTGACTACTATTTAGCTTAGTCAATTCACCCTCACCAGCACATCTTTGGATTGTGGGAGGATTCCAGGAAGAAGTCTATCCCACCTGATGCATGTTTAAATACTTACACACAGTCAGATTTGTCATCACTCATTTTGTTTCTCTCTTTTGTCTAACAAGATTATGACTGTAAATGTAATTTCAGGAGGCTGGGTTATTAATAACTCTCCATGGGATGCTAATGAATGCAGAGTAAGTTCCCAACCTTTACAATCAGGAAAGCTGAGCCACCTAAAAGGTTCTGAGAACTTAGTGTAAAGGTTGTAATCCATTGCTAGGCACCTTAATTTTGTCCTCACAACCAAAGGTTTTCTAAACACTCCCGGCGGGCCCATAAGATTCTGACCTCCATCTTTTTCCATGACCACAAACCCAGTACCTTTGTCATTGCTTTTATCTATTTTTCCAGTCAATATTTGTGAACAAAGCAGGCTACTTGAACATTGCTTCTAAACTGAGTTTCTGACTCTCTATCACCAACCACACAAAAATACCTTCCTTCAATTCCTTACCACCTCTTGCCTCCATTCCTGCTTCAGCATATTTGCTGCTAAATCCTTACCCATATGGTATCTCCAGGCTGAATGCTGGCAGAAATAAGATAAAGGTCAGTTTTGGTGAGTTTCATGCAGACTTTCTTTCTCTGAGGGCTAGTAAGATTTTGCATGCTATCTTCCAAAACTTGTCTTCTGCACCCTGCCCCTCTAGCACCACTGCTGGTCATATACTCCCATTTGGCACAGGCAAAGTACTGGCCATGGCTAGGATTCCTGGTGTTGGGGGTGCCATCCTTCCAGACTGTACGTCTGAGCAGTCCGCAGTGTTTATTTTCCTAGGAATATCAGACAAAGGGAAATAGACACACTGCCTTGCCAATAGAGAGCTGGAGGTCCTTGGATTTGCATGCATTCACTGCCCATGGAATATTCCTGAAATATTGGTGATCAACAGAGAGTCGGAGGAGCTGGGATGAGTTAGATCTGTTAGGTACCTGCTCTGACTTTAGAAATCCTAAACCCAACCCCCTTCATTTCCCTGTCCTGATTTTGACAATCTCCTTAACATCTATTCAAAGCTGTCAATGTTTGTATTACTGGACTTCTAATACTTACCAAAGTGAAAGTTCAAATATCTAGGTTGGAATTTTAATATAATCCGTGAAATCAGCCATGGACCAGGCAAGTGACAGTTACATGTAAACAATCCTTTATCTGAAATTCCGAAATCCGAAATTTTTCTTGTGGCGTGTGGAGCGTCATTTTGGCATGTGAACAGGTGATCCAACTCCGCACCCACTCAAACCACATCACTCAGATGTGACGTAGCGGCATGGCCCAGCACTGACAGGCGTCAATTGTGTCTCAGCGCTCGTACTATTCACACGTGCGTCTGCTGTCAGGTACTTTTTTTTCATTTCACTGTGAAAATGTCATTTATTCCGAAATACAAAAAAATTCCAAATTCTGAAAAACAACTGGCCCCAAGGATTTCAGATAAAAGGTTGTGTACCTGTACTATGTGGTGCCAGCTGGTTATCATTTGAAATCTTGCATTCAGCAATGCAGTTCCTACAAAGAGAAAGAAAAACAACTTACAATATTCTAGTATTCTCATCAAGAACTGAATACTCTGATTTACACCTGAAACAGTTACTTTTCTTTGTCTCCATGTTCTTCTAATGGTGCCTGCGAAAAGGTTAATTAAAGAAATACTTAAATATAACATTTTGCTCACCATTCATATAGTCCATTAATTTACTTGGGGTAACATAAAATCATAATGCTATGTATAATGCAGTATTGTCGAATATGTTTACCATTGCCACATGCATGTTTGGCAGTTGAAATGAGAACTTCTGATTGTTAAATAACACTGTGTACTAGGCATTTCTGTTGGCTGTGTATTCTCAGTATTCCATACTTACATGGAGTAAGCAGATGTAATTTAACCTTTCTTTGTAAAACTATTAAGGAAAGACAGAATACATATGTATATTATATATACGTAATATGTTTTGAGGAAGTGGGACTGCATTCAAAATAAAACCCTGAGAGGTTCGCACTTGGGCGACTGTCTGTGTGGAGTTAGCATGTTCTCCACATGCCTGCATGTGATTCCTTCAGGTGCTCCGATTTTCTCCCACTATCAAAGATGTGCAGGTTAGGTGAATTGGCCGTGCTAAATTACCCATACTGTTCAGGGATGTGTAGATTAGGCGCATTAATGAGGGGTAAATATAAGATAATAGGGTAGGGGAATGGGTCTGGGTGGATTACTCTTCGGAGGGGCGGTGTGGATTTGTTGTGCTGAATGGCCTGTTTCCACACTGTAGGGATTCTATGATTTTAAATACAAATTATTCATTTGTTCATCCACTGGGATCATCAACACTGTGACTACTATTCAGATAGTAGTTTAATGATGCCAGAATACCCGAACTTCTGGAGAAGAATTTGGAGTATGAAACACCAGAAAAAAATATCATTCGTAGTGGACTTGCATGGATTTAAACCAATTGCTTTCAATCTATGGGTTGCCTACATAATTTTGAATGTGAAGCTTAACAAGTACATATTATAAAGGTCAATGTTACATACTTCAGATCTTGAGTCTTCAATCAATGTAATGGGTTGGTAGGTTTGACCTTTGTATTTGGTCAAACAAGACATAAAGATGCATTTACACTGTCAAACAGGATATAGTGCATGAGAATTGCTTCAAAGATTTTACTCTTCAATAGCATCTCTGTGTAATCTATGATTTATTTCACAATATTCATAGTATTTTCCTCTTCCAAAACACAATCTTTTACCTTTTGTAGCGGAAAAGTCGAGTCATACATTTGTGGAATTGCAAATGTCTCCATTACAACATAAAAGCAATCCAACATACTTCTAAAGTGATTTCCTTTTAAGTTTGTTTTTGATATTTAAGTATTTATTTTCATGTCCTAATTATTTTGCTTCCTGGAAAATGATATTATTACAATCCCCATGGAGACCAATCACGTGAATGAACGGAATCTACAAATACCACAATGTAAAGGACCTGGTGGACAAGAGTTCACTTTTTAAAACTTATTCTGTCACAATCAAACCAAAACTTGACATAAAATATTAACAGAAAAATGGTATTCCACAAAAACCTGCTGGCTGAATTTTACCAGGAATTGCTAAGTGACAATTTTGTTGAGTTTCATGAAGAGTTTTTCTCCAGGAGGCCTCGCGGGATTCCACATGTTGTTTTCTGAAGCTTTGCCTCATCTCCCATTCTACTATACCCTGACAGTGGCCCCCTCTTTGTATGTTCCCTTGAGCCACAAGCAAAAGGAATCACCACTGCCAAAAATTGCTGGGTTCCCAGCACTAGCGCCATATTAAAACCCAGTTGTACATCAGCTGCTGGTTCAAAGCCCCCCTGCACAGTTTGTGTGAATTGTTCCTGAGGTGGTGTGCAGAGGAAAGTTGACTCCCTGCAATGCCAACAAGGACTTGGTGATCTTGGTTGATGGGGTGGTGAAGAGGAGGGCCATCCTATCACCTCATGACTGGCAGAGGACACCACAACAGCAGATGCTGCCAACCTGGTCCAAGGTCATTAATAGGATCAAACACTGTTTCCACAGTTGAACCTGGGCACAGTTTCCACAGTGCCCAGAAATGCTCAAGTAAACTGTGATCTCTCTCTGGATCAGTGGTGCTGGAAGAGCACAGCAATTCAGGCAGCATCCGAAGACAGGCAAAATCGACGTTTCGGGCAAAAGCCCTTCATCAGGAATATGCTGCCTGAATTGCTGTGATCTCTCTCTAGTTATCCCTTTCTCACAAGGCGATAGGACAGTGCCAGTCAGTACCCCCATCTGGAGGAGGGACCACATACAGGCTCCCTGATGTCACCTCTCAATTACCCTCATTCTGCGAGGGTAATTGCCACTATCATCTTCCTGCTACTTGTTCTATTTCTTCTGCTGTACTCACCTCCCACCAAGGCTCAATTTCTATTGCTTTCCATACTGCATACCAAACATTTTTGTTCACTCACTTTCACCCAAACAATCCCAAAGGCTACCAACTCAGCATGGTCTCTCTGGTGCCTACTCAATCATGTGGGACACCTAAACCAACTTGCACCCACTTACACCAGCGTGAACAATTGTGTCAGTCCATTTCATTTCACTCAGTTTCCCCCTTTCTCCAATTCCAGGAGAATGAAGTACACAATAGAATGGAGAGAGGTAAGCTATGTGGTGGGGTGCCTGAGCTTTGGCTCCTCACCCCTTATGAGGACAGGATCCTGGCCCTGGTCAGTAAGGGCAATGACCCTACATTGTGTGAAATCAAACACGCCATTTTCCGGCAACCAAATCCATTATCCACAGCTGAGCTGCTATTACATTACCACTGCTGTGAGCTGTACTCTTAACATGCCTGGATTGTGACTCCTTTTCTCGCATTGTATTCTCCCTCAATATCCCTCGAGTATTACATTTTATTTGTTGTTTTCAACTTGCATCCCCCTTGCAACTTCAATCAGAGATTCATTTCTTTTAAATAAAATTACGTCAAATCCAGAATTGCATTTGTCTTCAAATACCAGAATACATTGGGTTTGAAGGGTCCTCTTGGAAGAACATAAGAACATAAGGAATAGGAGCAAGAGTCTGCCATCAGGCCTGTCGAAACTGCTCCGCCATTCAATAAGCTCATGGCTGATCTTTTCGTGCGCACAGCACCCCTCACCCACCCGATCACCATAATCCTTAATTCCCTTACTGTTCAAAATCTATCTATCTTTGCCTGAAAAGCAATCAACAAGGCAGCCTCAACTACTTAACTGGGCAGGGAATTTCACAGATTCACAACCCTTTGGGTAAAGAAGTTCCTCCTCAACAAATTCCTACATCTGCTCCCCCTTATTTTGAGGCTATGCCCCCCAGTTCCACTTCTATCCACCAATGGAAACAACCTTCCTGCTTCGATCTTATCTATTCCCTTCATAGTTTTATGTTTTGAGAAGATTCCCATCGTTCTTCTAAATTCCAATGAACATAGTCCAAGTCTCTTCAATCTCTCCTCTCAAGCCAACTCTCTCAACTCCAGAATCATAGTGAACCTCCTCTGCACCCCCTCCAGTGCCAGTACATCCTTTCTTAATTAATGGAAACAAAACTGTACACAGTACTCCAGGTGTGGCCTCACCAGAACCCTATACAGCATAACTTCTCTATTTTTAAACCCCATTTCTCTTGCAAGGAAGGACAGTATTCAATTAGCCTTCTTAATTATCTGCTGTACATGCAAAGCAACTTTTTGTGATTCATGCACAAAGACACCAAGGACTCTCTGCACAGCAGCATGCTGCAATTTTTCACCATTCATTCATCAGAACAAACTGTCTGCCAATTACCAAGCATGTCACAATATTTAACATGAAAGATAATCTTTTCATTTTTATTTTTGATTTTTGTATGCGACAATTCTTCAAAGGGAATTATTGCTTATTATGCTTGATTGCAACACTATTAGTGTACCCCACCAGGGAATGTCCTAGACTCAGCCCCAGAGTCAAAATGGTGTCAGGAAAGGGCAATTCAGTCCACAAATCTCATTAGGTCTTCATGGACTGCTTCCTCCATGGTCAGCAACAAGGGAAACATTTCCACCAGTGACCTCAGACTCCAGACCCTGGACCCCAGCCCAACACTGATCATGAAATGGGCTTTTCTAAATTCACTGGGTTCTGGTGACTTGTTTGAGGGTAATTCTGGGTTTGTCCTTTTCATGTTAGTGAGGTTGCCTGAGTCTGTTGAGATGCTTAAAGAACTAAAGTGGCCAAGGAAATGAAACAGATTCGTTGTATGAAAATTAGTTATAGTTAGCATACCAGCTGGGAAGTATTTATTATTTCCTATTTCAGTAGAAAATCAGCAAAAGTTTAACTATAATAATAAAATATTGTCTCAATGCCATATTTGTTCATTTTGCAAATGTTTCATAAGCTTGCTTTGCATTTGCTTGCTTCTGGCATAGTGCTATTATTTTGCTTTTCAAATACACAGATGATCCTTTGAAGACATAACATAAAGCCAACAGCTGCAATACTTGGAGAGGTTTTCTCTGGTTGTTACCTCAAAGTGATCTAAGGAATAGCAAACATGTTGAGGCACAATTTATGTACAGCAGTAATCTGCAACACAGAGACTAAAGCTCTCCACAGTTGAAAAGAAAAATGAACCATGAGCATAAGGTGCATGAATGATTCATAGAACTTTCACTGGCTGGTATGTTTATTTTATGTTCAAACTGTTGCAGAAGTTATTGTATGAGCCTATATGAAATGAAAGGATTTGTACTTAATTAATATTAAGTTGCTATTTGGCCATAGAAATATCATTATTCCATTAATTGCCCTTTTTAATTGGCCCTTAACCAGGCCAATCTCAGGATGTGCTGCCAAAATACCATCAACACACTTCCTGTTCCACCAAAGGTCCGAACGTTCTTGACTATACAAGTATCAAAGATGCCCACAGCTCCATTCCCTGTTCACAGTTTGGAAAACAGATTGCAATGCTGTACTGCTCCTCCTGGCTTTCAAGCAGAAGTTGAAGTGTGAGGGCCCAGTATAGAAAGTAGTGCCATTTTGTCTGAGGCAAAGGAAGGGTTGTGGCATTTCTTAGAGTCTTTGGACTGGTCTATATTTAATAACTTAGTCGCCAACCTAAATGCATATGGGTTGGCCACTTATTACAGAAGTGTTACAGAATTCATTAGTAAGTGTGCAGAAGACTGCATGCCAAAGAAGTTAATTTGAATGTTCCCCACCGGAAATGGATGAACCAGGAGACCTGCTCACTACTGAAGTGCAGGTCTGAGATGTTCACGTCGGGTGACTATGACCTGTACAGGAAATCTAGGTATGACCTTTGCAAGGCCATCAGGGCTAAAAGGCAATACCAAACTAAGCATGAGACCCAGACTAACCACATAGACACACGTTGTTTGTGTCAAGATGTATATGACATAACAGGCTACAAAGCGAAGTCGAACAGAGTCGCAGGCAACAGTACATCCCGACCCGATGAGCTCAATGCATTCTACACTCGCTTTGATCAGAAGGTCAGTGAAATATGTCACCTGTTCCAAAAGCCTCGGATGCACTTTAGCCATGGTCACCATCCGGATTGTCAGATCGGCCTTCTTGATAGGGAGCCCACGGAAAGTAACTGGCCCAAAAGGAGTCTCCAGGCACACATGGATCCTGTGGGAACAAGCTGGTGGAGTCTTTGCTGACATCTTTAACCTCTCTTTATTTTGATCTGAAGTCCCCACCTGCTTCAAAAAGACCATCATTATCCTGTGCCAAAGAAAAATCATTATGAAGTGCTTCAAGAGGTTGGTCGTGGCTGACATCAACTCCAACCTACGAAATTGCCTTGACCCTTTGCAATTCACTTACTGGCACAACAAGTCCACAGCAGACGCCATCTCCCTGGCCGAGACTCAGCTCTAGAGCATCTGAATAACAAACATGCTTATATCTGGCTCCTATTTATTGACTATAAATCCACATTCATCACCATCATTCTGAACAAAATCATCTCTAAACTCTGGGCCCTAGGTTTTGGCTCCCCCCTCTGTAGCTGAATCTTTGACTTCCTGACCCATAGACTGCAATCAGTAAGGAAAGGCGACAACACCTCCTCTATGGTAATCCTCAACATTGGTGTCCCACAGGGCTGCGTACTCAGCCTCCTCCTGTATTCCTTATACACTTATAACTGTATGGCCACATTCAACACCAACTCCATTTACAAGTTTGCTGACAACACCACCATTGTGGATTGGATTTCAATAAACGATGAAATGGAGTATATAGGAAAGAGATTGAGAGTCTAGCAGGATGGTGTAAAGACAATGGTCTCTCCATCAATAACAGCAAAACAAAGGAGCTGGTGGTTAACTTCAGGAAGCGGAGTGGAAATGCCACAACCCTTCCTTTGCCCCAGTCTGCACCAGTAGTGCTGAGGTGGAGATGGTCGAGAGTGTCAAGCTCCTGAGAGGGATGATCACCAACCATCTGTCCTGGTCCACCCATGTTGACATAACATTCAAGAAAGAACAACATCTCAACTTCCTCAGCAAGCTAAGGAAATTCAGCATGTACACAAAGACTTATCAATTTTTGTAGATGTACCATAGAAAGCATCCTACCTGGATCCACACAGTGTGGTATAGCAACTGCTCTTCCCAAGACCATAAGAAACTACAGAGAGTTGTGAACATAGCCCAGTCCATCATGCAAACAAACCTTCCATTCATTGACTTAATCTAAACTTCCTGCTGCCTCAGGAAAGCAACCAACATAATCAAAGACCCCTCTCACCCTGGTTTTACTCTCTTCCAACCTCTTCCATTAGGCAGAAGTTAAAAAAAACTTGAATGCATACAACGATTCAAGAACTACTTCTTCCCATTGTTATCAGACTTTTGAACAGATCTCTCAAATGTTAATGTTGACCTCTCTCTCTTTGCACCTTCTCTGTGGTTGTAACACTGTATTCTGCACTTTTTCTGCTATCTGATTAGTATGATCTGCCTGTAGAGCAGACAAAACAACGCTTTGCACTGTATCTCGTAGAATTGACAACAATAAATCAAATCAAATCAGGTTACACTTCTGGGAAAAGAAAAATGCAGAGAGAGAATGGACCTCATATCTAAGCTAACCTCCACAGCTGTAATCTGTTGACCCAAATGAGAAACCTCCCAACAGCAGAAGATGACAGGAGCACAAAGCTTGAGCATTTACATTCCATGAAAAAATGCATTGAAAAATATGAAATCATTACCTAAAGCATCAAAAATTTGTCTAGGGCTCTAATCCAAAAGAGGAAATAGTTAAGCATTTATAAGAAAATCATAATAGCCAGACAGAATACCATGGAGGAACGTGCAAAAGTGACAATGGTTTTTGCACAAAACTTGAAACCATCTTTCCAAGAGAGTGTATGACGTTAAGGTTATGTTTGTGCCATAATTCAGTCTTAATTGTACCAACATTTCCATTATGCGACAGTGATCAATTTCAGGCCCAACCACAACTTCCTTTTTAATGTTTCAGTGGACTTCCCCTTATCCCCAAATAGGTATGTCATATAAACAGAGATGGTTTGTTTCTATATGTTGGCCTGCTTGATATATAGCAAAGAGACTCAGATTTTTTTTTGAGACAGGTATCCAGAAACTTATTAATAACTTAGCAATGTGCACTAATATGACATTTCAGATTTACATATACAGCCTGGGTTATACATTTAGTACTTAGATTAATATAATATCAGCATTTTGCCTTCCTATGATATGTGCAATAACATAACATTGCATGCCACATTCTTTGACCACGTTTTTACAATGCCCACAGTCTTTTCAAAGTTCTAGTCAGAGCAGCTGTCTATATTGCGTCAAGTGTACACCTATATATGTGACCAATACTGCTTAATGTATCATACAAGTGGAAAATCGGGTTCAGACTTGTACTTTAAAGAGTAGCCATTATCTGACTCCCATGCTAAATGTGGTGGTGAATGTCTCTCATTCTTCAAAAAAACAATGTCTTTCTTTTTCAAATGCACCATCATCATTCCCTCTTTAAAAATGCTTTCAGGTCTGCTAGAATTACACATACGGGCTCATGCTCAAAACATCGATTCTCCTGCTCCTTGGATGCTGCCTGACCTACTGCGCTTTTCCAGCAACACATTTTCAGCTCTGATCTCCAGCATCTGCAGTCCTCATTTCTCCTAGAATTACACATGACCTACAGCAAGGACTCAATTTACTCAGTCTAACATGTCTTCACTAGTGTTTATGTTGTGGACAACCCTCTTCTCCCTTTTCTTTATCTAACCCAATCAGCATAATATTCTATTCACTTCTCCCTTGTGTTTATGTATTTTTCTTTTAAATATTTTGATGCTAGTTACCTCATTGGTTTCCTTGTGTCAGCTTGTTTCACATTCTTATCACTGTTTGTGTAAAGAACTCTGCAAGATTCCTACCTGATTTATTACTTACTGTTTTAAATTTATCATACCAAATTTTCAGTTTCCTCCCAAAATATCTTTTTCACATCAATCTTTCAAATTCTTTTATAAACATAAAAGGCACTTTTAGCTTATCCCGCAACCTTCATTTTCCACAGAAAAGCCCTAGCATATTGTAAATATTTATAACAACTTCTCCAGTATGGGTGGAATCTTATAAGGATCTAAGTGTGATGCATGTAGCAGAATTGAGCACAAGTTGGTGAGGCTTATTTCGACGTCACAATCAACTCATGCCATCTTATATGCTTTTCACAAGCATTGCGATGAGATTCTTGCTGAAAATGTGTTGCTGGAAAAGCGCAGCAGGTCAGGCAGCATCCAAGGAGCAGGAGAATCGGTGTTTCGGGCATAAGCCCTTCTTCAGGAATTCCTGAAGAAAGGCTCATGCGTCGATTCTCATGCTCCTTGGATGCTGCCTGACCTGCTGCACTTTTCCAGCAACACATTTTCAGCTCTGATCTCCAGCAGCTGCAGTCCTCACTTTCTCCTCGATGAGATTCTTGCCAGGCAACAGTGAGATACCAATTGAGAGGGATTAATGTTTGTTAAACATCTTGTTTACACACTATTTGCCACATAATCATTCTGTGTCCAATCTTAGCAAACTCACCAAATGAGCTTGGCGTTGGGAAAACTCAACAAGGATTTCAGAGTGAACAGCTATGGACTCAGCTCGCCATTTGCTCCAAATTACGTTTATGTTGTAAACTGGACACCAACATCTCACTCCATAGGCAGTGACCACATACACCTGACATCCACAGACTTAGGCAAACAACATATGGTAGCCTCTCTGAACCCTTACTGCACATCTCAGATCCCCTTACACAATGCTTCTGAACTTCAGTGTTGTACTGCAGGCTGCACCTCCAACTATCACTGTGATTCTGCAGCAAAGACTCTTGGTACTGAGGAACAAATGCCTAGCTCATGGACTGCGCCAGGTTACATCCTGCACTCTTCACTTGCTCGCATTGTGCTCACTCATTCCGAGCCTACCTAAATGTTTACATTATCCTACTTTGAATTGTCTTGCCAAGTCCCCCCTCACAAAGTCAACTTTCTCCTTGTCTGCCATGTCTGGGAAAAAGTCAAGAACTGTCTAAGGCATCTCCAGACTGACAGTGATTGTAAAGGTGCACAACACGTTGATGGTGAGGGTGCAATAAATATCAGTGAAGTTTGGAGTATATGCTTCTAGGTGCTTTGTTCCACTTACCATCTGAATTATTCTATTTGGACTGTAATATTCTGACATAGACTCAACAATGAAGCCCGCAATAATCCAGACTTTTATGAATTCTGGCTTTATATCAATATAGTCACATGCTTTCTTCATCTGTAGAAATCAATAATGAAGTAATCCCTGGAGTTCCCTGGATGCTGTAGTCCTTTGTTAATTTTTTCCCTTTTCAAGAATTTTATTAGTTTTCCATTTGAAGATATTTTGCAGTAATCTTGAGACTTCTGTGCTTTGCTGCTGTTCTGAGGAATTTGCCCACTCTTAGCAGCTTTAATGGAGAATTGCCATAATTTTACAGATGTACTGCAGCATCATTGTCTTTCACAATGTAATAGTATCCACTGAAAATATTTTTGTATTAGACCAGAATTACTTTCTTATAAATTGTCCAACACTTAATCTGCTTTCAATGATGGTCTTTGTAATATCACTGACTCTCTCACCTGGATTACTTAATATTCTGCGCTAATCCTATTAGTTCCATTTCTCCTAGCCACACCTCATGCCAATATAGTGACACCCATTCTGAGGTATAAGCTACTTTTCTTGAACTCTCACCCTTAATTATTGCAGCATTTAAAGTTCACCCTTTTTTACCAGGAATTTTTATTTTGGACATGCAACCCCTGATATTTATTCATTTATCAGCTGAATCTGAACCTGGAACCAATACTGTAGACCACCACCTCAATCTGTAGCCTGTATCAAGCCATAGAGCTACAGAATTGTTCTGCCCCCAATGTATCTCTTACTAAGTCTGAAATGTTTTCTGGATTTTTTTTCTTGAACATTCTTCATTGTGAAGTGCTTTCATGAAGAATTTTGGTGTTCGCTGTCTTCATCCATCAGCAAGTTTATATTTTCTTGAAATATTATGTGCTATCAGCATGTTTTTCTCATTGGAACTTATGCTACTAATTAAATCCTCAAATGTCCCCACTGATCACCATGTTGTGTGCACTTCCATCCATTTCTTCTATGTTTATGCATTCATTTGAAGTTTGTGTTGACTAATGCATTTGATATGGATACCTTCTCATCTAATGAGAATACTCTTGTGAAGTTAACAACAGGAGTATATCGTACCTCTGCAACTATTTACAGGTACAAGAATAGACCCTACATTAATGTAAAAATTAGTCGGGGGGATCCTAGTCTTTGGCCTGTCTTCCATGAAATCCTAATTTACTCACTCACCAATTCCTCATGACATCATCACAATGGCTGATGCTTATTGTCTTAATTAAATATGAACCCTTTCAGACCCATATGCAAACATTAAAAGTATGAAATTGCCTTTATTTTCTGGGAATCCAAGAGTTAGATCAGACTTGGTGTACAAGTTACACAAATGGAACATTGGAAGGGTGAAGTATGCTGCACAGAAACAATTAGCAATGCACAGAAAGATATTTGCGGAGCTATGTGGGGTCATTTTGAAGGATATAACACATTCTACCTGTGAGCATGATCATGGTGAATTATCCCTTCTGATCAATTCTGAGTTATCTATAATCTTCAAAGCATTGCTCTTTACTACCCTCCTGCAAACATTTCCTCCACTGAGACTACAATCAGTTAGTTCCATTTTGAGCTATTCCATTTCAGCTAGAGTATCATTGGTGGTGGTTTCTCTTCCTATCCCTGCACTACCCGTTGAGGTCTCCAAAAACAATCACCGTTGGATTCCTCTTTTACCTCATGCAATCTTGCATATGCATGTTGACGGTACCAGCTCCCTGTCACTATCACTTCTGTTCTCCCTTCCACTGTCATTATGCTGTTTTTTGCAAAATTAAGTCTTGGATAAGCAACAATTTGCTCTGAATTGCCAAAAGCCATTGATTTTTTCCTATTTTATGTTTGTAAATGCATCAATGATTCCACTCTGTCTCCATTATTGTGTCAAACTGAACCAGATTGTTATTAAACTTAACCCCAAGCTCAGATTCTCCTCATACTTGTTAGATGTTGTCATATCTTAACTAGCCCAATGGTGAGTTCTTAAATTTTCTTCATCACAAAAGTATTGTGTTTAATTCTCTCATTGGACTCAGTTAGTTCTTCCTCTGTATCCTTCTCCAGCACTGTATGTCCAGACTCAAATTCTCCATTGTGCTGATTTACCCATCCTTCATTCGACCACTGGGACCACAGTTTCAATCATCTCAGTCCCTTGTCATGTAACTCCCTGTGAATTCTTCCACCTCTCTACTTCATTATTAAATTTTCTTTATAGTCTATGTTTTTAGCTAGTTCTTCAGTGATTCATTCTTACAGCATATTTGCTTTGACAATATTTATACCGAATGGCATGTCTATACTAAAGACCCTATATAAATTGAAAGTCTTGCTGTTGATGATTAAAATGCAGAATTGAATTGAGTTCTGCTGATTGTCTCTAAATAGATGTTTCTGTTTATATTCTCTCTCAGGTTGAATATCTTTTATTGTTATTGCTTTGAATCTAATAAAGCTGCTTATTTTCAAGATCAAAAGCACTTAAGGCAATTTGAACCATCAATGATAAGATTGGAATGCTTCCAATTTAATACTTAATACCAGAACCTTTAACCTTTAATACACATATTGCAGTAGGTGTCTTGGTGCTGATGCTATAACACAGTTTGGCACTTATAAAGCATGTTCTCATCTGTCGGAAAATATTTCTATGGTTAGATGATCCAGTCCTGATGTGAATTCAGGAATACAGGTCAAGACATTTGTTTCCTTGCTTCATTATGAATTGATCCTTTTGTCTCCCAGATACACACTTTGGGCACCTTTGCTGCAACCTTAGGAATGTTCCTCTTAAATATTTGTGGCTCAAGTCTCCTGTGTTTTCCACCATATCCTCACCCCAACAGTAAGATGCCATTCATTCGTATTCTAACTCTTTCTTGGATGCCCAGTTACCTGTCAGCAGCAACCTAGTAATCCATCTTTCTCTTAGAGCTACCAGACAATTGTTGCTCCCAACAAGGTTCAGGTTTGAGACTAATGGACAGTCAATGCAGATGAGGTCCAAAAATAACATCAGTGGTGTCTCGTAATGCATAAATCTATGTGGTTTGCCATCACCTAAGTGCCTAACCCTCACCGATTGCCCTCCTCCAGTTAGAATTAGACTTTAATACTTCAAAAGTCATTGCTTTAAGATGACAGGGAATGAGTTAAGGAGACATTGTTCCAGTCAGAGATTCATTCACACATAGAACCTGGGGATTTTCATGCTCATGGCAATTTTATGCTGAGTCTGATAGTATTCTGATGTCTCGTCTCTCAGCTTCCATGATTGGGTTCACTAATGGGGGTGGCACAGTGGCTCAGTAGTCAGTACTGCTGCCTCATGATGCCAGGGACCAGGTTTTGATTCTACCTCGGGTGACATTCTGTGTGGAGTTTGCACATTCCTCCTCTATCTGCTTGAGCTTCAAATTGGGTGCTCTGGTTTCCTCCCACAGTCCAAAGGTTGCAGGTTAGGTGGCTTGGCCACTGCCCAAAATGTCTAGGGATGTCCATGCTAGATGCGTTCGCCATGAGAAATGTGGGGGTCACAGGAATAGGGTAGGGGGATAGGTCTGAGTGGGATGTTCTCTAGAGGATTGATGTGGATTCGATGGGCTGAATGGCCTGCTTCCATGATCTCATTTGGCAGAATGAGGTTGCTCAAGCATTGACCTGCAGTTATGGGACTGAAAGGAGGGGGGAAGTTGGCATTGAGAAGGAAATTATGTTATTGCTGCAGTGGATGTACTGATAGAAAATGTCAAGAGATTTTTACCGCCAGAAGGCTTCATAGCCTTCAATAGGTAGTGACAGCAGAAAATAATGAGAGGAAATTGCTTCAAGTTCCTTATTTTTCAAAGTAAACCATTACCATATCTTCATGTGGACTACTACGAACCTCCTGTAAGTGGCAGCAATACAGATGGATGGCAGAAATATCCAGTGTTCCAAACCCTTGCACCTTCGCGGTCACTCCTGATGAAGTAGTGGAGCAGTGGTGGTTGTATAGGTGCAATTCGGATAGTGAGGGAAGAGATAGACGCAGAGATTGAATTGTCCCTCATCATCTTTCTCACTACTCTATCAACTCAGGTGTTGAAGAGTAGGTGTTAACTGAAGCAGGAAGATCCCAAATGGTAGCACACATGTAAATTCAGTGCTACATACTGTCTGAGGTCACAATCTTCCGACTCTGTCCTTACAGCACAAACTTCTATGTTTATATTGCGACCACCATCGATTTGTGTGAGTGCTGCTAGAAATGAGAATGACCTGTGTCAGTGCCATATTTGGAACAAATTGGCAGCTATAGCACCAAAGATGAGATTACTACAGAGCTGGATTTTGTGCCTGAGAGCTTTAATCCATTCAATTGACTACCTGTCCAATGCTGCTAACATGTCAACTATAAAAAGAATCCAATCCTATACTACATCTAACCAATTCAAGACAAGTTGAAGCATTAACTTTACCTGTAAATTAATAATTAGCAAGTAGCTAAGGCTGAATTTCTGTGACATAATTGCCTTTGACATTTGGTGATGTCAGACATTTTCTTTAATAATTGGTGAGAAGGAATTATTATTTTTAATTGTGTGTCTCTAATGGGTGGTTGGCACAGTAAATGCTAACACAATCCAAATTGGTTGATTTAATATCATTCAGTGTGCCTTATTTGGGCATTTTTCATTTTTATGCATAAATTGGGTAATAAATCAGATGGTTATTTGATGAAGAGTTAAGGTGAAGGGTTAAGGATTTGTCGGGTGCTTTCTTGGCAGAATAAGTATCCCAAATCACCGTTATATAAAATCAGAAAGTTATGCCAAATAACTCCAATTCAGCCTCCTCATGTAATTCAGCTCCAGTTATTCATGTTTGATTTTAATAATTCTTAAACAGGCCTAACAAGAATTTCTTTTATATGAAAGCTTGTTTCTGGAATCAGTACAGCAGTAATAACTGACAAAGTTTATTACTTCTTTCAACTGGTTTTGTTACTTATTATCATAAAATTTGGCAAGTTTTGAAACTATTTTTCAATGTTATTAAATCACAGAGGCATAGAAACAAAACAGACATCAACTTTGGGATTACGATCCCGAATCAAGGCAAATATATTTATTTGTTGACCTGAAACTTTTCATGTGACTAGCTTTATGCCCGAAACGTCGATTCTCCTGTTCCTTGGATGCTGCCTGACCTGCTGCGCTTTTCCAGCAACACATTTTCAGCTCTGATCTCCAGCATCTGCAGTCCTCACTCTCTCCTCCCATTGCAAATGTTTAGTAAAGGTTATTTATACAGATGTTTTACGGCTATTGTATTTGTCGGTCTTAAAGGGTCTGGCAGTTGTCAACTACGCAAGTTATATAAATATTACAGCATCTATGGGGAAAAAACAAGTTAATTAGTTGATCAAAACAGTACCACTGCAGCTGTCTGAAATGAAGGTCCCAATGGAAAATCAGACTGAGTTAAGTCAATGGAGGGACCTTAGTGGAATCAAACAGGGTCAGGTCTGGATTCTAAAGTCCTTACTCTCACTCACATACTGACAAAAAAAAGACAGTTAAAAATAGGTGAAATGTAGAGGAAAAATGGAAGGCACTTAAATCGCTTCTATTTATGGGATGATCCTTATGATTCGTATGCTGGTCAAGATGTTGGTTTTCAGTCATTTTTCTTGAAATGTTTCTACTGGTTTGCAAGGTTCAGTGTGTGGCTGGTTTGCTTTAAAAAGATCAATGATTTGTCAGTGAAAAGTCACAGCTTACAATACCTGCGGAAGATGAGCTTGTTTACTTCAAGTTTAAAAGTGGGTTTGACTGCAGAGAACAGAGAAATGGCCCCTGTACTTGTGGGACTCAAAAAAATCCCACTCTCTTGTTCCCAGCAGGAAGATGCTTGATTAGTGGGAGGTGATGGCCCAGGTGGTGTTATTGCTAGGCTAGTAATCTAGAGACCCAGGTAATGTTCTGGGGACCTATGTTCAAGTCCTGCCGTAGCAAAAGGTGCAATTTCAATTCAATAAAAGTCTGGAATTAAAAGTCTAAGAATGACTATGTAACTACTGGTGAGAGTTTCTTGTTTTGCAAAGCATGCTGCTATCCTTTCAGACACTGGCATTAAAGCAGCTCATTCTCATTTCAATTCACGTGTTTAAAAAAGAAAGAAAAATAAAAAGACAAGAAGGATGGACGAAAATGTTTAAAGGATAAACTTGCACTGTGCACTCTCTGTGCTGAATATACATACATCATTTACAAGAATCTAGGAACAAACTGTCCCTTAAATGGGAAATAGTCTGTGCAAAGGGTTAGGCAAAAGTGAGGACTGCAGATGCTGGAGAGTAGAGTTGAGAGTGTGGTGCTGCAAAAACACAACACGTCAGGCAGCATCCGAGGAGCAGGAGAATCGACGTTTCGGACACATTCTGATGAAAGGCTTTTGCCTGAAACATCGGTTCTCTTGCTCCTCGGATGCTGCCTGACCTGCTGTGCTTATCCTGCACCACACTCTGTGCTCAGGGTTAGACCAGACAATTGATCAAAATTCTGCGTGAATAAAGGCAAAGAAATGTCATTATTTCCTGACACTACTCCCTTCAAACTGCTGGCATTGTTTGGAGTCTGTAGATTTGAATTGAAATGCAGATATTCTGAAGTTGCTGGTTTTACATTTCTACAAAGGATGTGCTGTGGGAGTACCATCTCATCCTAAGATCAATTGGAAGCATTGATTGGTGAAAATTCCATTTCATTTCTACTGTCTCATAACTGCAATCACTTCAATGTGCTGCACATTATTACAGGGTGTTACTGAGATTTAAATGAAGTTTTAAGTTCATAATTAATCACTTGGGTGTTCATAATTTGAGTATTTCTTGAAAAAAGACATTTTGTTAAAGCTTTTCATGTTGATTTTATTTGGACAAAAGACTTCAAGAAAGTGTGTTTTCTCAGCACTTCTCATATTCATAACTCCACCATCACCCTAACCCTGAAACAAACTTATTTTGCCTTTGATGAATAAGAAGATTTTTTACTACATATTCTTTCAGGTAATAGGTTTCCAAAAAAATTTAACTTCTACCTTAATCACACATTTATATCTCAATCACTTAGTTTCTATTTGTACTGTTTAAACATTAAAAGTGAAGCATTTGAATGGCTTGAACTTCCTGAGTTTCTGCCTGTGAGCATGCTTCAATGTGATTGGCTGATGCTGACGTAACTGCTGCTGGATGCCTGGACATCCCCTTGCTTTGGAACTGAAAACAAGCTGATGTCACGTCAGGGGAACCCAGGCTATCAAGATTGCTCGATCTTTCTGGGCAGTTTTCTTCAAGATCCAAGGTAAGACCTGGTGCTTTGCCTTTGATCACAAAATCTAGGCTATTGCGCAGAGCCAGAGGGTGAGGATGGTGAAAGTATAGACCTTTTTGACAAATTTGAGTTGTGTTGAGTTCTTTTTGGAGGTTTCCTACCATGAGTCAGAATGGGTTTTCTAACCATATCTTATCAAACGTGCCTTATTAACTGCCTACCCCACCCCCCTGATGTCCCTCATGTCCAACTCTGGCCCCATCTTATAATGCATGATTCTCAGAACAACTTAACACTCAGAAGATATCTCGGAATTCATGGTCATCCCTTGTGCTCTTATCTGTGCACTCAAACAAGTTACTCTCAGTCCAGAGCTGCTCTGCATAGTTCCTGACTTCATCATGGACATAGACAACAGGGTAAAATTGGGTTCTGCTTTGTGGGCAGGAGCCTGGAGGTCATGTTGGTGTTTGTACCAAGTCACGACTTTCTCTTCCCTCAGGATCAGCAGTGTGGGCAATGATACCAGCCTATTTCGAGTTTGCCACCCAGGTTAAAATGGCCTCAGCCATCTGGGGGAGTACCCAGAGCTATAGGAAGAAGGTCAATGTCCTCTCCACTCATCAGGGTAAGTGCCACCATATTCTCTCAAGTATGTCACACTCACTCTCTGCTATTGTACCCACCTTGCACCAAGACTCATGCTCTACCAGCCTCATTATATTTCCTCACTAGCTTTCACTCAGTCCTGATCGCATGAGCCCTGAGTGATCTCTGTGCTGCCTACTCACTTGCTCGGGACACCTCCCCACCTACACCAAAAGTAACAGCTGTGCCACCCATTTACAAATCCCTTAATCCTTGCTTCTCTCAAACTTCAAGAGGAAAACAGACCATAAAATGGCAGAACGGCTGAAGGCGGGCAGTGGAATGCCCGACATTGGGCTCCTCACCCCTTGTGTAGAGAGCAATATAAATCTGACCACCCTAAGCAGCTGACTGACTGTTTTCAAGCCCCTGAATCAATGTCAGAGGCTGACTTTGACTTACTCTGCCAGAACCCCCTAACCAAAGGCTGTCCCTCTTGACCTGACCAAGGTCTGGTGACAACCATAAGTAGCTTCCTGCCTTTATGTCTGTGTCAAATGGCAAAAATAATATATTGTTTTAAATTCATTCACGGGATGAGGGTCAGGGCACCATTTATTGCCCATTCCTACTTGTTAAGAGTCAACAACATTTCTGTGGGTCTGGAATCACACATAGGCCAGACCATGTAAGGATAGCAGTTTCCTTCCCTAAAGGACAATAGTGAACCAGATGGGCTTTTTCCTGACAATTGATTCATGGTCATCATTAGACTCTTAATTCCATCATCTGCCATGACAGGATTTGAACCCAGTTCCCCATACCACTACTTGGTTTTCTAGATTAATAGCCCAGCAATAATATCACTGGGCCATTGCCTCCTCAGTATGAGCCTTGTATCTCTGGTTGAGGAAGCAAAGCACGAAAAGTCAAGGCAAGACAATGCAAGGCAGGGATGCTGCGAGCATCCAGGTAGGGTCAGAATGAAGGAGTGCTGTTACAGCATGCAAAGGGCTCAGAGATGCTGCCTGCACCAGTCTATGAACTGACATGACCCTGAATGCAAAAGGTCCTTCCAGCAGCATCCGCAGTGGATCAGAGATGTGCCAAGGGAGCACTTAGAGAGTAGGAGAAACTGAGGTCTGCAGACGCTGGAGATCAAAGCTGAAACTTTATTGCTGGAACAGCACAGCAGGTCAGGCAGCATCTAGGGAACAGAAGATTCGACGTTTCGGGCACATGCCCTTCTTCAGGAATGAGCAGAGAGTGTTCAGCAGGAGAAGATAAAAGGTAGGGAGGAGGGACTTGGAGGAGGGGCGTTGGAAATGTGATAGGTGGAAAGAGGTCAAGGTGAGGGTGATAGGTCGGAGTAGGGTGGAGGCGGAGAGGTCAAGAAGAAGACTGCAGGTCAGGAAGGCGGTGCCAGGCTGGAGGGATGCGGCTGAGACAAGGGGGGGGGAGGGGGGAAGAAGAAACTGGTGAAGTCCAAGTTCATCCCCTGCGGTTGGAGGGTTCCCAGTCGGAAGATAAGACGCTCCTCCTCCGACCGTCGGGTTGTTGTGGTTTGGCGGTGGATGAGTCCAATGACCTGCATATCCTCGGGGGAGTGGGAGGGGGAGTTGAAATGCTGTGCCACAGGTTGGTGGGGTTGGTTCGTCCGGGTGGCCCAGAGGTGCTATCTGAATCGCTCCGCAAGTAGGCGGCCTGTCTCCCCAATATAGAGGAGGCCACACCGGCTGCAGCGGATGCAGTAGATGATGTGGGTGGAGGTGCAGGTGAATCTGTGGCGGATATGGAAGTTTCCCTTGGGGCCCTGGAGAGAAGTGAGGGGGGAGGTGTGGGCGCAAATGTTGCACCTCCTGCGGTTGCAAGGGAAGGTGCCGGGAGTGGTGGTGGGGTCGGTGGGGGGTGTGGATCTGACAAGGGAGTCGCGGAGGGAGTGGTCTCTACGGAAAGCTGATAGAGGAGGGGAGGGAAATATATCCTTGGTGCTGGGGTCTGTTTGGAGGTGGCGGAAGTGACGGCGGATGATGCGCTGTACATGGAGATTGGTGGGGTGGTAGGTGAGGACCAGTGGGGTTCTGTCCTGGTGGCGGTTGGAGGGGCAGGGCCCAAGGGCGGAGGAGCGGGAAGTGGAGGAGATGCGGTGGAGGGCACCGCCGACCACGTCGGGGGGGAAATTGCGGTCCTTGAAGAAGGAGGCCATCTGTGTTGTACGTATTTTGAACTGGTCCTCCTGGGAGCAGATGCGGCGGAGACGAAGGAATTGGGAGAAGGGGAGGGCGTTTTTACAGGGGGCAGGATGGGAGGAGGTGTAGTCCAGGATTTCCCACTCACAAAGCCATGTTGACTATCCCGAATCAGTCCTTGCCTTCCCAAATACATGTACATCCTGTCCCTCAGGATTTCCTCCAACAACTTGCCCACCACTGAGGTCAGGCTCACTGGCCTATAGTTCCC
>NC_057735.1:33032923-33056134 GCF_004010195.1 Chiloscyllium plagiosum
AGCAGACTGGGATCACGGATAGTTAGGTCAGGATCACAGTGCAGCAGACTGGGATCACGGATAGTTAGGTCAGGATCACAGTGCAGCAGACTGGGATCACGGATAGTTAGGTCAGGATCACAGTGCAGCAGACTGGGATCACGGATAGTTAGGTCAGGATCACAGTGCAGCAGACTGGGATCACGGATAGTTAGGTCAGGATCACAGTGCAGCAGACTGGGATCACGGATAGTTAGGTCAGGATCACAGTGCAGCAGACTGGGATCACGGATAGTTAGGTCAGGATCACAGTGCAGCAGACTGGGATCACGGATAGTTAGGTCAGGATCACAGTGCAGCAGACTGGGATCACGGATAGTTAGGTCAGGATCACAGTGCAGCAGACTGGGATCACGGATAGTTAGGTCAGGATCACAGTGCAGCAGACTGGGATCACGGATAGTTAGGTCAGGATCACGGTGAAGCAGACTGGGATCACATTTAATTAGGTCAGGATCACAGTGAACCAGACTGGGATCATCCGCCTCCACCCTACTCCGACCTATCACCCTCACCTTGACCTCTTTCCACCTATCACATTTCCAACGCCCCTCCTCCAAGTCCCTCCTCCCTACCTTTTATCTTCTCCTGCTGAACACTCTCTGCTCATTCCTGAAGAAGGGCATGTGCCCGAAACGTCGAATCTTCTGTTCCCTAGATGCTGCCTGACCTGCTGTGTTGTTCCAGCAATAAAGTTTCAGCACTTAGAGAGTAGCACATGTTGAACGCCAATGTCTGTGGACAAGTACGTGGTGATGCACTTTGGGAGGTCAGATGTAAGAGGAAGTTGTATAGTAAATGGCAGGACCCTTAGGAGGATTGTCATAAAAGGGTGCGAATCCATAGCTCCTGACAGTGGGAACACAAGTTCATAAGGTTGTAATGAAGGCACAAGGCATGCTTGCCTTCATCAGTTGGGGCATTTAATGGGGCATAAAAGTTAGCAGTTGCAGCTGCATAAAACTTTAATTAGGCCACATTTGCACAGTTCTGGTTGCCATACTAGAGGAAGGATGTGGAGGCTTTGGAGAGGATGCAAAAGAGGTTTACCAGGATGTGACCAGAATTGGAGTGCATTAGCTATAAGGAGAGGTTGGTCAAACTTGGATTGTTTTTCTGAGAGCGTTAAAGGCTGAGCATGTTTATTAAATTACGAGAGGCATAAATGGAGTTTCTTTCCCAAGGTGAAAACATGACCTATTAGGGCCACAGGTTTAAGGTGAGAGGGGGAAAGTTTAAGGGAGATGTACAAAGAAAGCTGATTTACACAGAGGGTGGTAGATGCTTGGAATGCACTGCTAGGCAAGGTGGTAGAAGCAGATATGATAGCAACATTTAATAGGCATTTAGGCAGACACATGAACAGGCAGGGAATTGAGGGAAAAGGACCATATGCAGAAGAGAATGGCATCATAGTTGGTGCAGACATAGTGGACTGAAGGGATTATTCTTGTGTTCTACTGTTCTATATTCTGTGTGTCGAGTGTCAGTGGAGGATGCCCGTGGAGGATGCCCTGAGATGTTGCAGCCTGATATCCAACATGGAAGTTGTTTGGAGTGAGCAGGGAGCTGAATTCACCAGCTCGGTGTCTAATTTCTCCATCTAGCCTGGTTAATACGTATGGTAAGGTGAGAAGCTGAATATTAATGAGGCAATGCAAGTCATTAGCAAGTGTTAATCCACTTAATTGGCACCTCCTTGCACTCTAATGAGAAATTTGTCAAAAACATAAATAATGGAGTGAGAGGCTACTTATGGTGAAATTCTCGCCTGAGTTTGCTACAAATCTCACCCTAGCTCACGTCACTCAGGCCCTGATAAATGTCCCTCTCACTGAGATGAGTAAAATCTTATTGCAATACTGCCACCAGGTGGAATGCTGAACAGCAGCTGTTCACTTCCTCCTGTCAACTGTCCAACAGATTGTTGCCTGTTTAACTGAAAATACATGTTGCAGAATACCATTGAAAAGATGTGTAATACCTTATCACCTGATATATGTTCAGGGTTGCAGCTAATTCTTCGAAGAAAATAAAAAATATGATCTACAAAACAGAAAGTGAACAGGATTCGATGAACTTTTATTTACAGCCACCAAAACTGAAAACAAACAAAAGGAACAGGATACAGAGACTATAGTTCAGTCCCAGAATGCTAACCAAAGGCAGGTATGATGGCCAGTGACCCTTTTGCAATCCGTGATTGTCTGCTGCACCCCGCCCTCATCTACTTTTGATCCCGCGGAAGAGGCTACTGGACTCAAAATGTCTCTCTCTCTCTCTCTCACACTCTCCATGGATGCTGCCAACCTGCTGATTTTTTTTCCAGCACTTTCTGTTCTTTATTTCAAATTTCCAGCATTCACAGTATTTTGCTTTTAGTCAGTCACACCCTGCTTGGCCTGTAGTCCCTCTGTCAAGTTTTGTTCTTCTCATTGGCCTCACATGGAAAACAGCTCCCGTGACCCTAGGTCGCCCACGTCCAGGACATTGCCTTGCTACCTGCTCCAAATGTGCAGCGCACAGAATGGCAGGTTAATGTGGCACATTTTGTCCAGACCATATCGCCAACTGACAAGTCAAGCAATGGAACTGTATCTTCAGCAGCTTGATCATCTGCTCCACAATGACACAGGTCCAAGTTTGAGCAGCATTGTGTCTGCTTGCCACATTAATCAGGGCTCTGTGCAGTGGTGTCATAAACCATTTTCATAATGAGTACTCCTTGTCCGCCAGCCTTGTAAGGCTCTTGCAAGTCACCAGGTACAAGGAGGGGTCCAGGATGTAGGAGACATGGTACCTGCCAGGGTAATGGGTGCTGGACACAGGGAGAAGACATTCTGCAGCCTTCAGAACCTGCTCCAGCCTCTGGTATAGTTCTGTTGCACAGTCCCAGGCCACATGGAGATCACATTGACACTGAACCTCACTCATCTTCAGGAAATGAAGTCAAGAGTGAAAAACGTTGGTCCTCTTGAGGACCCCATGAGGGGTCAAATGACTGAGCTGAGTGCTCATCATCCTGTGCCACTGCTCCTGGCTGGCTGTCAAGATTGGCCCTCCCACATCTGACTCGTCTGGCAGGCAATGGCCTCCATTAGGAACAGAAGAAGCTAAACAGAATATAGGAACTAGGAGCCAGAGTCGGCCATCTGGCCCTTCGAGCCTGATCAGCCATTCAGTAAGATCTTGACTGATCTTTTCGTGGACTCAGATCTTCTTTCCCGTGCTCTCACTGTATCCCTAATTCCTTTATTGTTCAAAAAAAACCTATCTTAGCTTTAAAAACGTTTACTGAAGTAGTGTCAACGACTTCACTGGGCAGGGAAATCCATAGATTCACAACTCTCTGGCTGAAGAAGTTCCTTCTCAATTCAGTCCTAAATCTGCTCCCTCTAATCTTGAGGCTATGCCCTCTTGACTTAGTTTCACCTGCCAGTGGAAGCATCCTCTCTACATTTATCTTATCTATTCCCTTCATAATTTTATATGTTTCTATAAGATCCCCCCTCATTCTTCTAAATTCCAATGAATATAATCCCAATATACTCAGTCTCTCCTCATAGGCCAACCCTCTCAACTCTGGAATCAACCTAGTGAACCTCCTCTGCATTCCTTCTAGTGCCAGTACATCCTTTCTCAAGTAAGAAAACCAAAACTGCACACAGTACTCCAGGTATGGCCTCACCAGCACCCTATACAGCTGTAACATAACCTCCCTGCTGTTAAACTCAATCCCTTTAGCAATGATAGACAATATTCCCTTTGCCTTCCTAATTACCTGTTGTACCTGCAGACCAACCCTCAGTGATTCATGCACAAGGATACTCAGGTCCCTCTGCATAGCAGCATGCTGCAACTTTTTACCATTCAAGTAATAATCTTTTTTACTGCTACTCCGACTAAAATGGATGACTTCAGATTTATTTAAAACTTTAGCAATGATAGACAATATTCCCTTTGCCTTCCTAATTACCTGTTGTACCTGCAGACCAACCCTCAGTGATTCATGCACAAGGATATTCAGGTCCCTCTGCATATCAGCATGCTGCAACTTTTTACCATTCAAGTAATAATCTTTTTTATTGCTACTCCGACTAAAATGGATGACTTCAGATTTATTTAAAAATCACACAGAGTTCTACATGAATGCATGCAGTTTTTGAGCAAAGTACAATGTAACCCTGCAAGTACAAATTCACCACACAAAATATATCTACATCATTGAGTTGCCAGCATTCAATTTCCAAGGACCAATGGTGCAAATCACCTTTGATCAGCATTTAAACCCAAAGCAAATTCACTCTGTGTGTATTGCAAATATGATTGCAAGTTACATGTAACTTCAGCTTGGAGGTCTATTTCCCTAGCATCCAGCAAATGTGGATCCCATGTCTTCATCCATCAAAACTTGACACCAGCTCCATCCATTCTGAGCATTGTCTCAGTCACTTTCTAGATACAGTTGGCATCTAATGTGCACCAAGTGATGGCAGAGACCACGGTGTTCCCCAATGGCACTGGGGTCTGTCTGGTCATCAGGTAAGCCCCCATATCCTGCTTTATCTTGTAATACCCTGGCAGCCAATTCCCACCCACTGCCCCTCATATAGAGAAGCATCACATTGAACTTTGCTTCCGACTTTGCTTCTTGTACCCTGGCATTCCATCTTGCTAATGCCCACTGTGGTGCTTTGCATTCTCCTTGTAGAGGCCACAATGGTGGTAAATGCCAATAATTTCCTCTTACTGCCTACCATGCTGTTCCACACTTACCTTTCATCTTGACATCACACGCCCCAGCCCAATCATCATCCTATTCCACCTCAATACATGTCACTATTCTCCTTCCTCAGGCTTGACTGCTCCACTCCTTTGCCCCTTCCTTTGCCCCTACAGCACCTGCCCCTGCACCATCCCCACTGATTGATGTATGAACCCCCAGGATTGTATTTGCTGTATGCCTCTGACTGGCATCAATGACCAAACCGTTTGACATGAATGATCAGGCCCCTGACCACTGTCTTTGCAACTCCTTGACTAATGATGAACAATTCCCCTGACTGATTGTGATGGCTCTATCGGATGGATCACGACCCATTCTGTTGTCAGACATATCCCATGACTGTGATCAGCCCAAGTCAATGACTGAACGTGGCCACGCTCCTGAATTGTGTGTGCTCTATGCCTATGATTAACAGTACCAGGACCCCTGACCAGTAGTGGTTCCCCTCTTAACTAAACATATGCTGTGTTTGCCACATTGGCAGCCGGTACATACTGCTGGCATTAGATTGGTGTCTTGGTGTGTTGCACAGTAAGATGTTCCTGTCTATGTTTCTGATGCAGCCACACTGAGATCCTTTAAGCTTTGGCTGAAGCGCCAACACAGTAACAGCTACGGCACAGCATGGCAAGGCAGTGATGGTGCAAACATGGAGGTAGGCGCAAAGTGACCGAGTGCGAAGAAAGCAAATGAGCAGCTCCAAGATGCAGTCTGGTCCAGTTTGTGAGCTGGCTCCCTGACTCTGTGCAAAGTGCCCTTGCAGCAGCCTGTTCAACGGTAACTCCAGCTGCACCCTGCAATGCAGATCTGTGCTTCGTTCGCATTCTACACATGGATTAGAGAGATGCCATGCAGATTCTGAGGTGTAAGCAAATACCAGATGTCAATGTCCATGGATGATGGGTTCATGCCGCTGATGTCAATGGATCATGCCCTAAGATGCTGTGGTGTAGTGACCAATATAGAAGCTCTTCACGGTCAGCAGTTAGCAGTCACCAGGTTCAGAAGGTAGAAGTCCATAGCAAGATTTCCTGGCATCTAGTTTGGTCGCAGCAGGTGATAGAATAGGAAGCTGCATATTAATGAGATGAGATATGCCATTATGACGGTTGTTTACCAGCAATGATTCATTTCTAGGCAGCTCACTGCTGTCTAGTAAGAGCTTGCTTCAATGCCAAAAACTTAGTACAAAGCGGCAGCAAGATTTTCCGACTGGACTCAGGCCTCACTTTGTGTGATTCCGCCACACTTCCCAGCATATCCCACATCATTCAGACCCTCATCAGGTTCCTCCCTTAATCTCCACATCATTTAAGAACTACCAATCAAAAATAATAAAAACAAAGCTAATTTTGTCATATGGATAAAGGCCGTTTATGACTTTTGATTTCTATGAAGCACAGGGTAGTTAGTTAGCTCAGTTGGCTGGATGATTGGTTTGCAATGTACAGTGATGCCTACTGTCTGGGTTCAATTCCTGCACTGGCTGAAATCACCATGCAGGACTCTCCTTCTCTATCCTTCCCCTTGTCTAAAGCATGGTAACCCTCAGGTTAAATCACCACCATCACCTTTCTCTAATGAGAGAGTAGTCCTATAGTCTAGTAGGATTATGATGACTTTACTTCTGTCTTTGAATTATCCAGGAGGGACCAGGTGTTGTAACAGTGTTATTGCTTATCCATGGCTTGCACTTTTTAGATCCTCTCCATTCCTTGAGTTTTTCTTTTTCCTGCCTCTGCATGTGAATACATAATGTTACCCGTGAAGTTTGCATCAGCTCACTTGCCCAGAGACTTACGCTTCAACACAAGAAATCTCAGAAGAAAACTCTGACAACTCCATCCATTGCCAACTCCCAAACACTACTTCCATTGTTGTTGGCACAATACCTGCGTTTGTGCCTACGGATATGGACACATCCATCATAAACATTATTGGTGGCTGAAAACACCCTTTCTTACAGGAGGAAGCAGCATGTCACAGGAGGCAGATGTCTGCAAATCGAGGACAGCTGATATGGACAGGGAAAACTGGTGATGGTGATGATGATGCAAAAAATACTGCACTGTTTCATGACCTGTCTCCATTCAAGGAATGGGTGTTGTAGTAGCAGTCTACACCAGTGTAAAGCAACCATAGTCTTACCAGATCATAGGGCTGCTGTCCCATTGGAGAGAGACGATAGGTGGTGGTTTACCCAAAGGTGAGATTAAACCGCACCTCAGACGAGGGGAGAGGTTGAAAAGGAGAGTCCTTCATAGTAACCTCAGTTGGTGCAGGAACTGAACCCACACTGTTAGTGTCACCCTGTATCACAAACCAGCCAACTTAGCTAACCAATAAGCAATAACATAAGATAGTTACCTAACCTCATAATGTGTGACTCTCTGGTACATCAGTCCTCACTTTCAGTCACTCCTGGCTACATGCAATTAAGTCAGTGTAGTATGTTCAGTCAGTCATATATATTAATTTAACAATAATAGTCAGTATATACAGAACCCAGATAATGTGTAAGTCTGAGATATTGTAACAGTGTAAGTAACTAGTTCTATAAATAAACCTTAACAAGATAACTGTCTCAACAAGAATTCAGATTTTGTGATATATTTTCCTTGAGCTAATTAAAGGGAAACATCAGATTCTCTCATTTCAGTGATGCCTCTTAGAGGAATGACCCGAGGTCATAGCCGGTACTGCATGGTCCTTTCTCTGAGCTAAATGCTGTTTAGTCACTAAGTACCACAGTCAAGTTGGAATAAATCAACAGCTTTTCACCAGTCATTTAGCAAAAGACTTCTGTTTAATAAATTGATCTGAGGGTGAGCTCCTTACAATCTTCCTCATTATGCTTCAGTAGATAAATTAGCTCAGGACCTTCATAACTGGAATCAACTGACATTTCAAGCAATATACCATCAACCTGATTGATACTGAGAGACATTCAAAAGGAGGTTTGAAGTATTTGACTTGAGGGTAGGTGATGTGCCAACATGATGAACAGATAATTGAGGAGGAGTGGACAAAATCTGACCAGAAGGTAAAGATATTTCTGCCAATATTTAGTGATTAAATCTCCAGAATTTAGATTTTCAAAGAAAGTTGAGTTCTGAACATCATAGGTCAATGGGATCACTAAAAGAGAGCTTACCTTCTCAAACATACCGATAGCCTCTGTATCAGTGCTGGGGGGGGGGGGCGGCACAGTGGCTTGGGGGCAGCATGATGACTCAGTGGTTAGCACTGGTCAGAGACCTGGGTTTGATTCCCGCCTTGGGCGACTGTTTGTATGGAGTTTGCACATTCTCCCCATGTCTACATGAATTTCCTCCGAGTGCTCATATGTTCAGTCAGTCATATATATTAATTTAACAATAATAGTCAGTATATACAGAACCCAGATAGTGCTCATTCCTATATTTTTGTAATTCCTTAGCTTCTGGCTGTACCCTGTGGATGATCAGGGAGCTGTGAAGGACAAAGTGCCATAATCATATTAAGACTCTGTAAACCTCTTAAAGCTTAGCCCCAGTGTAGCAGATGCAATAGTCTCATGTAAAGTGGTGCATGAGATCTTAATAATGAGAAACTCATTATCAACTACAGAAGTGCATTAACACTGTTGGTGAGGGTCTATTTACTAAAACTCACTTGAAACATAATCGACCTGTGGGTTGAAGTGCAGTAATTGATTCACTGCAGTTAAATTCAAACTCAGAGAAATTAAACATTTGATTCAAGGGTTTTATTCTGGAAATTGCATTATCCTTATCAAATGTTCGATCCCACTGTTAGAGCCACCCACACATCCTGCCTCCATAACCACCAGCCGGATACTGCAGATAGAATTCTAGCTTGCAGCAGGTCAGTTGCATTTCCTTTTGCTCGGTTGCACCTGACTTTATATAAGCTTTAACCTGATCACTTGTTTACATACCAACCAGGTCACATAGGTTTATTGCCATGCTGAGTTTAGTGTAACTTCACACCATTACCCAGCCCTCACTAATCCCCACACCTCTGCCATTAATTCTGGGGCATTCTGTTTTTACTTTCAAGAGCAAAAAAAAGAGGTGAACATAAGTATATAGTCTGGTGATCATAATACAAAGTAGTTTGGAAGTGCAGTAATATTTTGTAAAATGTGGCATCCACTTTCTGCATGCCGGTTCCCACTAACAGAAACAACAACTTACGATTATATGTCACCTTCACTGAATGAAACGTTGCAAGTTACTTCATAATGGCACGGTGGCACAGGGCGGCACGGTGGCACAGTGGTTAGCACTACTGCCTCACAGCGCCAGAGACCCGGGTTCAATTCCTGCCTCAGGTGACTGTCTGTGTGGAGTTTGCACATTCTCCCCGTGTCTGCGTGGGTTTCCTCCCACACTCCAAAAAATGTGCAGGTTCGGTGAATTGGCCATGCTGAATTGCCCGTAGTGTCAGGTGGGTGGGTTGCGCTTCAGCAGGTCGGTGTGGACTGGTTGGGCCGGAGGGCCTGTTTCCACAGTAAGTAATCTAATCCAGAAAAATGTTGTTGTAACAGGACCTCCAGAGGCATGCAGTGATATTGATGGAAGGCATTGTGCAAAGGAGCTGAGCAGTTCTGTTGTATCTCCACCACCAGCAGATGGCAATAGTGAGGTAAGGCAGCTTGACTAAATAGAACTTTCCTGGGAATGAAGAGTGTTATTGGTGGGGGAGGGGCTGAAGAAGGAATTCAACCTTGAGGCCAAACCTGGACAGAGGCTGTGTCATCCCATGACACTATGGAGGAAGGAAACAGTGTTCCAAGTTGGATATTCTACATGCTGATGAGTGGAAATTTGGACAGATTCGGGAATAGACAAAGAAAACCTGACGATCTGATAGTTGAGGACTGGAATGCAGACACACAGCTGTTCTTGGTGTCCAGGTGCCTCAACACAAATAACACTTATGAGTGAATATCTGTATGGGAAAGCGATTGGAAAATACTGGAAAGAGATGCAGATATTCAAAGAAGTCCACAGTAAATCTTCAAGGTATTGACAAGGGCTTTTGTGGAAAACAATTACCTGACACATACAGCAGAGGGTTTATGTGTATGCCTCCCCATAGTACTTCTGAAGAAAAAAGACAGCAAACTGAAGATCTGTGTAAATTACTGGGCTCGATTTATCTCATGATTATAACCAGCTACCCCCTGCTGCACAAAACATTGAAAATATAGCTTTCTAAACTGGCACTGGGGGACTTTAAAGCTGTTTGGGCTCTGTAATGCCACTGCCACCTCATGCATATAATGGATAAAGCTTTTGATGGCCTTAATTTTCACCCCCTTCTGGTTATTTGGACAACACTGCCATCTTGGCTCAACATTTGAGGAGACCCTTGTAACACTAGGCATTAGTTTAGTTTGTCACAGTTTAACTTAAAAGTGCCAACATATCTACACCAAAGGTACAGGACCTTAAGCACTTTGATGCCAAGAAAGGCATTATTCCTGATCAGGAGAAAATCCAAGTGGATCAGTCTAATAGGGAGAAACTCTGCGGGTTTCTTGCTCTAGCTGGTTACTTTAGGAAATTTGTGCAAGACAATGCACAGTTGATTGCCCCATGTCATAATCTGCTAAGAAAATTGCAGAATGCCAAAGGGCTGTGTGGGAAAGGATGTACAAGGCATCGTACTTCATAAAGCATCCCAGGCAATTGAACTCCAACATGTGAAGATGCCTTTTGAACCCTCAAGTCTCATCACCTCTCCTTGACTGTCCAGATTTCCAACTTCCTATGATACTGGGAACTGACTTCCGTTTCCTTGGCCTACGAACTGTGCTATCACAGGTTCAAGTGATCTCAAGGCCTCAAGTACAACCAAAATGTTAACACATGATTGGTTTGTCTGTGTTGACATCCAATGATGGAATCACATTGATGAGGGGTAACTTCAAGAGCAAGGTCCCACAGCAGCTTTGCAACATCACTTAGCAGTGTTGCAGAACCTGTAGTGTCAGTGTGTGATGGCTCAAGTGAAGTGCAGTCATGAAGTGATGTGGAATTCTGGAGCGACTTGTGACCATTCCCATTTGCCCAGATCAGTGATACAAGAGTAAACTTGTCTGGATGAGTGCAGCTCTAACAACACTCAAGAAGCTAGACACAATACAGGACAAAGTAGCCTGCTTGATTGGCACCATATCCAGATCATCCACTTCCTTCACCAACGATGATCAGGAGCAGCAGTGTGTACTATCTACAAGACGTATGGCAGAAATTTCCTAAGGTTCCTTAGACAGGACCTCCCAAACCCATAGCCATTACCAGCTGGAAGGACAAGGGCATCAGATACATGGAACACCATCATCTGCAAGTTCCCCTCCAAACCACTTACCATCTTGACTTGGAAATATATGACCGTTCCTTCATTGTCATTAGGTCAGAATTCTGGAATTCCCTCCCTCACAGCATTGTGGGCCTACCTCCAACAAATGGACTTTAGCAGTTCAAAAGGCAACTGAACATCACCTTCTCAGAGGCAATTAGGCATGGACAATAAGTATAGGCCCAGTCAGGACCAGCCACACCCCATAAATGAATAAGTTTTAATATAAGTCAGTTGAATAAAAGCTTAGTTCTTGGCCAAACTGGCCATCAACAGGTCCAGGCAGCGGGCCGTGGAGGGGGTTGTTAGGGCCGACTGCCTGCCCCTCTTCTGCGGTTACGTTCGAGCCCGGGTGTCCTTGGAGAAGGAGCACGCGGTGTCCACCAACACCCTGGAGTTGTTCAGGGAGAGGTGGGCGCCGCAGGGAGTGGAGTGCATCATTTCTCTCTCCAATTTTATTTTGATTTAGTCCCTACCCTCCCCTTCACTGTTTTGATCACACAGCACTGCCCTTTGATGTGAAGGGCAGTGTTTGTCACTGGCCACCCGGGTGTTTTCCTATCTTCCTGGTGGTGGAATTTGAATAAAGATTTGTGCACTTTGTGTCTTTCACTGTGTCTCACACCTGCACACACACACACCATGGGTGCTGGGGATAAAATAAGCACTGCCGCACTTCGGTGATAGTGTGGGGGTTAAAAGAAAAAAAAACAGAAGTGTGGTGGACCACGTGTATATTGGTTGTGGGCGTTTGCACTAAAAAAAAATTAAAAGCTTAGTTCTGTATATATGTCTTTGGGATTATCTGATTGGGGGAAAGTGTGATGGAGAGATAGGGAGGTGTATACAGAACTTGGGAATTGGCAACTTATGGTGTGATCAACACTGGTGAAGTGATTAAAACTGAGATCAGAGTTGGAGGAGTGCAGACATTTTGGAAGGTAATGAGGCTAAAGGAGGTTTCAGTCAGAAGGAGATCTGCTAATAACCTCATAATCTGTTTTGTAGTATTGTTTGAAGGATAAATGTTAGTTAGAACACTTGGGATAGCTTCCCTGCTCTTCCTAAAAAGATGGGATAGGATCTTCTATCCACCTGAGAGGGCAGATAGGGGCCTGGTTCAATGTATCAACCAAAAGACTCCAGCTTTGGCAACACAGCATTTCCTCAGCACTGGAGTGGCCAGACCTCAAATGCAGCCTGGGTTGCAGGTACTGGAAATGGTAAATATATTGGAGTTAGGAAAATATGTGAATGTGTGTGTTGGGGGGGGGGGGGGGGGTATGGGGAGTGCAATCATGGCGGCTGAGTAGGAAGGTTTCTTTAGCTCCTTTAATGTTCTGTATATGATGGAGACAAATGATTTCAGTTATTGTTTTCATTGAGATATGGCAGAAATACTGCCACTTGGTAAAGTACAGGGGATCAAATAATGTCTTATCTAAAAGAGGACATGAGGATGGGGGTCCATGTTGTCGATAACCTGTGAACAGTTTGTGCCAAAAGCACTGGAAAATAATAGGGAGAATGGAAGCAGTGGTACCACCGGTGAAAGAGGAGCAATTGGGGGTGGTGAAGGGGTGATAAAAACAACAGCATTGTAAATGGGAAGAAAGGCCTGTTTCACATGAAGGGATTGGATAGGGGCAACACTGTAGTTCTGTGAAATTATTAATATCTTCATAAAAATATGTTAGACATTGGCCTCGGGAGCTAAAGGGTAGACTGATCTGCAAAAAAGATTAATTTAAAATATTTATTAATTATGTAAAGAAGTACCTTCTTATACTGACAGATAATAATCTGGAACTCACTGTCAATGAGGCTGATGGAAGTGGAGATCATCAATGATTTGAAATTAATTTAGAGGACTATGGAGGTATAAAGTTAAAAATCACACAACACCAGGTTATAGTCCAACAGGTTTAATTGGAAGCACACTAGCTTTCGGAGTGCCGCTCCTTCATCGGGGGGGGGGGGGCTAGGACAAACCAAATTGCTCTACAGAGAACTAAAATGGATTCAATAGTCTGTAATGACCTCCTGCGGTGTCCTAATGATTCTATGATTTTATAGCTTAACTCATGAATGTCAGACACGGTGGCTTGTGGTAGCACTGCTGCCTCACAGCACCACGGTCCCAGGTTCGATTCCAACCTCGCATGACTGTCTGTGTGGAGTTTGCACGTTCTCCCTGTGTCTGTGTGGGTTTCCTCCAGGTGCTCTGGTTTCCTCCCACAGTCCAAAGATGGTTAGGTGAATTGGCCATGCTAAGTTGCCCATAGTGCTAGGTGCATTAGTCAGAGGGAAATGGGTCTGGGTGGGTTACTCTTTGGAGGGTCAGTGTGAACTGGTTGGGCTGAAGGGCCTGATTCCACACTGTAGGGAATGTAATCGAATCTGAAAATATGCAGTTACAAAGAGTTTTTTTTAAAAAACTGCGGATGCTGGAAATCCAAAACAAAAATAGAAATTATTGGAGAAACCCTGCTCTTGGCAGCATCTGTGGAGAGACCTCAGAGTTAATGTTTCGAATCCAGTGACCCTTCCTCAGAACCCATCTGTTTTCGTTGCAGAGTACAGGACACAGTTTCAGCGCCACCCAGTGGTAAACGTTTGGAACTGCTTAAGTATGCATCATGAGTGGCTAAGAACATCAACTGATTTTGTTGTATTTGTTGTAATAACACTGTAAAGGCCAATATCAGCTCAGCTACAGGTATTATAATGCACTACAGATAAACAATATGTTGAAGATTGATTTTCCTATTGATACAACATCAACAACTTGTCTGTAATGTAGAAAAACACTCTTCTTCAAAGGTTCTTCGAAGTACTGTAAGCAATAGAAAGGATGCAATTATAAAGAGAGAGTTATAAGAATAGATAACTTGAATTTTGCTCAAAGAAATGTGTTTTGAGAAAGACAGGAAGATGGTAAAAATAGAGCAAATTGGAGGATTGGAAGGAAGTAGATTGGCAATTTTAATATTTTGGATGTAAGCAGTTACTGATACAGTTGCCAAGAGAAGGTCAAGAGCAAAGATTCGTAAGGAGCTGGAATCAGAAAATGGAATTTTGGGGAGGTGTTGAGATGCAGTAAGAACCGACATAAATAAATACAAAATTGATCAGGTTGAATTTCAGATCAGGGTGAACATTTTACATGTGAAGCACTCACTGACTGAGCCATTAGTGAGGAGAAAGGTGAAAGGCAAATGAGACTTGGTGTGGGTTTAGAGGTAGACAGTGGAATTCATAGTGAGCTGAATTTTACTAAATAAGGAGGGACATGGACTTAGCATAGTCAACTTTAGAGATGAAAATGTGTTGCTGCAGAAGCGCAGCAGGTCAGGCAGCATCCAGGGAACAGGAGAATCGACGTTTCGGGCATAAGCCCTTCTTCAGGAACTTTAGAGATGGCAAATGGAGAACTGAAGGTTCATTGCCAGATAAACGGGTGATAGGGGAGACAAAAAGACATAGAGTTTGAAGTTCACACTAGTTCAAATAGGTTGCCAAGGTTATGAAAAGCTGGATGTACTCTGAGACAGAGGCTGGATGCTTTTACGTCTCTTCTTTCTCAGCTGAGAAAATTTGGCATGACGGTGAATTCTCTTGCCAACTTTTCTAAGTGCGCCATCGAGAGCATTCTGTATCGCTACTTGGTATGGCAACTGTACCATTCAAGATCAGAGACGGTTACAGAGAGTGGTGAACTTGGCCTGAACAATCACAAAGGCCAACCTCCCATCTATAGAATCCATCCAGCAGGCCCGCAGTCAAGGGCGCCAGCATTGTCAAAAATCCATCCCACCCTGGCAATGCTTTTCCACAAACTTTACCATCAGGGAGAAGATACAGAAGCCTGAGCACATGCACTAGCCAGTTTCAAAACAGTTTCTACCCTACTGTTGTTGGACTACTGAATGGACTCACAAACTCTTAACATTCGCCTGTACCTGTGTTTTGTTTTTTTGCCGCTGTTTACCTATTATTTACTTATCTATGCTATTTAACGATGTGATCTGCCTGTCTTGCATGCCAGACAAAGCTTTTCACTGTGCCTCGGTATATGTGACAATAAATTCAATTCACATTCATTAGTTACATTTGAATAAGTAGGGGGTGGGCAGCCCTTTTGTACTGCTGCAGTGATTTTGGTGAATGTGCTCCCATAATGCCTGACTGATTAGGAGCAGGTTGCATGGTTTGATTCAGTAGACTACGAATGATTGAGAGCTGTTCTTGTTGTATCTCCATGCCAGCTATGGCTAGGCACGCAACACCTCTTCTCATAAATTGTTGGTTCCTCTCTGAAGTTCATTTTCTTACGTTTCAGTCCTGATACATAAAGATCAAAAAGGACCTCATGCTAAATTTTGGCAATATCCCTGATATATTGTTCCAGTGACTATGGTAGGATTTTCCATTGAATGTGTAGAACATAGAAATTTTCAAAAATGAAAACAGATGTTCCTGAAAAACTCAGCAGGTCTGGCCGTGTATGTGGAGAGAAAGCAGCATTAATGTTTCAGGTCTGGTGATTGTTCTTCACAATGGATCTATTTCCAGAAGGAGAGTTGCAATGCAATGTGATTATTTAATAATTTGTCCAGAAATTGAGCAATTCTTGCTATGCCTGGCAGATATTTACTTGGTCTGAGACAAAAAAAAACTGGAATCCATCATAGACAGGCAGGAGGTTGGAAGAACACAGCAAGCCAGCCAGCATGAGGAGGCAGAGAAATCGACATTTTGGTGTAACCCTTAAATTTACCTAGCATCCTTCAAAGTTCATAGCGTTGCTATAACATGTAGTTTCCTTATCCATTTAGAAGGCAGATTTGTATTATATAGTCTGCTGAGCTTTAACAACATACACAATGGTTTTTTTTAGAATATTGGTTTGTGTGTGATTATTTGACATATCACAATAACTTTATAGGAGTCTTTTCTACTTTTTACCTGTCCCCATTAATCTGTAAGATAAGGGTACAATAACAGGGTGGTTATGTTACTGGACAGTAATCCAAAGGCTGGACTATTAGTCCAGAGACATTGGGTTAGGTCTTGCTGTAGATATTTGGAACCTGATGTCAAGATAATTTCTAGGCCTTGACCCTGCATGTTTCTACAGTCAGTGTTGGCTTAACTTTAAGGGGGACGGTAAAAAGTAGAATCAGTCCACAATCATATCAGATTAAGGACATCAGCTGGGCTATGGAAACAGAAGTGTCAGTCAGGAGCTGGAGTTTGGAATAGCCAGTAACATTCTGTGTAACTGCAATGGAAGTGTTGTTACAGAAGGAGGTGTGAGGCCCTTGGTTTTCATGGGACTTTCAAATAGCTAAAGAGTTAGCATTAGAAGTTTGCAAGAAACTAAAATGGATCCTTTATTGAACAATTACTCAGTAATTTCCCCTGATTTTTTTCTTTTGCTCCATCTGTGAAAGTGGGTCCCTATGGCAACTTTAAGAGGACACTACGCACAAAATGTAATTTTACAGCTGCACAACATTATAAGAGATGAAGAGGAAAGAACTACAATGATTTTCCTAATCCCCACAGCTCTCAATGGCAGTTGCCTCCGAAAGACACAAGACTCCATTTAGCTTTGAAACAGTGCTTCCTGTTGTCTTCTGATTATTGGCTAAGCTCATGTAAAGTTGGAGCCAATGGATAACTCCGCTGTACACTTGCCTCCTGTGAGTCGGTGAACTATACATTCCCAGTCATGCCCTAGAAAATTGGAATGGGGCAGAAATATCTAATTATCTTTCTTCATTGGATTATGGCTGTCTCCAGAGGGGTAGCCAACAGTACTGCAAATGCTGACTTTGGTGAAAGTGTGCTGTTGGGAACACAAGAGAATCCTGGCCTGATGAGACATTTGGCATGACTACTGGGAATGTTTAAGAGGTTCAAATCCCAAAATGTCAACTAGGAAAATAAGTTAGTTGATAAATTTGGAATAATGAAAGCTAATACATATAGATAAAGATAGTCATATACTTACTGGATTATTATAAAATCCAACCTGGCTCACTCGTACCGTTTTAGGGAAGGATATCTGTGATGTTTCCCAGTCTGACCTATCTGATTTCAGCCTCCCTGTGTTATGGTTGATTCTTCTATCCTCTGGAATGGCCTAACTGGTCAGTCAGAATAAAATCAGGTGTACTACCAAGCATAGACCTAGGCAGCACACATTGCAAAGGCAACCCAGCCTAATCAACCCGACCTATGTCTCTCCACCCACATTTGGGGGCTTGCACCAAAACTGGGAGCGTTATCCTGCAGACTAGTCAAACAACACCCTCCTGCCAACATTCTAGCTAGTTTCAGAAGAACATTAATATAAACACTTAGTAAAACAACTAAGCCTTTGGACCTGCTCTATCGATTCAATTGGATCATGGCTGATTTGAGCATGACTTCAACTCCATTTCGGCAAAAGTGAGGACTGCAGATGCTGGAAACCAGAGTTTAGATCAGAGTGGTGCTGGAAAAGCACAGCAGGTCAGGCAGCATCCGAGGAGCAGGAAAATCAATGTTTCGGGCAAAAGCCCTTCATCAGGAATAGAGGCAGGAAGCCTCCAGGGTGGAGAGATAAATGTAAAGGGGGTGGGGCTGGGGAGAAGGTAGCAAAGAGTACAATAGGTGAATGGGGGTGGGGATGGAGGTGATAGGTCAGAGGGGAGGGTGAAGCAGATAGGTGGGAAGGGAGATTGTCAGGTGGGACTGGTCATGAGGGTGGTGCTGAGCTGGAAGGTTGGAGCTGGGGTAAGGTGGGAGAAGGGGAAATGAGGAAACTGGTGAAGTCCACATTGATGCTCTGGGGTTGAAGTGTTCCGAGGAGGAAGATGAGCTTCCACCCTGGAGGCTTCCTGCCTCTATACCTGATGAAGGGCTTTTGCCCGAAACGTCGATTTTCCTGCTCCTCGGATGCTGTCTGACCTGCTGTGCTTTTCCAGCACCACTCTGATCTTCAACTCCATTTTCCTGCCTGCTCCCACTGGCAGGGCAGATTCATCAAAGGTGTGGTGTCATGGTACACCTTGAGAGCGATTAGCCCCGGAAGTCCTCAAAAGTGACACTGGACCCAATGGCATTTCATGAGATCCATCCAAACATGGGTAAGCAAGCATTAATAATCACCTATTGCCCTTCCTCAGCTGATATGGATCTCCACACAGAAGAAGTACTGAGAATATCAAGGGCACAGAATGAATGCCGAGTGGGCAATTTCAACGTCCATCACTGAAGATTGGTTTGGCAGCAACACGACATACTGAGGCACTGAGAGCAACAACAGGTGGGGAAAAAAGTTAAAATATTTGACGTCACCCTCACCAATTCCCCTGTCCAGATGGATCTATCCATGGCAGTATTGGTAAGAGTCATAAGGGGACTAAGTTCCCTTTTCACTCTGAGGACACTTACATTATAGGGAGTGACTAATGATTCAGAGCAGACCTCAGAGCTCAACACTGGGGATTCATGAGTGTTGTGCACCATCACCAGGTAAGTTTTGTTGAACCATAATCTGTAATTTCCTGATTTGGCACATCCCTCACTCAATCGTTACTGAACCAAGGGATCTAGTGTAGAAATGGAGACTGCTCAAATAGGTTTTTTTTTAATGGATTCCCTACAGTGTGGAAACAGGCCCTTCGGCCCAACAAGTCCACACCGACCCTCCGAAGAGCCACCCAAAACTATTCCCCTACATTTACCTAACTGTATGGGCAATTCAGCATGGTCAATTCACCTAACCTGCACATCTTTGGACTGTGGGAGGAAACCGGAGCACACGGAGGAAACCAGCGCAGACACAGGGAGAATGCGCAAACTCCACACAGACAGTTCCCCGAGGCGGGAATTGAACCCGGGTCCCTGGCACTGTGAGGCAGCAGTGCTAACCACTGAGCCAACGTGCCACCCAGGTTAGGCAGCATCTATGGAGTGAGAGATAGAGTTGATGTTTTGAGTTGCATCTGATTGTTCTTCTTGGGAATAGAAGCCAAAGGATCAATCTTGGTTCAATGAAGTTCGTAAGAGAGCATGCAAGCAATAGCACCATGCACACCCAAGGATGAGGTACCAACTGTCTGAAGCTAGACACACAGACATGCATACATCCCAATATGCAAAGGACAGAGTTAAGCAATCCCACAATAAGCAGATCTGCATAGTTCTGCAGTCTTGTTCAAACCAGTCACAAAAGATGGTGGGTAATTAAACAACAATGGAAAAAGGAGACTCCAGAAACTTCTGCAATCGCAATGATGATGCTGTGACAGCCCCCACTGCACCAAGGCTGAAGCACGTGCAACCATCTTCAGCCAGAAATGTCAAACAAATGATCCATCGAGATATCCTCCTGAAATTCCCCAGATCACACAAACCAGTCTTCAGTAAATCTGATTACCCCACACGATGACAAGAAATGGCTGACCACACTGGATACAACAAAAGCACCAACCTTGAGATTTGCAATAACACTACAGCCACGTGTTCCAGAATTGGCCGTGCTTCTACCTGAACTCCAGTACTGCAGCCACAATACTGGTATCTATTCAATAAAGTAGAAAATTGCCAAACTGTCTCTCCACAAAGAACACAAATCCAATCCCATTAGTTATTGATCCATCAGTCAATTCCCAATTACCAAAAGTAATGGGACAGAAGGCATCACTGGAAGTGCTATAAAGTAGCCCTTAGCATGAGACTGTTCTCTGATGCTCAGATGCATTCCTTTAAGACCATTCTGCTTCAAGTCTCAGTACAGCATTTGTCCAAATGTTGACAAAAAAGGCCGATTATCAAACATGAGGGCAAAGTGACTGCCCTTGATGTCAAAAGAACATTTTTTTAATAATATATTTTTATTAAGAAAAAATAGATTTTTAAATATTACAACAAATACAAATCAATGCAATTCAAAACAGTACAAAACTAAACCCAAATAATAAAAAAAATTCCCCACCCACCTTCCTATACGAATGTATAAACATATATAGAGAAGTATAAAATTTAAAAAAAACTAAACTAGCTATTTAACTAACTAAATAAATACCGAACAACAAACAAATAAATAGTAATAACTCAGCCCAGCCAAACAAAACACTCATACATTCACAGTTCCTCCTCCCTGGATACTGGACTCATGAAACACAATCGTTACGGCTATATAAAAGCCCTTGTTAGTGTGGAAGATAAATCTGTGTCCAGGTATTTCAAAAAGGGTTGCCATGTCTTGTAAAAATTCTCAGTTTTGTGATGTACCATATTTATGAGAAAATCCAGGGGAATATGCTCCATAACAATCTTCCGCCAACCCGACAGGCCTGGGGGGTTTTCTGATATCCAACCCATCAAGATATTCTTCCTTGCACTGAATGTAAGAATATTGAAAAGTTTTGCCTTATGCGAGTCTGCAGGAAATATAATGGGGTAGGCCCAAAAGGAGCGAAATAGGGTCCTTCTCCACCCCTACACCTAAAATCCTCTCCATTGCACCCACCACAGCGCTCCAATATGTTTGAAGCCTGTCACAAGACCAAAGACAATGGGTAAGAGTACCCGTACAGACCTTGCACTTGGGGCATGCTGAAGAGACCCCTGGTTTAAATTTTGACAAACGGTCTGGGGCTAAGTGGACCCTGTGGAGAATCTTCAACTGTAAAGCATGGGTCCTATTGCAAATTGATATCTTCCTTGCATTCTCCCAAATACCCTCCCATGCCTCTGAAGAAACTTCAACACCCAGCTCTCTTTCCCACATCTTGCAGAGTCGATCAGACTCATCTGAGGTGGCACCCCCCAATTGGTGATATAGAGCACTGACAGAGAGTGTGCTCTTAGCCCTTAGTACCCCTCTTCCTATGTCAGATTTGTAGGGATCAGTCAAAAGTGTGGTCTTTTTTTGCATAAAATCTCTAACTTGAAAAAAACGAAAGAGGTCTCTATTAGGTAACTCATACTTCCGTACTAACTGATCGAAGAACATCATTAAATCTTCCTCAAATAAATCACCCATGCAAGATATACCCCTAGCTGCCCAACGTTTAAATCCTGAATCTATCACACCTGGTTGAAAACTTGGCATACCCACGAAAGGTGTAAACAAAGATGTTTTGCCAATATTACCTTCCTTCTGCCAAATTGCCCTCCATGCTTTAACAGTATTGATGACTATTGGGTTATGGCAATATTCCCTAACTGTCCTCACCTTGTCCAAAAACAGCAAACTGGTAAGGGGGCACCTTGCCTGGGAGACTTCGATATCTAGCCATATTGAAAGAGGGTCCCCACAAGCCCAATCACGTACGTAGGTCAAAAGCGAGCTTAATTGGTAATTTTTAATGTCCGGAAGGTCTACTCCCCCCCAATCTGTGAGGCAACTGCAGTTTGGCTAATTTAATGAGGGGCCATTTACAGTGCCAGATAAAGGAGCTGAACCAACCATTCAGTCTCCTGAGTGTTTGTTTATTGAAAATCAGGGGGAGCATCTGTATAGGGTATAGCAAACGAGGGAGAATATTCATCTTAATAAGCGCTATCCGACCCAACCATGAGACTGGAAATGCCTCCCATCTTTGGAGATCTTGTTTAATTTTTTCAAATAATTGAGTAAAATTGGCTTTGAACAGCCAATCCAGAACTGGAGTAATGAATATGCCCAAATACACAAAACCCCCCTGTGACCACCTAAATGGGAATCTATAGTCACTCTCAAGAGCCAACTCTTTTGTTAGACCACCCATAGGCATAGCCTCTGATTTAGCAAAATTAATCTTATACCCTGAAAAAGCACCAAACACGTGAATGCATTGTATCAGGCAAGGCACTGAAACTGCTGGATTTGTCAAGAAAATTAGAACATCATCTTCATACAGTGAGATGTAATTTTGACCCCACTTTTGGAACTGATATATTGAGTTCCCCACGAATGGCCTCTGACAACGGTTCAATCACCAACGTAAAAAGTAATGGTGAAAGGGGACAGCCCTGCTGGCTGCCCCTAGAAATATTAAAATTGCTTGATCATACCCCGTTGGTAATGACCGTAGCGAGAGGTACGCTGTAGAGAACCTTTACCCATCTTATGAAAACTTCGCCCAGACCAAACCTGTCTAGAGTATAGAAAAAGTACGGCCACTCAACTCGGTCAAATGCCTTCTCTGCATCTAAAGAAATCACCAATCCCTGTATTGACTGACTGCTGTTGGCATGCTTGAATTACGTTAAGCAGCCTCCTAACGTTATTGGAGGATCTGCAACCCTTTATGAAGCCAGTCTGATCCTCTTTAATAATAGAAGGTAACACAGTCTCCAGCCATAACGCAAGAGCCTTAGAAAGGATCTTAAAGTCCACATTTAAGAGCGAGATGGGCCTGTATGAAGCACAGTCTTCCGGATCCTTCCCTTTTTTAAGGATAAGTGAAATATTGCCCTCTCTCAGAGATGGTGGGAGACAAACATGACTGTATGAATCATTAAACATATTCAGCATCGGGCCTGACTGTATACTTATAATTTCCTTATTGAATTCACTGGGAAGTCCATCAGGACCGGGCGCCTTTCCACAGTGAAGCTGCCTCACAGCTTCCTGCACTTCTTGCTCTGATAATGGGGCATTGAGAAAGGACTGTTGTTCGGGAGTCACACCCGGGAGCTTCAGATCTCTAAAAAAGGATTCCATTTTGGCCTGCCCCTCCTCACAATTCTCAGACTGATATAATTTAGAGTAGAATCTCTGGAACGCCACATTAATCTTTTTAGACGTAAGGTTCCCAGACGCTTCCCTAATCGCTGTAATGGTTTGTGGGGCACTTCTCTTTCTGGCAAAGTATGCTTAGTATTTGCCTGGCTTGTCACCATGCTCGTATAACCTTTGCTTTGCAAAAGCCAGCTCCTTCTTTGCCGTCTGCGTAAGCACGGAATTTAGTGCAGACCGCAGTGCCGTAATCCTCTGTAGTTTGACCAACGAGGGTCTGTCAAAATAG
>NC_057735.1:33056895-33081845 GCF_004010195.1 Chiloscyllium plagiosum
CATGGTCCACCAAATATAAAAACTACATAAACTAAAACCACTACATTTAACAAACATACAAAATTATTAAAAATAAAAAACAACAAAAACCAGAAAACAAACCAACATATCAAGCGCCAATAGCGCTGAGTAAGGGAACTCACCCCCTGCCCGGAGGGGGCAACTACCCGTCCTGAACTGCCCATAAATAGGCATCTAACCATCTCAACCACCTTCACTTCTCCCAGTTAGAGCCACACTGGCTAAAAAGAATAAACACCCCATACAATATCAATATGAATAAAAAAAAACATTCTTTTATTAAAAAAAGGGGGAATAAATATCCCATCCATCCTTTGGTATGTCCTAACTTAGAAATTTAAAATGTACATCTTAACCACCGCCAGACATAGTTTGGACTAAATTATTATCAATAGAGGTAAAAAAAGGGGAAAAACAAAGCTCCAACCGGATTTCCTCCATTTCTTTTATAGAATGATAAACGCATACCCAAGCAACAATATTTATACATACTACAGTTGTTTAACTTAGGTTAGTTTGTCCACAAAGTCTCTTGCCTTCTCCGATGTGTCAAAGAGATGCATGGATCCATCTAAGGTGATCCGAAGCAGGGAGTACTGAATCCCAAGCTCCTTTAGTCTTCTCTTGACACCATCATACGATTTTCGTTTCTGGATCACCGCCACTGAAAAGTCCTGAAAAAACATGATCTTAGACACCTCGTAAATTGGGGTCTTTGGATCCTTCCCCTGGAGTCTGGAAGCCTCCATGACTCTCTCCTTATCCCTGTAATGATGGAACTGCACCAGGAAAGGACGAGGGCGTTGACCCAGACCCGACCTCCGTGCTGCAACCCAGTGAGCCCTCTCTATCTTCACTCCTCTCGTGCCAGTCTCCAAGTCAAGGAATTTTGGAAGCCAATCTTCAACAAATTCTGCAGGCTGCTCACCTTCCTTACCCTCGGGCAGACCGATGATCCGAATGTTTTTTCTCCTGCCCCTGTTTTCAAGATCATCCACTTGGACACGCAAATTGCGAACCTGCGTCTTCAGGGCTTGGATCTCTTCCTTGAATGAACTGGCATCAGCTTCCACCACTGTGACCCTGTGCTCCACCTCATCCGTCCTCTTCTCTAGGTCTCCCAGCTGCTGCTCATGCTTCTGCAGCATGAGAGAGACTAGAGCCAGCTTATCTTCAATCTGTTTCCCCAACATTTCGTGAGATTTTGAGAGCTGGTTCACCAGGTCCTGGAGAGTAATCTGCTCTGAGGCTGCTGCAGGCTGAGCTGCAGGCCCGGCCTCAGATGCACCTCCTCCCTTTTTAGGTATTTCTGCATAGTTGAAAATACAGGTAAGTCAATTTTTAAATATTTCTTGGGGCTCCACAATCTTTCCAACACCCCAAGAAATCCTGATGACCTGGGTTGGTGGGTTAAAGGACCTGCTGCGATGCAAAGCTCTGCAGTGTGAAGTTCTTAGATTGCCGCCATCTTAGATCCCCCCAAAAGAACATTTAACTAAATGTGGCCAAACCGTAACCATACCAGACCAGGTAGCATTCATGCCCCTGAGTCAGAAGGTAGACATTCAACTCTTACTAAAGTCTGTGCACATAAATCAAGGCTAATACCAAATGCTGAGGGAACATTTCAGATAAGACTTTGAACTGCAAGTCCATTTGTCCTCTAAGATGGTCTCAAGACCTATTTTCAAGAAAATGGGGGTTATCTATCTTCGAACAATGGCACAAAAACAGAAGGTCTTTATCATTATTATATTGCTGTTTGGAAGAGTAAATTGGCTGACACGATCCTCATTTTATAATGATTATTACACTTCAAAAGTATCTAATTGTAAAATGCTTCAGGATTTCTTGTGGTTTGATTTGATTTGATTTGATTTATCATTGTCATGTATTCCAAAGTACAATGAAAGGTCAGTAGATGTGGAGCTGGAGCAGCACAGCAGATCAGACATCATCAGAGGAGCAGGAAAGTCAACATTTCGCGCCGGGACCCTTCATCAGGACTGGGGAAGGGAAAAGGGAGCCCAGAAATAAATAGAGGGAGGGGGCTGGGGCTGGGGGAAGGGTAGGTGAGGTGGTGATGGTTGGATGCAGGTAATGGTGATTGGTCAGTGGGAGGGGTGGGGTGGATAGGTGAGTAGGAAAATGGACAGGTTAGGTCAGGGAGGAGGAGAAGAGGGAGGGCTGGACATGTGATGCGGTTAGGCGTGGGGAGATTTTGTTTATATGCTTTACAGGCATGTCATACCATACAACTAGATCAGGGGAACAAAACAGAGTGCAGGATATTGTGTTACAGCTGCAGAGAAGATCAACATTAACACTAAAGAGATCCGTTCAAAAGTCTGATAACAGCAGGGAAGAAGGTGTTCTTGAATCTGTTCGCATGTATATACAAACTTTTATATTTTCTGCCTGATGGAAGAGGTTGGAAGAGAATATAAATGGGAGGTAGTCTTTGATTATGTTTGTTGCCTTCCCGATGAAGAAGAAAATATAAACGGAGTTAATGGATGGAGGGCTGGTTTGCGTTATGGACGGGACTGTGTTCACAACTCTCTGTATTGTTTTTGTCTTGGGAAAAGCAATTGGCATACCTCATTGCGATGCATCCAGATAGGATGCTTTCTATGGTGCATCTATAAAAACTTGTAAGAGTCTTTACAGGCATGCCAAATTTCCTTAGCCTCCTGAGGAAGTAGAGGCATTGTTGTGCTTTGACAGTAGTGTCAATGTGGGTGGTACAGGACAAATTGTGGGTGATCATCATTCCCAGGAAATTGACACTTTCAACCACCTTCATCTGTGCACCAATGATGCAGTCAGGAGTGTGCCCTCCACTCCAGATCCTGAAGTCAATTACCAGCTCCTTTGTTTTGCTGACATTGATGGAGAGATTGTTGCCTTTATACCATTCCAGTAAGTATTCAATCTCTTTCCTGTACTCTGTCTCATCATTGTTTGGGATCCGACCTACAATGGTGGTATTGTCATCAAATTTTTAAATGGAGTTGGTGTGGAATTTGGCCACACTGTTGAGTGTATAAGGAGTACAGTTGGGGCTGAATATGCAGCCTTGCGGGACACCAATGTTGAGGATTATCATGGAGGAGGTGTTGTCACCTATCCTTACTGACTGTGGTCTGTTGGTCAGGAAGTCGAGAATCTAGTTACAGAGTGTTGGGGGGAGGGGGTAACAGAGACGTTGGTCCTGGAGTTTGGAGTTGAGTTTGTTTGGAATTATGGTGTTGAAGGTGGAGCTGTAGTCCATAAGTAGGAGCCTGATATAGGTATCCTTGTTGTTCAGATGTTCCAGGATGAGTGTAGGGCCAGGGAGATGGCATCTGCCATGGACCTTTTGCGCATTAGGCAAATTGCAAAGGATCAAGGCAATATGGGAGGTTGGAGTTGATGTGAGCCATGATCAATTATCAAATCTTTTCATAATGATGAGGTCAGAGTCAACGGGCAGTAGTCATTGGCGGTTCCAAACATTCCATAAATTCTATTATTTAATTATCCAGGCTACATTTCAAATCAATGGAAATAACGGGGAAACGTCCCTAGTTGTTGAAGCTTTATCTAGCGCCAAGGAAAATGGTGATCATTGTTAATGCCCATCCACTTTCGTCTGAGCTGTCATTGAGGAGGACAAACCACAAACAACTGTTCATTAATGAGATTTGTTTTATCATTAATTCAGATGTTCCATAATAATTGCACAGTATTCAAAGCCATTCATAACCTCCTCAAATAAAGAAGCAAGCCATGCCTGCAACCAGCAAGGCCTGGACAGCACTCAGTCTGCCACTGAAGTTGCATCTGTGCCACACAAGTGCATGGTAATGCCCATCTTCAACAAGAAAAAATCTAACCAGCTCTCCTTAACATTCAATTGTATTGCCAATGCTAATCCTCTGTCCTCCACATCCTGGAGGGAACCCCCTCACGAAGGTTACTCATCATTATCTTCTCTAGAGCAGTGAGAATGGAAAATCAATGCTGACCTTGAAAGCAATACCCACATCCCCAAGTGAAAATATATACATGAAAATTTAAATTTATGCTGCTCCATTTTCTGACCACAGCTGTCTTTGCTTGAACAGCAGCCGGGACCGAATCACTGCATCGGATCCTCAAAATGCAATGAAACTGTGAAAAGTGACAGGCCACTTTCTGAATTTCTTCAGTGCATTTCCTCTCAGCTCCTCACTACAGGTGATAGATTACAGCAGTACCTGAGAAAGTTGGATATCACTGGTTGGATCAGAGTGGTTAGAATGTGCATTGGTACTTCGAGAATCTCTGAAATGCAAAAGGACACTCCAAGTAATCCTTCAAGTTTTACATTGTTTCCAAATATCCTGCCAAACATGACAAGGGATGATAAACATTGAGGCTCAAGAAACGTTGGATATTATTAAGAGTGGAATGGATAGTTGCTATTGGAGCTGCATTTATTTTTAAGAGCAACAGCCATCAAAACTTTTAAAGCAAGAAAGATAAATTTCATCTCAAGTGAGCAACAATTGGCAGGTCTGTGATATGCAGATACGCCACACTCCTATTGCTCTGTTAAGAGTACAGATTCACTGTTTATTTCAATAGCAGAGTGGGTTGGCTTTGGCTAAACATCAGCAGAGAGTTAATTAGCTTCTGCATTGACACTGGAATATTAATTAAGCCAAATTGTGTAAAGACCTCTCTATAAGGACGTCATGATGTGGCATGCTAGTGTTCACATGTTTAACTTCTGTGTGCAGGGTGAAAGTCTGACTGGATACACACATCACTTAGGAGCTCCTGAAATTTTATACTTTTACTGTCTATTTAATTTTCTGACAAAAGCTGACTCTCCTGCCTAAACTCACATCATAAAAAATGTAAGCATGCAGAGCTGCAACCGGAGAACTCACAGACCTGCTGAGTTGCTCCAGTACTTTCTGTTTTTGTTTCAGATTTCCAGCATCCGCAGATCTTTCTACTGAGGGAACTTACAACATCATTTCCAGTTGGCCTTTCACAGATGAGTCGTGCAATAAGAGAACAGTTTTTGAAATAAGTCAATACTCTATTGTCCAAAACATTTAAACTGCGTGTTGAGAGCAAATGGGGTGGGGGATGTCACCCTTTTGGGTTTCCCTCATGCTCTGTCTGAGAGATTGTAGGTTGTGCTTTCTCACAGGTTGGGGCCACTGCTTTGACAAAAAAAAAGGAGCTGGCTCTGGGTGAGGGAGATAGCGGAGGCGGTGCGAGTTCTGAGTGAGGAGGTAGCACCAATCCGCTACGGGAAGGTAAACGCTTTACAGCGCGTAGTCACCGACTGCTGTTCGTCTTGTTGAAGAAACGTGTGTATGTGTGGGAGGGGAGAGTTAAATTCAAGAGGGAGGGAGGGAGAGAGAGACAGACAGAGTGGAACGCCGTGTTGCAATTGTCGCTGTGTTGCAGTGAAGTGTGTCTCGTTGCGTTCCACGGCCCGGATCAGGAAATTCCTGGCGACGATATTTTGGGGGAGAGAGAGAGAGAAAAAGGTAAATACTTGGGAGCGAAAAGAAAGGAAATGTGCCGCGCTTTAAAATCAGTGCGTATTTGTTTGCAGTCACACAATAGAAGCTTGTAGCCGAGGGGCGAGTGTAAACAGCGCCCTCATAACAGCGGAGACGGAGATTCAATTTCCACTGTCGATTGATCTAGCCGCAGATGTGGCGTGTCTCCATGGGAAACTTTCAGGCTGCTTTCCCTAATAAACTGTATCACCAGTAAAGGAAATAATGAAATACTGTGTAGCAACTCCAGCAGTGACCAGGTTTCCATATTCTCTAATATAGGTTTTTATTTTAAAATTGCATTAATTGCCAGGTTTAGTAGATGATCTTTGGACAACATTGGGATGCTAACATTTACAGCAGAGCATTTTTTTTAGTACTCCTCTGAAATATATTAAAAATGTTTCCTCAAAAACAAACCATTTTAAATTTAATTTCTGATGAAGTGCCAGTTTATAAACTGGGATTCCAGTTATCAAGAAAACAATGTATATTTGTAGATACCAACTTTTAAAACCAAAAGAGTCTGCTCGGTCATATGTTGTGGGCTGTTTTCCTTTGCACTATAGGCACTGAGTCCTCTCTGAGTTATGTTGTTGATACCTCCTGTAGTGAGGTGGGTAGAGTAATGATTTTGGCCTTGTTTGTTCATTTGTATCTCCAAACGAACACCGATTTCAACAGAACTTCGTACACAGAGGGAAACAGCCCAAAAGTCCTTGATTTCTTAAAATTAAACAACAGCTAAATTTGGAAGAGAGGGTGAATTGACTTTTAGGATATTTTTTTATTATTTCATCTGCTGTGGTGTAATTTGTCATCGCTTTTCAAATCTGAGTAGAGTTTTCAGAACAGGTTGTTGGCTCTCAGTTGGCCTGAACCCTCATCAGTGAGATGGCTGCTCTTAATTGAAAGATTGTTTTCACCACTGTAATTGAAGAGCATCAATCAGGCAGGGAAAGGTCTCTAAGAAAACCTGGGTGATAATATTGAGTTAAGTGTGGCAGAGGTATGCATTCTGCTAAGTGCCCCCTTCAGTGATGATTTGGAGGTGCCGGTGTTGGACTGGGGTGGACAAAGTTTAAAACCTCACAACACCAGTTTATAATCCAACAGGTTTATTTGGAAGCACCAGCTTTTGGAGCACTGCTCCTTCATCAGGTGGTTGTGGAAGAGAATCATAAAATTCTACCCCACGACCATCTGATGAAGAAGCAGTACTTCAAAAGCTAGTGATTCCAAATAAACCTGTTAGATGTAACCTGGTATTATGTGAATTTAACTTTGCCCTTCGGTGATGGATATTTGCAACTATTATTCTGAAATTTATGCATTTTGATAGCATTCTGAAATTCTCACACTTGGATTGAGAAGGTTTATTTATTTCTGTTTGTGTAATAACCAATAACTTGTCAGGTTTTATGACTGGGGACAAAAGCACAAGATAGTAAAGCTTTATCTTTGATTACCTTGGGATTGAAATACCAACTGAAACTGAAGAAGCCCAAGGTTGGAACTGCTTTCACAGGAACTAAGAAAAATAACTTAAAATAATTGTCTTTAGTGGGCTGTGGTTGTAATTGATAATCCTTTTAAAGATTGTTTCATTGCATTAAGAGGCATGAGATAGAATCTAATTACTAAGCAAGATTTGTACCATGAAGAATGCTACATTCTGAGTGAATGATGTCAGTATGCAGTAGAACAATAGCTAAAGTGGGTGGAAATGCTTCCTGTTCTCTGAACTGAGCATCAGAAACAGCACATTGTATGGTTTCAGTGAGGATTGAATTAAGCAAACCGAGAAGGTTGCAGGTTCAAAGCCTGGATTGCACTGATTAGCTGCATTCAGCGATGGTGCAATTAGGAATGTCACTGGCTGCAGTATCCCTGTTAGTTGTGTACTTGTACATTTACTGGAGGTGGAGGGGGCATGGTTTGATTTAATTTCATTGAATCCCACCGTTCAGAAGTTCATTGTCTGGCTCACATACTGACATCAATGACTTAAGACCATGAGATATAGGAGCAGAAATTAGTCCATTCAGCCCATCGAGTTTGCTCTGCCATTCAATCATGGCTGATAAGTTTCTCAACCTCATTCTCCTGCTTTCTCCCAGTTGCCCTTGATCCCCTTTACAATCAAGAACCTATCTATCTCTGTCTTAAATATACTTGTCCAAGTTTCAAGAAGGTTCGTGTTTGTTTCCAAATCACTGGGACTGGTTGTCATCAACTCCTATCTTTTGGATATGGGGAGGCAAGGAAAGGCTATGCAGCATAATAGTGCTACTGTACATTGTGGTATTTTGTGTACTTGTGTTCGTAATTTGGACTGTCGCGTTGAGCCAGATCAAGTGATTGATATGGTGATAATGTCAGACACTTTGGAGGTAAATGGTTTTAGTAGGGTGAATAGATCATACATTAAAGCTTATGTTATTTTTCAACACATTGGTCTCCTATCCTTCCTTAAATGTAATGGATATGAAAGCAGATGTGGATGACTACCATTTTAAATATTACTCAAATTAACTATGCAAGACTGTATATTAAATGCTTTCAACTGTGAAAATTTTTTTTCTGACAAAGTATGATTTTTCAGTTTTATTTATATTCCAGCCCAAAGATAGTGAGTGCAGAAGGTGCAAGCTTTTTATCTATCTTTTGCTTACATTTTAGCTTTATCCTGCTGAACAAAGAGACCTTGGAGTACAGGTTCATAGCTCCTTGAAAGTGGAGTCGCAGGTAGATAGGATAGTGAAGAAGGCGTTTGGTATGCTTTTATTGGTCAGAGTATTGAGTACAGGAGTTGGAAAGTCATGTTGTGGCTGTACAGGACATTGGTTAGGCCACTGTTGGAATATTGCGTGCAAGTCTGGTCTCCTTCCTATTGGAAAGATGTTGTGAAACTTGAAAGGGTTCAGAAAAGATTTACAAGGATGTTGCCATTGTTGGAGGATTTGAGCTATGGGGAGAGGCTGAACAGGCTGGGGCTGTGAGGGATATTGGCCGGGTGCTGGCAGGTGGGACTAGATTGGGTTGGGATATCTGGTCGGCGTTGAAAGGTTGGACCAAAGGGTCTGTTTCCATGCTGTACATCTCTATGACTATGACTATGACTATTGTTCTTGTTTATTCATTCTTGGGAATGAGTGTTTGTTGCCCAAACCTTACTGTGTTTATGAAGGTGAGCTGCCTTCTTGAACAGTTGCAGTCCAACTGGTGTCTGTCCACTGCAGACCTGAAAGGGAGTTACAGAATGTTGACATTGAAGGAAAAGTGACATAGCTCCAGGTCAGGATGTTCTATGTTTGCAGGAGTTGGCAAGTGATTGTATTCCCTTTCCTGCTGCCCTTGTTTTCTACGTGATCGAGATCATGGTTTTGAAAGATGCTGTTAAAGAAGGCTAATACTGCAGTATGTCTTGTAGATGGTGTACTCTGCTGTTACAATGTGCCAATGGTGAATGGCCTGCCAATTAAGGGGGTTGCCTTGTGCTGGATAGTTTTCAGCTTCTTGAGTGTTGGGGCTGCACTCATTGAGGCAAATGGAGATTAGACCACACTACTGTCTTGTGCCTTCTATCCTTTTGCTGGATAGACTTTGAGGAGTCAGAAAGTGGGTTTCTTGCCACCAAGTTCATAGCCTCTGTCCTTTTTTTGTATCCACACTATTTATATGATTCCCTTCTAGACATATGAACATACAAATTAAGAGCAATCAATAAGATCGTGCCTGATCTGTTTGTGTTTTGGATTCCACATTTTCATCTGCCCCTAATAACAGCTTGTTCCTTTTGCCTAACAGGAATCTATCTACTTCCACCTTCAAATTAGTTAATGGCCCCACCTCCACTGATTTTGAGGCAGAGAGTTTGGAAGTTGAACAACCCTCTGAAAGAAAAAAGATCAAATTTATCTCTGTCTTGTCCAACGGGTGACCCTTAATTTTGATACAGAGTCCCTTATTTCTGAATTCACACACAAGGGGAAAACATTCTTTCCACTTTCAGCTTTTAAATCCATTCAGGTTCTCACAAACATGAATCAAGTCACTCACCTTCTTCAAACCTTCAAGGTAAACAAACCCAGCCTATCCAACTTATCCTCCAAAGACAACCTGCATGTTCTAGATGTCACTCTATTAAATCTTTTCTGAACCATCTCCAATACATTTACCTCCTTCTTTAGATAAGGAAACCAAAGCACAAATTAGCCTCACCAATGCTCTGCATAACTGAAGAATAACATGCTGAATTTTTCTCATAATAGAATGTAACATCCCACTGATTTTCTTGATGATATGCCTGCATTCTAACTTTTTGTGACTCATGCACTGGAACACCTGAATCCCTCTGCACCATGGAAAACAGCAGTTGTTCTCCACTTAAGTAATACTCTGCTTTTTCATTCTCCCTGTGAAACTGAACAACTTTACGTTTTTTTCCTACATAATACTTCATATATCAGATTTTCGCTTAATCAACCCATATTTCTGTTTGCAAACAGAGAAACAGAGTGACTTTTTTTCCCCTACCTATCTTTCTATCATCTAACTGCCATGCCTTCTCATTCCTCATCTACATCGTTGATGTAAATTGTAACAAGCTGAGCTCCTGGCATCGACCTTTGTGGGACTCCTCTTGTCATGTTCTGCTGATCAGACTAAGATTAATTTGTGCCCTGTTAAGTTTTTTTTATCCATTACAATGCCCAGATCATTAGGTGAGGATTCAATTATGGCAATGCCATTGAACATCAAGAATAGAAGATTAGATTCTCACTTGTTGGTGTTGGTGATGGTCATTGCCTTGTACTTGTATGTTATGAATCTTACCACTCATAGCCCAGCCTGACCTTTGTACAAGTTTTGTTGCATACATGTTGATAGATGAAAAGTTGATTATTTTTCCACAAAGAATGGAAAAAAAATGCCAGTCTAGATTACTTCTGCTCATTTACTTGAATTCATACAGGAAAAGAATCAGGAAGCAATTTGGTTTTCCAGTTAGTTAGTTAAGTAAGTATATTTGACATTGGGAGATGAAGGAACAATAAATGATCAAATGGATTTAATAAGAAAAGCAAGCCCCCTAAAAACTTGTAATTCTATAGTTTGGAACAACATTGTACTATTGAGATACTCTACTATATAGTTTAACAACTTCAAAATTATTTAAGTTACAAACCAAGCAACCATAAGTATTTTGACCAGAGAAACTGTGCATTGTGTTGTTATCTCTGCAACCTCTTACATATATTTTCACCTCAGTTATGAGAATAGATTCAAGAATTTGGACTGTTCTCCTTGGAGTGAAGCAGTAGACCTGACAGAGGCTTTTGAAATCAAGAGCAGGTTAGATGGAGAAACCACACTGCATTCAAAAAGGACAAGAATGAGAGGGCATAGATTGAAAGTGATTAACAAAAGAAGCAAGGGGAAATTGAGAAAAAAACCTTTATCAGTCAGTGAATTGTCAGAAATGGAATTCACTGCCAGAAGTATGGGGGGAGGCAGGTTCAGTTGAAGCATTCAAGAGGCATTAGATGATCCATTTGGATGAAAATAATGGGCAAAGATATGGGGATGAAAGCAGAAGATTGGTACGAGGTAATAATGCTCATTTAACAAGTTTGTGTAGGTAAGATGGACTGAATGGCCTCCTTCTGTGCCATAAGAAGTATGGGGGGAGGCAGGTTCAGTTGAAGCATTCAAGAGGCATTAGGTGATCCATTTGGATGGAAATAATGGGCAAAGATATGGGGATGAAAGCAGAAGATTGGTACGAGGTAAAAATGCTCATTTAACAAGTTTGTGTAGGTAAGATGGACTGAATGGCCTCCTTCTGTGCCATAACACTTTTGTCATTCTGTAATGTTTCAACCTTCCATTTTAATGGTTCAGCACAGGGTCCCATCTTAGCTTTCGTCTTCAAAGAACTCCCTTCTGTTTTTATGGTTCAACTTTTGTTTTTCTTATTTTTCAGATTTCAGAGGTTGCTTCTTTCCCCCTTCAGACTCTACCTGTTTATTTATTTGCCATGACTTCATATTTCATTGAGGGTGGCACAGTGGTTAGCACTGCTGCCTCACAGAGCCAGAGACCCGGGTTCAATTCCCGCCTCAGGCGACTGACTGTGTGGAGTTTGCACGTTCTCCCCGTGTCTGCGTGGGTTTCCTCCGGGTGCTCCGGTTTCCTCTCACAGTCCAAAAACGTGCAGATTAGGTGAATTGGCCATGCTAAATTGCCCGTAGTGTTAGGGGCAGGGGTAAATGTAGGGGAATGGGTCTGGGTGGGTTGTGCTTTAGCGGGTCGGTGTGGACTTGTTGTGCCAAAGGGCCTGCTTCCACACTGTGAGTAATCTAATCTAATCTAAAGAGACAAATTCATTTTAATCTTCTATGGTCTAGCCCTCAACCTTTTAATGTTAGTTTCTTTCTGCTCCTGCTTTTGCTATTCTGGTCACACTGGCCTAGAGGAGAACTCCAGGCTATTGTTGAGTATCTAGTGGAGTTCAGGTCAATGTATATTTATGTCTGATGAACCTGACAGCATTACACATTGCAAGGTGGGTTCATTAATGTGTTACTTTTTTGAAGTCAATGCCCACATGTATCAACAGAATTGATTTTAATTCATCCTTGAAAGGTGGATTTGATCCAAGTGGATCGATTTTCATTTGTCTTCCAGAGTTTTGGATTTTTTTGTCAGGTCTCTGAGGAACTTGTGTTAATTCTGGAGTCTTTGTTGCCTTTAAGGGCCATATAATTGGATCATAGATTTGTACCCATCCTTATGAGGTAGCTATCCTGAAACCACCATCCCGTGACTTCTCTGGTCGCTGTCACCTTTTCGTTTTCTTGACAGATAACCTCTGACCACTGGATTTCATATTCTGGCTGACCAACTATATGCAGGTAAGACTAACAATGAAATAACCCAGGCCTGAAAATACAGTGCACTTTGTACTCAGCCTCCACTCACCAAACCTCAGGTAACTGCGTGTTAAAATCAACCTCTGAGCAAACAATGTGGTAGCTCATCTGTGGGTTGCAACACACTGCCACCAGTCCTCTTTTTTTTTCACTTGACTGTTTTGAAGGGCCTACTTAGTTTACAGGAGAAAGTGAGGTCTGCAGATGCTGGAGATCAAAGTTGAAACTTTATTGCTGGAACAGCACAGCAGGTCAGGCAGCATCCAGGGAACAGGAGATTCGACGTTTCGGGCACAGGCCCTTCTTCAGGAATGAGCAGAGAGTGTTCAGCAGGAGAAGATAAAAGGTAGGGAGGAGGGACTTGGAGGAGGGGCGTTGGAAATGTGATAGGTGGAAAGAGGTCAAGGTGAGGGTGATAGGTCGGAGTAGGATGGAGGCGGTGAGGTCAAGAAGAAGACTGCAGGTCAGGAAGGCGGTGCCGGGCTGGAGGGATCCGGCTGAGACAATGTGGGGGGAGGGGGGATGAAGAAACTGGTGAAGTCCAAGTTCATCCCCTGCGGTTGGAGGGTTCCCAGTCGGAAGATAAGACGCTCCTCCTCCGACCGTCGGGTTGTTGTGGTTTGGCGGTGGATGAGTCCAATGAGGCCATCTGTGTTGTACGTATTTTGAACTGGTCCTCCTGGGAGCAGATGCGGCGGGCCGCCTTCCTGACCTGCAGTCTTCTTGTTGACCTCTCCGCCTCCATCCTACTCCGACCTATCACCCTCGCCTTGACCTCTTTCCACCTATCACATTTCCAACGCCCCTCCTCCAAGTCCCTCCTCCCTACCTTTTATCTTCTCCTGCTGAACACTCTCTGCTCATTCCTGAAGAAGGGCCTGTGCCCGAAACGTCGAATCTCCTGTTCCCTGGATGCTGCCTGACCTGCTGTGCTGTTCCAGCAATAAAGTTTCAACCACTTAGTTTACAGCTTGGAGGATCAGCCACTCTTGAGGTTTTACCGGAAGCAGAGTTTTGTCTTGAACAGATGTTGTTTATTGCATTCAGGTAGAAGTTACTTTAGCTAGTTAGACATAGTTGTAAGACAGAAAAGATTTATGGACACCTGTCTTGCTCCATGAGAATCTAAGATGTTCTGCTTCATAGTGACCCAAGACTGCATGATGCCATCAGATTTGCTGAAATTAATCAATCTCCAACATGAACCCTTTCAAAGCCATTACGTTATTCAACAGGATCTGGAGTTTGAAGTGCACTAAATGAGTGGTATTTGTGAAAAGGACATCCTGAAGTCTTCATGGAGAGAACATAACAAAAGGGGCGGTTGTTGGTTTGCTTGCCAAACTGGCAGGTTGTCATTGCAAATGTTTTGCCACCATGCGAGGGAACATCATCAGTGCGATGTCCGTGAAGTGGTGTTGTTCTGCGCTGCTTGATATTTATATGATCCGGTCAGTTAAGGTGGATGGTGTCATTTCTGGCTTTGCTCTGCAGTAGTTTGTATATGGGGTCAGTTTCCACAGGCTTGTTGATGGCATTCGGGTTGAAAACCAGGCCTCTAGGAATTACTGTGCATGTCTCTGGTTAGCTTGTCCTAGAACTGTTGCGTTGTCCCAGTCAAGTTGATGGCCCTCCTTGTCTGTGTGTACTGAGACCTTAATAGATCAAATCAACACACAGCATTGCCCTCTGATGAGAAAGGCATTGCTTGTCACTGGCCACTCTGGTGTTTCTGTCTTGAAAATGAATAAAGATTTATACACCAGTTGTTCTTTCACTGTGTCTCACGCCTGCACACACACAACATGGGTGCTGGGGAAAATATAAGCACTCCCGCTGTTAGGCGGTAGTGTGGGGGATAATTTTAAAAAAAGGGAAAAAACCAGAGCGGTCATATAAATATCAAGCAGAATAGAACAACAATGCTTTATAGATGCTGCACTGATGATGTTACTGAGCGTGGTGACGAAACGTTTGCATCACGTTTGGGTGAGCAAACCAGCAACCGCATCCACAACTGGCGCTACAAATCTTCACTAAAACCTTAATTGTAAAAGAAAAGTTGGCCAACGACGTGACAAAAAAGTATGCACGCTGTATTTGTCAGCAAGTGTTGAGCTGCATTCTAAAAACTTATTTGCAGGAGTGATTTGTTTTTGATGCAGTGCTGGATAATACTCTATCCAGATGAAATATTATAATATCTTTTGCTGTATTGAAAAGGCAAATGACGAATTCCTGGCAACTTTAAACTTTACTGAATTCCTTTATCATTCAATGTCAATTTCTAAGTGTCCAAGGATGCTTATCCAGTAATGAATATTCATATCACCATGTAATAAGCTTTTAAGTTCTTTAAATAGGTGATATTGGAATCATGCCATTCAGTAATGGTGGGTGAACACTTAGTGCAAAAAAGAATTGCAGATGAATGCTTCCTTAACGGAGCAAACAGTGGGGTAATGCTTCCAGTAAATTTCTCACAATGTGAATGGTGCCAAGCAATTCCTTTTATGGGCAATTCCATTAAATATGTCTAATTCTACTCACAATTATTGGGACAGTTCTAGAAAAAGCCTTCTTCTTTAGAAATGTATCCCCTTCATTTTTTTAATGTAACATTCTTTTTTCTTAAAAGAAAAACTAGGTTTGGTGTTGACTTAGATTTGGAAAGTAAGCTTGAAGGATAAATGCAAATTTTACTATCAGTAGTTTGATGTTTTTTTCGTAGAGAGTGACTGCAGAGTTGGTAGTAAATATTCACCCCACATTAATCAGGATTATTTTCCATGAGTAACATGCAACAAGGTTGTGTTTTATCAGTTAGGCAAGGTGAATGCCATCAAAAGCGATTGGTACAGTTGGATTATATGAAATTGATTTAGAATGTGGGAGTTGTTGACCAATTTTTTTTTAAATTGCAAAAGTATACCGTATTCTTAAAAAAAAAATCTTTATGCATGTACACAGGTACTAAAGTGATTGTGTACAGTCTTTGCATTTGAAGAAACAAACATTGGAATTTGACATTCCCTGCAGTTGCAGAAACCAAAAGCATTTCCTCCTCATGCAGGACACTAGCTACCTCCATCTTGAGGCAAAGCGAGTCTCTGATAACCGAATGGACCATCGTTGAACTTTAGCAGAAACACCTTAGATGGTGGCCTTGGTGGCAGCTGTGATGTATGTGGCAGAAGTTTAGCCTATTGCCCGACCTGCACCCTTTAGTGTGCCACTCAGCATGTAGTCCTGGACCATGGAATGTCCCATTCTGTATCCCTCAGCTGAGATGAACTCTTTACACTGGAAGCCAACAAATTTTGGGCAGACCAAAGAGCACCTTTCACTGAGTTGATGTTTGTAGTCGATGTTTGTTTCAGTGTGCATCCCGAGGAACAGACTGTCCGGCGTCACGGAGCTGCTCAGGATGAACCTTGACAAAAACCACTGCATCTCTCTCCAGACCTCCTTTGTAAAGACACAGGAGCTGGGTGCTAGTCTTTACCTCCTCTGCAGCCGCTTCAAGGGCAGCATGCGGTGGCACACAGAGACTGAACATATACAAAGGATCTGTCGGGCAGTATCCTTCTCATCATCAGCCAAGCGATATCTTACTGCTTTCTGGAAAATTCTGACAATGAAGCATTCTGCTAAATGACTTTGACAGTCAGCTTAGGGAACCACCTGACAGGATCCACCTTCTCCTTTTCCCGTAAGGACACTGCATGAATAACTTGTGGTCAAAGATGTTTTTCTTTGCAAACTTTTCCACTATGTACAGGTGATAAGGAACAGTCCAAATACTTAGTGTTCCATGACGCTGTTCCAGACCATCCTTTGTAACACTGAGGTGGATGCTCAGTGTGTAGAACCCCCAGCTTGATGTAGTCACATACAAAGGTGGCTCTCAGGATTAGGACAATGTTGGTATGCCTTTCCCTGCCCTTACTCAGAACTTTGAACACACTGTCTATCTTTGACTTCCAGATGAAATGGAAAATGGCTTAGGTGACTTTAAGGGTGCAGGTCGGACAATAGGCTAGATTTCTGCCACATACATCACCAAGAGTACCTAACAACTGATGACCAGGTTTTTTTTTACCTGCAACAGAGAAGGAGCAATACTCCCAACTGGCCAGCTTCTGCCTCACCTTGGTAATACTCTCCTCCCAAGTTTTAGCACATGCCCAAGCCCCTCCGAACCATATTCACAGCACCTTCAGGTAATCAGACTTGACAGTGAAAGAGGTAAAGATCAATCCGCCTGTTCCAAAGAACATGGCCTTCCTCTTGCCTCAATTTACCTTGTCTCCTAAGGCAAGTTGGAACTGGTCACAGATGCTCACGAGTCTGTGCACTGACATCGGATCCGAGTGGAAAATGGCAATGTCATTCATGTACAGGATAGCTTTGAATTGCAGGCCTCCGCTGCCTGGAATAGTCACCCCTCTCAGGCTCGCATCCTTCTTGATGAACTCGGCAAAGTATCAAACAACACACAAACGAGGCAAGAGAGAGAAAGCAGCTCTGACGCCAGTTCTGATCAGGGAACTTTCTGATTCCTGCCCATGGATTGAGCCTGCGCTACCGACGAAAGTGTAGAGCAATCAATTCCAATTGCAGATACCCTCCCCAAAGCCCATTTTGGAGACCAAGCCCCACATGTAGGTCTGTGATCTCCTGTCAGAGTCTTCTCCTGGTCCAGGCTGATGAGTCAGGCATCTACCCTCCTATCCTGCACATATCCGATCAGATCCCTGAGGAACATGAGGCTGTCTGAGATCATCCTGCCCAGTATAGTATAGGTTTGGTCAGATGAGTCACCAATCCCAGAGCAGACGTGACTCAGTTTGTGATGACTTTAGAAAGGATTTTGTCATCTGCATTCAGCAGTGAAATTGGTTGCCACTTTCTGATTCCTTCCCACTCTCCCTTCAGCTTTGTAGATAAGGGTGATGATACATTCCTTATGGGTTCACACATGCTACTTGCCAGAACCATACAGTTGTACATGTCCAGCAGGTCCTGGCCAATCAAGTCCGACAGAGGTGTGTACAACTTGTCTGGTAAGCTGTCTGAGAGTTTTTATTCTTTCCAAAGAACTCAGGCTTTGGTCAACCCATCTGGAGGTAACAGCTGCTCACATGTACTGTTGCCTAAGACCTCTGCGATAGAGAACAGGAACAGCTGGGTGGGCATGCTGTCAGTGGGCTTCATGTCATACAGACTGGCAGAAGAGGATTTGCTGATCCTTAGGATGTTCGACTGAAATGATGTTAGCGAGCCATCTCCTTCCTTCAGGTTGCTGGGCACAGACCTCTTCCTGTGCACCTTTTGAAAGAAGAAATGTGAGGCACACCTCATCCTGCTCCATGGAGTGGACCCTGGTCTGAAGGATTACCCTGGAGACCTTTGAAGGCAAAGAGCGAGGCTTACTGCCTCTTCACGTCGTGGAGATTCTCCATTGACCGCGCTCTCTCGCTCTGAGGATGAGGGATTTATTTATAACCCAGCTCTGAAAAAGGCACGTCATGTGGTAGAGATTCCAGATAATGGTGACCATTTTGGAGTTGGTACTTTGAATGAAAAACAGTTTGTATTCCTATTTGAAAACTTGGCTTAAACCAACAATCATTTAACCAATCTCCGATTTTTGTTTTTGCTGCTTGTTTGCATAGAATGCAAAATATTTGAAAACACTTTAGTTTTATTTGCAGGACAAAAGTCATTTGGGAGGTGTGAGGGAGAGGAGGATAATGTGCATATGTGGGGTGCTGTCAGTTATTGAGCATTGGAAGGAATAGGTGCAGAAAAGAGGAAGAGCTCAAGTCACATACCAAAAGTCCAAATCCACAGTTCAGGACGGTTAGGTTGAAGAATAAAATATAGGGGTCCAGTAGGGTGACGAGACCCATGCCAAAATAATTGACTGATGTAAAACTGACCTAACCATGTCAAGGGTATTGTTTTGCAGATAAAAGGCCTAGTTTTATTTTTGTTTGTCATTACTCAACACATTTGCCTATAGACCCATAGACATTTACAAAGGAGACTGATGGAAATAATCCCAGCATCTGATGCTGATTGTAGTATACCCCATCCCTGTGGAATCTACAATGCGTGCACTCTGACGATCATTTCTTCAGTGCTGGATTCTTAAATTGCATAGTGTAATTTTAGTTAGAGATGATCTGACAATGACTCTGGATACATTTCTCTGTTCTCAGACTGGAGATCTGTTGAAGATTTGTAAATCACTCCATTTAATAGAATGGAAACAGACAGATGCCGAGAAATTGAATGACCCACCATTAGGATGTCAATTAGGATATAAAAAACATAATTACTCAACTTTATTTGGTGCTGCTGGCTAGATGATTGTTTAAAAATGCGACTAAGGTTTCTCCACTTTGTGGATATTTCAAAGTGAGACTCAGAAGAAACCTTGGATGTAACCCATGACAATGAAATCATACTTTCCTAAGCAGCTCCAGGCTGGAGATTAAAGGCAATCCCTGGTTTATAATACCTGAATACAGAGTGCCCTAATGAAATGGGACTAAGTTTCAATTTTCGTACAGATGGTGAAATTTGACGTGGAAAAGTTGAATTGTATAAATAGGTGACACACACACAAAATTATGAATGGTGTGTCTGCTAAAATGCTTAGATCACCAATCTTGCTTTCTACAATCAGCATACATTTGTAAAATGATTAGATTCCCTACAGTGTGGAAACAGGCCCTTTGGCCCAACAAGTCCACACCGACCCTCTGAAGTGTAACCCACCCAGACTCATTTCCCTCTGACTAATATACCTAACACCATGGGCAATTTAGCACAGCCAATTCACCTAACCTGCTCACCTTTGGAGTGTGGGAGGAAACTCACGCAGACACGGGGAGAATGTGCAAACTCCACACAGACAGTCACCCAAAGCTGGAATCAAGCCTGGAACCCTGGTGCTGTGAAGCAGCAATGCTAACCACTAAGCCACTGTGCTGCCTCATGGGCAAAATAGGCTATGAATATCGATTTGTTGCAGTTCATGCACAATAGAGAGGAATAGAAGTTGACAGAAAAACAATGACTATCGCATAGGTGGCTAGTATAACTGTAGTTTAATTACTATTTAACTTAAAGCCATTTATTGTAAAAGATCTTTTTTATTCATCCTACAATGTAGTGGACTTATTGCAGGTGATGATCTAGCCATTTCCTCTTGAGTGCAAATTGCAGGTGACAGCTTTTTCTTGGAACAGTAGTAATCTTTATAGACCCTAATTTAGTTATTCAGTTTCTCAGAATAGAACATATGGATCTCTTGACAGAAGGTTTCCATTGATAAGTTAAATTGTGATAGTCCACATTGCCAAAAAGTGCAGATTTTGAATTTCAAGTTAGTAACAATTAAACTTAAATGTGATTCCATTCATATCCTTCCTAATGAATTGTTGGTGCTCAGTTGGTTTAAATGATGCTGCATGTATCAATTGCTATTGCTTTCTACTGATGAGGATGTGAAGTTGTCCCTGAAAGGTAAGTGATCATTCTAGATCTCTCCGTCTCATTGTGCTTGAGTTCACGACAAGTGTATTGAAGTACACAGATGTCACAATACAGCTCTTGATGAGACACTAGCTTCTGGTCTATGAAAGCTAAATAGACTAGTTTTAAAGTTATCAAATTGACAGGTTTCCTGCTCTGCAGTGGGTCTGTACCCCACCGATCCCTGAATGTCTTCTGGCAACAGATAACAGCTCAAGAATGACTGATGACGAGACTTTGGAGCATCTTAAGCTGATTGGAGAAACTCAAACAAGTTGTTGGAAAAGTAAAATTAGGAGATGGTGACATGTTCAAGACCCATGGCAGTGTAAACTTGGGTATTTGGCAACTTTTGAATGCATGAAATAATAAAGGGATGGTTTATATTCAGGAGGTAAAATTGCAGAACCTTTTTAAGAAACTCTAGATATTGGAACACATTTGAATGCCCAGTATCTTCAGTCTTTGCAATGAAAATGACAGGGAAGTGAACTTTAGGTTCAAATGTCAGTTTGCAAGTAAATAACCAAACAATGCAACACTGAGTCACATGGTTGTTGGGTTCTCAGCCAGATTTGATATTATGTAAAAAGGTTGATTGCAAAGATGGTTGACCTCTGCCACTCCACAGTACCCTCTCCGTCGATCAGCATAATAGTATGCTAGAATGAGGTCAGAATGCCAGAGCCGACCATGTGTTTCCTCGTCCTAATCTTATCCTCTGTGGGAATTGCAAGTATTATTTCAGAGATGAAATTGCACTGTATCTGACTCTCTGTTCAACTAGACTGTGCAGGAATGTTTTCTGATTGTTGATAAATGGGCTTTTATAAATAAACACTGACTTCTTAGCAGGTGTAGAATGTAGAGTGAGCTTTATTCCCCTCTTTTCATACAATTCTACTGAAAACATTATCACCTGAGAATGGGGAGTTCCTCTGAAGCATCCAACATAGTAGTTTGCCAGTTATTGACATATCTTAATGCCATTTGCCATCTTTTCTTTCAGGACGATGAGCTAGTCTCCGCAATAATCTGCGAAAGCTCATGGTTCTCACTATATTGTGCAGTCTGATTTGCCTGGGATTCCTATGTGGTTCCTCTTCTCCATCCAGATGTGTTGGGATAATCCCAATTGGAAGTACATTGTTGCAGTGGTCCTCCGAGGAGAGGGGAGTAACTTATTTGTAGCAGTTGGCTGAATGAGGGGAAAATAACATCTGCCTTTTTTTTGCTATAATCTACCATAGCTTTTCAACAAACTAGGAGAGGGTGGGATTGTATGAAAGGAAGCTGGCAGCATTCTGTAGATTTTCCATGGTGAAGTGGATCTGTCTTTCATGTTGATATGAGCTCTAAATGATTTAATAACCAATTAAAACAGAACAACTGTATTGTTTTCTGTTTTCTGGAACTTGTAAAATGCCACACACTTATGGCATTGATACTTGTTAACAGTTCATGTACTGCAGTTTACTAAAGAACTGGGTCACCAAACCTCTTGAATTGTACATAAATTCTGTCTTACTGAAAAAAAAACAGAATACAAGTTGCTTAAAAATGAGTAGATTCATTTAAACATTAGAAGATAAAGAGCTACAATTTTGTCTAAATGTTTAAAGTTTTATCAGGTTTTTTAATTCAAGCTGTGCTAAACGAAGTTTCTAATAAGCAACTTATCACACCATTGCTATTTGTGTAAATTCACTTTTCAGCACGTGTGTGTAACCCACTCAGGATCACTAACAGATTGGTCAATGGATTTATGGCCAAATTAATTGAAAACTATTATGAGATAAAATGTACAAATAATTGGCCTTAGTGTTGAAGGGTTTTACTTTAGCACTGAACTCCTTTAGAGCAAGAAGAAAATGGTGTGTAGCGGGAGATATATTGCCCCAGATGTCATATTGTTCCAGGCGTTCTTGTGTGTGTGATGAGTATCAATTAGATGTATGCAGACCAGGCAGATCAGGGCACGAATCAGTGTATGATAAAACCAAGAACTATGGATACTGGATATCTGAAACAAGGACAGACAGAAACTGCTGGAGAAACTTCGGCAGAATCTGTCAACAGAAAACAATATTAACATTTTGAGTCCAGTGACCTTTCTTTATGACATATACAATTTTGATTTACACAGTTGGACTGCCAATTGGAGGAACAACCCCTCATCTTCCGGCTGGGCAGCCTACAGCCCGGAGAACTCAACATTGAGTTCTCCAATTTCACCCATCCCCCGATTCCCTTTCCAGCCTCACCTCTTCCCTTCCATCTCTCCAAGTGACCCTTCCTTCCAGCTACCAAACAGATTCATTTCTGCTATTGACCTACCAGGTCGTACCCACCACCTATATTCACCTATCACCACCTCATCACTCCTCCCCTCTCTCCACAACCCACCTGCCCAACGCATCTGTACCTCCCCCCTTCCCCCACCTCCATTCCTGAAGAAGGGTTACATAGAAAAGTCAACATTTTGTATCTCCTGACGCTGCCTGGTTTGCTATGCACTTGTAATGTCCTGCTTTTCTACTTTAGATTCCAGTATCTGGAGTCTTTTTTGTCTCTAACTCTGATTTGCATGGTTGCGCAATCTTGGAAGTTGGAGCTTCAGCTGATTTCAGCCTTTCGCAGCTAAATAAATGTAAATATTTAAAGGGAGCACTCTCTGTTTGCAGCTTAGCTGCTGATTAATTTATTCTGGCTATTACTATGATTCTAGTTGCATAGTTAATAATAGTTCCGGAGCGGTTAATGTTCCACTAATATTGGCACCCCCAGTTGTACTCTTGCTTTTGGAGGGAGCAGATGCATCTATACCAGCTCCCTAAGGTCCAATTAATCATGCATGAATGAATATAGTTGAACTTGTAATGGAGTAAAAGGTTTTGTTATCTAAGCCCGGTACATCTTCTGTCGATATTTCTGGTGTAATTTCTATTACAAATCCCTTGATACATCTGAAACAAAGAAGGATTGGTAGCAAGGAATTAACTTAAGCAACCCTTCCCTGAGTGCCACAACACAGACAGAGATGGCAAATGCCACAAGGTATCACAAATAGTTTTGCAAAAATTGAAGAAATCTGTGTTTGGTGCTTTCTATGATTATTTCAAACGTGGGGGGTGGGGGGTGGGGGGAGGGGGGGAGGTGATTTCCTTCACACCTGAAGTGATACTTGATGAATGCAGGTAGCTACATTTCAGGATTTGCCAATAGTCTTCAGTTCTGCAGCTGTTTACTGTATTTAAATACGATCCATATTCTTCCAAAGACTGTGTTTGGAAGCAGGGGAAGGACAGAAATTGTGGTCTGGAGTGCTCGATTTGGTTCCGTCACCAGTTCCTGAACTGAGCATAGTACATTGTCCCCTACCTGGGCACAGGCTGCCTCCTTAGAGCTCAAGCCCCAGTTATCAGGTCCTGATGTTTCCTGTGTCCTAGGTCCTACTTATGAGTACAATACTCTACCTCCACGTTTTTCATCCATTAACATCTACTTGCTGTATCACAGGTCGTCATGACACCATAACAAGGGCTGGTGCTTACTGCACACAATCAGGTATTAACCCATCAAGTTGAAAACCTCTATAGAGAATGTTGTGAGAGATAGAGTAGGGATTTTGGTTTGATGCATGTCTTCTGCAAAAATGGCTTGTGACTGTAGAAAGTTCCCTTGGAATACAGCATGTAAGAAGAACTAGCAGATGGTGGTATGGTGTAACAATGCGACCAAATAGACTGACACATTGTGGGTGAAATTTAATGCAAAGACATGTGAAATCTTACATGTTCTTAAAGAATGGGGGAGAGCAATGTAACATGATAGATCCTGTTCTTGAGTGGGTGTCGGAGCAGAGGGCTGTGAGGTGTGTGTACAAATTCATTGAAGCATGCAGGGCAGATTGAGGAACTGCAAGCATAATTAGATTACTTTAGATTACTTTACAGTGTGGAAACAGGCCCTTCAGCCCAACAAGTCCACACCGACCCGCCGAAGCGCAAACCACCCATACCCCTACATTTACTCCTTACCTAACACTACGGACAATTTAGCATGGCCAATTCACCTGACCTGCACATCTTTGGACTGTGGGAGGAAACCGGAGCACCCGGAGGAAACCCACGCAGACACGGGTAGAATGTGCAAACTCCACACAGTGGTTAGCACTGCTGCCTCACAGCACCAATGGGCGGCACAGTGGCACAGTGGTTAGCACTGCTGCCTCACAGCACCAGAGACCCGGGTTCAATTCCCGCCTCAGGCGACTGACTGTGTGGAGTTCTTGCCTTTATTTTTTTTTTATATAGATATTTTTATTAGAAATTTAACATTTTTACAAATTTACAAAAATAAACAAAACTCTCGAATATAAACATTGATATACAATTAAATCAAATATACAATAGCCAAAATTTAACAAAAGAAAAAAAATACCGAAAAAGAAAAAAAAAATAAAACTCAACTATCTACTAATCTAGCCTACAACTAACCAGAGTGTATATTTAAGTCTCTTACATGCTCGGAATGTGTGAACATCAGATGTAATAAAACCCGTATTCGTGCGGGATTCCTCTCCTAAGGAGCCCCGGGCCAGCCAGGTTTGTAATCTCAATTAAGTAAAAGCCCTTGTTAGGATAGCCGAAATATCTGTATTTATGTAATTCAAGAAGGGCTGCCATATTTTATAAAATAATTCGGTCTTTTGGTGCACCATATTTGTAAGGAAGTCAAGGGGAATACATTCCATAATTAATCTGTGCCAATTTGAAAGTCCAGGGGGGGCCCTCCACCATCCAGTTTACCAAAATATTTTTCCTTGCACAGAAAGAGAGAATAGAAAATAGTCTCTTCACGTACGTGACCAGGGAGGGAAAGTTCGAAAAGC
>NC_057735.1:33082291-33082981 GCF_004010195.1 Chiloscyllium plagiosum
TCCCCTAAACATGAGATACCCCTGGATCTCCAGAGTTTAAAAGTGGCATCTGTAAACCCCGATTGGAATCCCCATGTTCCCACTATCGGTGCATAGGGGGATGTTTTATGTGAGTTGCCCTCATTTTGCCGCATTATATTCCAAGCCTTAATTGTGTTTAGTATTATAGGGTTTTTACAGTAGTCTCTAATGATTTTCCTCTTGTCTGAAAATAAAAGGTTAATAAGTGGGTATTTTACTTGAGAGGCCTCGATGTCCAACCAGATTGGGCCTAGTCTGATCCACAATCAATCAGCTATGTAACTTAATAGGGAACTTAACTGATATTTCCTAAAGTCTGGGAAGTCCAATCCACCCCTTGCCTGTGGAAGTTGTAGCTTCTTCAGCTTAATGAGGGGCCGTCTATGATTCCAGATAAAGGAACCCAGACAGCCATATAATTTACGTAGAGCCGTCTTCGGCAGCATCACCGGAAACATTCTCATAGGATATAGGAGACGGGGCAGGACATTCATTTTGATTAGTGCTATTCTACCCAACCAGGAAATTGGAAGGTCTCCCCATCGCTGGAGGTCCTGCCTTATCCTTTCCAGTAAATGTACAAAATTAGCCTTCTACAACTGACCAAATACTGGAGTAATAAAAATGCCTAAATATAAGAAGCCCTCCAGGGACCAACAAAAGGGAAAA
>NC_057735.1:33083039-33085541 GCF_004010195.1 Chiloscyllium plagiosum
TTGGATTAGGCGAGGTACGGACATCAGAGGATTACTGAGGAATAGAAGAACATCATCTGCATAAAGGGTAATTTTATGTTTACCTGTACCAATCCTCGAGGCCGTTATATTAGGATTAGCTCGTATAGCTTCTGCTAGTGGTTCAATTATTAGCGTAAATAACAATGGCGAGAGGGGACATGCCTGACGGCAGCCCCTACCCACACTGAAGCTATCTGAACCTAATCCATTGGTAACCACAACTGGTTTGGGATCACTATACAATGTTGAGACCCATTTGGTAAACACCTGTCCAACGCCAAACCTTTCCAATGTGTAAAACAAATATGACCATTCGACCCTATCAAATTCCTTTTCCACGTCTAATGAAACTACTACTCCTGGTATCTTTCCCTGATGACAGGCTTGAATCATATTCAAAACCCTTCTAATATTATTGGATGATCCATGGCCCTTAATAAACCCCGTCTGATCGTCCTTTATAATATGTGGCAGTACCCTTTCTAGTCTCAGTGCTAACATTTTAGAAAGGATTTTAAAATCTACATTTAGCAAGGATATTGGTCTATATGATGTACAATCTTTTGGATCCTTTCCTTTTTTAAGGATAAGAGAGATATTTGCCTCTTTCAGCGAAGGCGGGAGACAGCCCTGACTATATGCATTGTTATACATGTCCATAAGTGGACCAGCCAATATTTCTGTAAATTCTTTATAGAATTCAGCTTGAAAACCATCTGGGCCTGGTGCCTTGCCACTCTGAAGTTGCCTAATTGCAGCAAGTATTTCTTGGAGTGTAAGAGGAGCATTTAGGACCGATACCTGTTCCGGAGTTAGGCCTGGAAAAGTCAAATTTTTAAAAAATGACTGCATCCTCTTCGTCCTATCTTCACAATCCTGCGATTTATATAACTCAGAATAAAATTCTCTAAAGATCGCATTAATCTTTTTGTGATTATGAGTCAAAATACCTGTACTTTCCTTGATAGATGTAATAGTCTGAGGGGCCTTTTTTTTCTTTGCAAGAAATGCTAAGTATCTACCCGGTTTGTCACCATTTTCATATAACCATTGTTTTGCAAATAATATTTCCCTCTTAGCTGTTTGAGTAAGCGTAGTGTTTAGAGCTGTCCTAAGAGCCGTAATCCTTTGCAATTTAATAATAGAAGGTCTATCAGTGTATGCTGTTTCAGCTGCTTTTAAGCGAGCTTCAAGCAGACGCTGTTGTCCTCCCTTCAATTTCTTCTGGGTCGCTGAGTAGGAGATGATCAAACCTCGCGTGTAAGCTTTGATGGTCTCCCACATCATTGATGGGTTGCTAGCTGTACCTGAATTAATTTCTAAAAAAGTTGTAAATTCTTGAGAGAAGTACTTTACAAATTTACTAATTCTTGCCTTTATAAACGGAGGCATAGAGCATAAGAGCAGGAACGTTCTGGTGCACCTTTTATAAAGCATAGATTTGGCCTCAGCTGCAGCTTTGTATCTAATCCTGGCCACGACACTTCAGGGACAATGTGATAGCTTTGCAAGCAGGTTTTACACAAATATTTACAGGGACGAGGGATTTGAATTCCAGGCATACATTGGAAAGATTTGGGCTGCGCCTTGAACTGATTTTGCAGACATTGTAGTGGTTCTGCTTCAGCAGCCAAAAGCAGATAAGTGGGTGATGTCTGTAGCAGGATCCATGGCTGCGGTTTGTCAGTACAGTGACTGATGCCCCGAGTGCTGCTGGCCCAATCAGTAGCCAACTGTTTAGACAACCTTTACTCCGCTCTTGCTAATTGTGGAAATTTCTGGGGCTGCACTTGCAGAATGAGGGCTCATTGATGTTTGTCCTCTGGGAGGTGTACTTAGTCCTGGAGATATCCAGGACTTTGTAGGTAGGCCCTTGTAGCTGGGTTGGGGAGTGTGTTGTGGATCTTGATGAACAGCCAGTAGTGTTATCACAGGTGGTGATCATTGCGTGTCGAAGTGTGCACACAAAGGAGGAGGCTGTCCCTTAGATAGCCTGTTGGGTTTCACTTGATAGGAGTGGGGGAGTGGAACTGCCTGGAATTAATGAGGCAGGGAGAGGGGGCAGAATCCAAGCAGGTGATGTTGCCCTCCCAACCAGCCTGGGTATAGGTACAGCCAAAGGCCACCTTGCATATTTTTGTTTCCCTCTCCGTTCCACCTCATGCCTCTCCCTACCACTGTGCACAGTGGTATTACTATTTCTTCTGTTTGTAATCCGCTGAAACTTTTAAATAGCCTGGTGAGATTTACCCTTTGCTGCAAATTGCTGATCCTGTCAAGCTGAAAGGCTTTTGATTGGAGCTGTAGCTTTGACAGGCCACCTGTTGCACTTCATCATGGATATCCAATCCCTCTATACCTCCATCCGCCATGACCAGGGCCTCCAAGCCCTCCGTTTTTTCCTCTCCAGACGTTCCCAACAGTACCCCTCCACCGACACTCTCATTCGTTTGGCCGAACTGGTCCTCACCCTTAACAATT
>NC_057735.1:33086718-33229270 GCF_004010195.1 Chiloscyllium plagiosum
CCCCACCCTCCTCTAGCTTATCTCTCCACGCTTCAGTCTCTCTGCCTTTATTCCTGATGAAGGGCTTTTGCCCGAAACGTCGATTTTTGCCTGTCCTCGGATGCTGCCTGAATTGCTGTGCTCTTCCAGCACCACTGATCCAGAACCTGTTGCACTGAACCTGACACGTAACTTGCCTGCCTGCCAATTAACTGTGAAAATCCCAAGGAACGATTTCCTCTGGGTGCAAATTGTGGCCAGTGAACAATCCTGACTGCTGTTTCCCCACACGCGAAGGGAAAATCCAGCCTGAAGTATCAGCTCAGTGTCACCTTCATCAGACTGTTCTGTGGTGTTCCTTGATTGCTTGGCCAGGATGGACCTCAGCCAAATGAAAGGAAAAAGGCACCAGGTTAAGGTTGTGTTCCAGGAAGGAGTTAAGGTAAAATAAAGTATGCATGCTTAAACAAACTGCTGCCTGTAAAAGTGAAAGAACTGCCTTTTTTTTCATGGAACTATTAGCTGGGAAGTGGAAGCTTGAATTTCTGTGTTGCAGAAAGCAAACTATTTGCATAAGACATAGGAGCAGAAATTAGGCCATTCAGCCCAGTGAGTCTGATCCACTATTCAATCATGGCTGATAAGTTTCTCAACCCCAATCTCCAGCTATCTCCCCATAATCCTTGATCCCCTTAATACACAAGAACCGATCTATCTCAGTCTTAAATATACTCAATGACCTGGCCTCCACAGCTGTTTGTGGCAATGAATTCCAGAGATTCACCACTCTCTGGTTGAAGAAGTTCCTCCTTACCTCCGTTCTAAAAGGGTTTCCCTTTACTCTAAGGCTGTGCTCTCAGATCCTAGTCTTTCCTACAAATGGAAACATCTTCCCAATATATACTCTGTCCATGCCATTCAGTATTCTGTACGTTTCAATTCAACCCACCCCCTGTCCTTCTAAACTCCATTGAGTATAAACGTGCCTCGTATGTTAAGCTTTTCATTCCTGGGACCATTCTCGTGAATCTCCTCTAAACACACTCCAGGGCTATACATCCTTCCTGAGATATAGGGCCCAAAACTGCACACAATACTCCAAATGTGGCCTGACCAGAGACTCCTAGAGCTTCAGAAGTACATCCCTGCTTTTATATTCAAGTCCTCTCAAAATAAATGCCATCATTGCATTTGCCTTCCTAATTACTAACTCAACCTGCAAGTTTACCTTGAGAGAATCCTAGACTCTCAAGTCTCTTTGCACTTCAGACTTCTGAATTTTCTCCCCAGTGAGAAAATAGTCCATGCCTCTATTCTTTCTATCAAAGTGCATCACTTCACGCTTTCCCATGTTCGACTCCATCTGTCATTTCCTTGCCTACTCTCTTAACCTGTCCAAATCCTTCTGCAGCTCTTTGTTGCACATTTAACTAATGTTATGCAATATAGTGTTCACTCATTGGTTACGAAAGATCTTATAACTTGCAAAATGCTATATCATTTCACTTTTTTGAGAGCATTGTTTACCAGGAGCCTTAGGGTTGGAAAACATGTACCTAGCAAGATGTCGAATTTAAGTGGCAGTTTTGTCACGGAATACAGCAGGGAGCAGATGCATTTGGATATTACAGAGTTGAAAATGTGTTGCTGGAAAAGCACAGCAGGTCAGGCAGCATCCAGGGAACAGGAGAATCGACGTTTCGGGCATAAGCCCTTCTTCAGGAATGAGGAAAGTTTGTCCAGCAGGCTAAGATAAAAGGTAGGGAGGAGGGACTTGGGGGAGGGGCGTCGGAAAACGTGATAGGTGGAAAGAGGTCAAGGTGAGGGTGATAGGTCTGACTGGGGTGGGGGCGGAGAGGTCAGGAAGAAGATTGCAGGTTAGGAAGGAGTTGACAAGCAAAGGGAGGTTTCCTCTGTCCCTCTGTGAGTCACGGAAAATGAGTACTTGACCACTCTATAAAGAAGACTTCTAACACAAGGAAAAGCCTAGGTCCAACTGACCAGCTAATGTATTAAGGATTGCTGCCCTCACCAACAATGTGGCCTCATAACAAAAGAGCTTTGAGAAAATGATATCATTCCATCATGGCTTGGACTCATGATCCACCAAACTAGTTTCTTTTTTATTCCTAGTTTTACGACTCATGATATTTCTGCAGAACTGTCTTCCTATTTGTGGATTAATGTGAGCATGTTTGGAATTAAAAAGGATTTTGTTTAAGTTTTCATATTTAGCCATTATCTTTTTTGCTACTTGTTAAAGGATGTTTCTTTATAACTTTTTGTTTTCTTGATGAAACCTGCTGTGAATTTATCTTCATGGTCATAGTCATGGAAATTGACAAACTACCTTTAGTAATTCAATTTGTCACTGTCTTATTTGTGATGGCTTGTGGAATAGTGGGCGATCACTTCAAATTCACTCTTCTTATTAGGGTAGTGAACACAGTATAAGGGTAGGTAGAATGTGAGGAGCAAGACTGGGTAGGAGGAATCCATCCCATAGCTGGCTATAGCTTCAGACTATATTCGATTTCCATGAGGATATGCTCCTATGGATGCATCGTCTTCCTCTGGTTAGTTCCGATGTTTGTGTGCCTCCTTATCCTGCAAGAAGCAGAGTGATGTCAGTAAATGTTGCGCTTGAGTGATGGCCCTGTCAGTGTGTACAAGGAGTAAGATATAGATGTGAGGGTTGGAGCAGTACAAAGTGTCCAAGGAATGAAGTGTATATTTTTTGTGAGCCCTGAATGATAGAAAGGTTTTATGGGTGAATAATGGGCTTGTGGTAAATTGTAAAGTGCTGCTCGAATTGATAGGGTGCATCATTTTAAAGATACATTCAGTGCTTTTAACTGATCTTATGAGCCATTGAACTTCAGCTGTGACTCAAGATCCAAGCCCTGGTACTCATTTGATTTGATTGATTCCTGGAACTGATCTCCACAGTTATCCACTCTCGTCACCTTTTTCATTGTGACGGGAGGGTCTGATTCACCTTCGATCTCTCCCCTAAGTGATGTACTATGGCTTTAAGAGGTGTATTTTGCCCTTCTGTTTATGAAGAAAGGTTAGATCTGAGATGCTGATCGATCTGCTTCAAAGCCCATAAAGTAAACACTTGTTTTGCCTTGGGTTTTTTTTTTGAAGGATGGAACAATAGAAGCAGCCTGAATGGGTGGAGACAAGCTCCCAAAAAGCTTGGAGTTTTAGTTTTAGCTGTCAGTAGCAGTTGCTAGGTTCTTGAGAAGCTGTAGCACATTTCTCTCCATGCTTTTTCTTGCTGTTCTATCTCTCAGCTTTCCCTTGTCCTGGACTGGAGTGTTGCTGTTTCACTGAATTTTACCTTGTGCCACCGGTGTACTTATGAGATGTGACTACATTGGAACACTTAATTAAAAGTAGTTAATATATCCATTATTTTGTTACATATTCAGATAGAGTTACAGTTGAACCAATTAATTTCTTCTAGTTTTAGTTTATGTTTTAACGGTAGTGTAATAATAAAGCGAGTTTTGCTTAATGTTAAGTAGTTTGACCACTTGAATTGGACCTGTAACATAACACCTTACACTTACCATTAAAATAAGAAAACGTTAGGGTCTAGTCTATCTACTAAATATACTTTTGAGGGGGTTTGGTCTAGTCCATAACACCTGGAACCTCCTTTCCACTTTGTCCATCAACTTGTCCCCTCCCTTTTTGTGTAATTACATGCTCTGTTTCCAAGGACAGATTCTCTTCAACTGCATCATCCTCTTTTTAAGAGGTGTTGATAGGTATCAAGTAGCACTGGCTTGCATTAAGTGACGCTAGGTATTCATAATGCATGCTGTCTATGGAGGAAGGGGTGTGGGTGTTAGCGACGGTGTTTCTTTTATATTGGCAGGATGCAGAGCACATTCATATAAGCGTTCAGCAAGAAGTCAGTGTGCAGTTTGTATTGTAATCGATGGATTGGGATTGATTTGTACATCACAATCATCTTGTCTGTTTCTGGGGTCTATTCAAATTAGCCTTGACCAATTTTTGTAGCACGTAGCGAAAATTGCATTTGTAAATTCTAATCGGCTAATTGCTTTTAGTTAATTTCATGGATATAAAAATCTAAGATACATTCTCGTAGGTTTTGATTTGTACTGTCTGTGAGGTATTGCCTTGGGGCATGCAGTGAGGAAAATCATAGGGAGTTTAGACACCTATCTGATTTACTTCCATTAATTTAAATGCATGAAGGCTGATTCCGTTTATAGTTGTGTGTTCTATCTGTCTGATTTCTTTTTCCCCTCCTCAGTGCTGTGCCTAGGTCCAGAAATTACATACTAAAATCTATCCAGCTATGCAAAAATGAGTTATTACACAGTTAGTTTTGATGAAAGGATCCTGTTTAATAATGGACTGAAGTTATATTTATTAGAAATGGTTAACTTTTATAGATATGGATGTCTTTTTTTCATTTTTGAAGTCATCAAAGCTAGTTTTGTTTCATCATCGACTTTATCCTGTCAACTGCATTTTGGAGACAAAGCAGTTTGAGAGCTTGTCATCTTGTTTATTGAAGTTTATTGTCAAAGTTACCAGGATAGTGCATGCAGTTCATATCTGGTTGTAAGTATTAATATGAGAAAACATCGCAAATTTTATCCCACTCTGGAGCTTTCAATTGACCACCATTGTGTTAAGAGTTAATATTGCATTGTAACTAGCATGCCTTTGTTTGCCGACTATATCAATTATTGTACAGATTCTTCCTCCTCCCTCTTCAAAAATTAAGAACATTAGCCTTAGCTTATAAATGAGAAATAATTGGGTACATGACAACGAATTGCTGCCAAATTCCGATGCCTTTATTGAGGCTTCATAATTAGCTTTTGGTTTTATTTGGACAGCTTTTCTGTTTGTATGATGCAGCTATTGTCATTAGGACCCTGCTGGTACATTATAACTAAGCCCATTTTGCTGTCTTTCCTGCAGGCTCATTGTGTCCAAGCTTACGGCTGCACGTGCGGTCAAACAAGTCGTAATAAACTGGTTTAGAATAAAATTTGATCACTATAATGGGTGATTGTTACTCATTTATTGCTAGAATATAGTAAAATTGGAGTGTGTATGAAAGCTCATCTTAAGGTTAGTCTTTTCTGCTTATGAATTCATCCTAGAATGATTTCTCTTAAATGTATTTAATATTGGGGTGATCTTGTATTGTCTAATTTTAATTTTTTTTGTTACTGTGATTTATAAGTTAATACTTGTTTACAATACTTGCTAATTCTGTTAATTTCTATAGAGTGAGTGGGAAGTTGAACATTTTTATAATAGAAAGCATTCCAAAAGCAAAAATCTGCTTTAAATGCAGTACTCTAAGCCTTAATGGCTGTAAAATTGTTTCCTCAATTAGGTTATCAATGGTGAATCCAGAATATTGATAGAGAAACTCTGTTTTTGCTTTATTTTGGCTGACGTCTGTTGCCCTGCCTGCATTTAACTTTTGTGGTTGCTGACAATTTGTGAAAGGAGCTTTGTTGTGTAATGCTATGAGGGTGTTCCCTTTGCAACTGCTGCAGTAATTAATGAGATCTTCCTAAATGCACACAACTGATGTGCAATGAGACACAGTCACAGTAGAGATTAGTATTCTCAAAATGGCACAAGACCCTCTATTGTGAATTGCAGCTGCAAGGCAGCTTTTGTACTCTAAATGAAGAAGCTGATTTACAATCAAAGTGCAATGCGAAGGGAGATAAATATTGTATTCAGATTTGGAGGGATTGAAAACCTGAGACTGACCATCCTTGAACTTGACTTTTTCAGTCTTGTGAGGAATTCTACGTGAGACATTGTGCTGAACTTTCCTATGGATGAAGTTGGCTTTTGAATTGAATGGATTTATTAGTTATTGGCTTCCTCTTAACAGTAAGTAAATTCTGATAAATCTCTCATATAAGATTTGTAGAACAAGTAAATTCTTCAATTGTTTGTGAATGATTTGGGAATAACATTAAATAAACTTCACGTGAACAAACAACTTTCCCTCTTCTTTGCATTTTCTGAAACTTTTTTTTAACTAATATTTTTCTATTTTAATAGCTGTACATATAGCAAGTAAACTTTTTTCTCTTTTCAAATCACAAACTAGATTAGGTACTCATCTTTCTGAATATTTGAAAACCCTAAAAAATAAATGTTATGCTCCAAACCATTTGGCTTCCTCCATCTGGCAATCAAATTATCAGTCTCCATTAATGATTAGGACTTTTAAGAATGCTGTTATACCGTCATTTCTTGTTTGAGCAACAACTTTTATGTTAGATATCATCTTTACACAACAAAGAGTCTTGTGTTTCTTCAAACAAAGTAAGGAAAATACATTGGTTAATAAAGATTTATAGAATGGATGACCCATCAAAGGGATGAATTTTAAGAAATACTATTGAAAAGTAACTTCCTGAATAAGCTGCAAATATAATAACTTTAGAGTTTTGATCTCGTTTTTGAAATATAGCAGTTTGGGATCCTCTTGGTGAGGTATCTGTCATCATTTGAGGTTGATGTTGCATGGTAAAAGAATTCATTGTGTTGAGCCATCGAGTTTTGAAGGGTTGATGAATATCTGATAAACTTAAAGGGTTTGTTTTAACGTTTAGACAAATATTCTTGATTCAACAACTCTCGGGATTCGAGATTTTTGTATATTTGCAAACATCCATGTTTTGAGTCCACTTAGGACAATTGGATTGTGACTTACGGCAGGCAATGTTAAAAAGACGTTTTTTAATTTCAAAGATATATGGTGTTTCATTTAAGGAAAAGGTGCAATTGGAAGCCACAAAAGATAAGTTTAGTTCTATTTGAAAGTTTGAATAACTGTTTGAAATCACTGTTATAAATCAAATATCTATGTGTAAGTTAATTGTATTGATTTTTTTAGTAGTTACACAATTGCAGAACAAATGCTAACAAATCTAAAATTAACATCATTGTTATTTAGAATTCAAAACTATACACATACAATTGAAAATTTAATACTTTTGATGAAACCTTTTGGAATAATACAATAATTTATGTATAATTTACAATGCACAGTCACTTGTATAAGCTGAAATCTTTTTCCCTTCCCTCCTTCTTTGTCCTCTGTGGCAGCTCCCCCCCCCAACATCCCACAATGAAGTATGTCATATGTACGTGCATGATTGGTACATTTTTGTAAAACAAAATACAGCAGAAGGCTACTATAAATTAAGTTTGTTCATGCTTTTCCATTATTACAGTGTTGTGTAGTGCTTCTCAATGCCCTGTTTTTTTTAATTTGAGATATCCCAGAGTTAAAGCACATTGATGAAAAGCAGCAGTGCTCATAGAATCAGTGAGTCATAGAGTCATACAGCATGGAAACAGAACCTTTGGTCCAACCAGTCCACGTCGAATGTGTTCCCAGACTAAACTGAACCTACCGGCCTATGTTTGGCCCATATCCCTCCAAATCTTTCCTATTCATGTATTTATCCGAAATTGTCTTAAATGTTGTAACTGTACTTGCATCCACCACTTCTGACAGCTCATTCCACACACTAACCACTCCGGGGGAAAAATATAAAAGTTGTTTCTCATGTCCTTTTTTTAAAATCTTTTTCCTCTCACCTTAAAAATATGTCCCCTAGTTTTGAAATCCAACATCGTCGGGAAAAGACCTTGGCTATTCACCTTATCTATGCCTTTCCTGATTTTTTTCAACCTCTATAAGATCACCCCTCAACTCCTATGCTCCACTGATAAAAGTCCAAGTTGATTTTTATAACTTAAACCCTCCATTCCCAGCAACATCCAGGCATATCTTTTCTGAACCTTCACCAGTTTACTAATGTCCTTACTATCACAGGGTGACCGGAACTGCACACAGTGCTCCAGAAGAGGTCTCCCCAATGTCCTGTATAACCTCAACATGACGTCCCAACTCTGATATTCAAAGGGCTAAGCAATGAAGGTGAGCATGCTAAAGGCTGCCTTAACCCCCCTATCTACCTGTGATGAAATTTCAAAAAATTATGTATCTAAATATTTAGGTCTCTCTGTTCTACAACACTACCCAGGGCCCTACCATTAATTGTATAAGTCCTGCCCTTGTTTGTTTAAGATATTGCATTTATCCAAATCAAACTCCATCTGCCACCCCTCAGTCCATTGACCCAATTGAACAAGATCTCTTTGTAATCTTAAATAACTTTCTTTACTATCCACTATGCCACCAATTATGGTGTCATCCACAAACTTACCAACATGCCTCCTATATTCTCACCCAAATCATTGATAGAAATGACAAACAAAAGTGGTCCTAGGAGTGATCCCTGTGGAACACGATGAGTCACAAGCCTCCAGCCTGAACAACAACCCTCCACCATTGCCCTCTGTCTCCTACTATCGCCAATCTTCTGTCCAATTGGCAAGCTCACCAACATACCAGCAAAACCAGCTTGTTTGCTATTGCCCAAACAAAGATCACCAAACAGATTTTCTGGTCATTGGTATTTGTGAGACCTTGCTGTGGGTTAATTAGTGGCTTGGTGACAATATCTTGTCTGATTTATAATGTACAATTTAGTGCTGCTGGTTGGTATAAGTGTAGTCTTAGGTGAATACTTGGCTTCAGTGAGTAAGATGAACAAGGAAAAGGCAAGGTAACATTCTTTTATCTTTTTTAGTGTAAAGCGGAAGAGATGGCAGTTAGAGCAGTGGTGAGCTCCTCCTTCCAGATGTGGGAGATCAGGGAGCAGTCTACTGTCCCTGAAGACTATGTCTACCAGGAAGTGTGACGATTGCAGCTCCTTACAGACAGTGGTGTTTGGTTGGAGCAGCAGTTGGACAGAGAGGAGCATACAGGGGTCAGAGAGTGTGATAGACACTAGTTACAGGGGGGTGGTCACACCACAGGTTCAGTCAGGTAGATGGGTGACCACAAGGAGAGGCAGGAAGGTAGATCAGGAGTCTTCTGTGGCTGTTCCCCTCTCTAACAGGTACACTGTTTTGGATATTGTTGTGGGATGGATAACCTCTTGGGAGTATAACAACAGCTGCCAGGCCTGTGGCACCACAACCGTCTCTGCTCTAGAGCAAAGTTGGACAAAATCCAGGAGCGATAGTGGTAGGAATCTCGCTAGTTAGGGCACTGACAGGCATTTCTGTTTGAAATTCCAGGATGGTGTTGCCTCCCTGGTTTCTGAGTGGTTGCATGAAATTCTCAAGGGGGAGGATGAGCAGCCAGAGGTCGTTCTGCACATTGGTACCAGCACCTAGATCAAAAGAGGGATGAGGTCTTGTGGAATGAGTAAAGGGAGTTAGGAAAGAGGCTAAAAAGTAGGTCTTCAAAGGTAGTAATCTCTGGGTTCCTACCAGTGTCTCGTGCTGGTGAGGCAAGGGATAGAAAGATGAGAGAGATGAATGTGTGGCTAAGGAGCTGGGGCAGGGGGCAAGGTTTCAGGGTCTTAGATCATTCGGACCTCTTCTGGGGCAGGGGTTGACCTGTCAAGATGGACAGGTTGCTCCTAAATTAGAGGGGAACCAATATCCTCACAGGGAGGTTTGCTAGTGCTACACAGGAGGGTTTAAACTAGAGTGGCAGGGGGCTGGGAACCAGAGCAACAGGTCAGCAAGTGGAGGGATTGAGGGGAAGGGAGATGTAAGGACCAGTAAATCAGAAAGGAAGGGCAGGCAGAGACAGGTACATAAACCCAATGGTACTAATGGGCTGAAGTGTGTTTATTTCAATGCAAGGAGTATTATAGGTGAGACATATCAATTTAGAGTCTGGATCAGTACATGGGACTGTGATTTTATGGCCATTACAGAGACTTGGTTGAGAGAGGGACAGCACTGGCTGCACAACGTTCCATGGGTTCATTTTGTAGACAAGATAGAGAGGAAGTTAAAAGAGGTAGAGGAATTGTAATACTATCGGAGAATGCTACATCTGCACTCGGAGGTCATACTGAAGGGCTCGTCCACTGAAGCAATATGGGTAGAGCTCAAAAATAATAATCATTCTTAAAAACCCCCCAACATCCACCAAGACATTGAGGACCAACTATGTAAGCAGATTATGGAAAGATACATAAAAATGGAGTTGTCATAGTGGGTGACTTTACTTCCCCAATGTTGACTGGGAATCCCTTAGAGCAAGAGGCTTAGCCAGGGCAGATTTTAAGTGTATTCAAGAGGGTTTCTTGAAACAGTATGTGGATAGTCCAACTAGAGAAGGGGCCATACTGGATCTTATACTGGCTTATGGGCCTGGCCAGGTGACTGACCTTTCAGTGGGAGAGCATTTTGGAAACAGAGATCACAACTCCTTAGGTGTTGAGATAGCTATGAATAAGGATAAGTCAGGACCTTGTGGCAAGATACTAAATTGGGGGAGGGCAAATTGCAGGAGTTAGGGAGTGTTAATTGGGAGGAGCTGTTGTCAGATAAGTCCACATCTGATATGTGGGAATTGTTTAAAAACCTGCTTATCAGAGTTCAGGACCAGTATGTTCTAGTCAGGAGAAAGACAAGGATGGCAGGGGAAGGGACCCTTGGATAATGAGGGTGGTTGTGAATTTAGTCAAAAGGAAAGAAGAAACATATATAAGATTTCGGAAGCTAAAATCGGACAGGGCCCATGAGGAATATAAAGAAAGCAGGAAATATCTCAGGCTGGGAATAAGACAAGCACGAAGAAGCCATGAAATGACCTTGGCAAGTAGGGTTAAATGGAATCCCAAAGTATTCTATACATACATTAAAAACAAGAGGATAATTAGGGAGAAGGCAAGCGTTGGAGGCTGAGGGGGTGACCTTATTGAGGTTTATAAAATCATGAGGGGCATGGATAGGATAAATAGACAAAGTCTTTTCCCTGGAGTGAGGGAGTCCAGAACTAGAGGGCATAGGTTTAGGTTAAGACGGGAAAGATATAAAAGGGACATAAGGGGCAACGTTTTCACAGAGGGTGGTGCATGTATGGAATGAGCTGCCCGAGGAAGTGGCGGAGGCTGGTAGCATTTAAAAGGCGTCTGGATAGGTATATGAATAGGAAAGTTTAGAGGAATATGGGCGAAGTGCTGGCAAATGGGACTAGATTAAGTTAGGATATCTGGTCTGCATGGATGAGTTGGACGGAAGGGTCTGTTTCCGTGCTGTTCATCTCTATGACTATGACTCTAAGTGGTGTTGGGTTTCATGAAGAGCATTTAAGTGGATAGGTCCCCAGGACCTGATAGTCTCTACCCCAATTTATTGAGAGAGGCAAGAGAGGAGATGGCTGAGCTCTTGCCCAAGATCTTTGTATCTAGATTAGAGTGGTGCTGGAAAAGCACAGCAGGTCAGGCAGCATCCGAGGAGCAGGAAAATTGACGTTTAGGGCAAAAGCCCTTCATCCTGACTCTTGTACTCAATTCCTCAACCAATAAAGGCAAGCATGGATTATGCTTTATTTACCATCCTATCTACTTGCGTAGCCACGAATCCCAAGATCCCTCTGCACATCAATGCTGTTCAGGATCTTGCCACTAACTGTGTATTTTTCCTTAACTTTTGATCTCCCAAAGTGCAGCACCTCCAACTTACCCGGATTAAACTCCATCTGCCATTTCTCCGCCCATATCTGTATCCCACTGTATCTTTTGACAACCTTTCACACTATCTACAACTCTACCAATCTTTGTATCATCTGCAAACTTTACTAACCCACCTATTTATATATAATCACAAACAGCAGAGGTCCCAGTACATGTCCCAGTGGAATTGTCCAGCGTGAAAAACACCCTTCCACTGCTACCCTCTGCATTCTATGGACAAGCCAATTCTGAATCCATGCAGTCAAGTCATCGTGGATCCCATGCATCTTAATTTTCTGGATGAGCCTACCATTGTTGAAAGCCTTACTAAAATCCATCCAGACAACATCCAACAGGCTCTACCTCATTGATCACCTTTGTCATCTCTTTGAAAAATTCCATTAAGTTAGTAAGATAAGTCCTGTCCTGCTCGAAGCTATGCTGCCTATCACTAATTAGGCCATGCTTTTCCAAATGTCCCTAAAAATTCTCTCAAATAGTTTCCTAACCATCAATGTGAGACTCACTGGTCAATAGTTTCATGGATTGTCCTTATTTCCCAACTTTAGCTACTTGCCAGTCCTCCAGGATCTCACTGGTGGCTAATGACGATGCAAAGATCTTGGTAAAAACAAGGACTGCAGATGCTGGAAACCAGAGTCTAGATTAGAGTGGTGCTGGAAAAGCACAGCAAGTCAGGCAGCATCCAAGGAGTAGGAAAATCAAAGTTTCGGGCAAAAGCCCTTCATCAGGAATAGAGGCAGGGTGTCTGCAGAGTGGAGAGATAAAAATGTCATGCTGCAGCTTTATAAGATTTTGGTTACGTTTGGAATATTGCATTCAATTCTGATCGCCACGTTACAGGAAGGATGTGGAGGCTTTGGACAGCCTGCAGAAGAGGTATACCAGGGTGCTTCCTGGATTGGAGGGTATGAGCTATCAGGAGAGGCTAGAAAAACTTGGGTTATTTTCTCTGGAGCGGCAGAGGCTGAGGGCTGACTTGATAGAAGTTTATAAAATTATGAGATGCATAGTTAGGGTTAACGATCAGAATCTTTTTCCCAGAGTTGAAATGTTTAAAAGTAGTGGGCAAAATTAGTGGTGAGAGGAGGAACATTTAAAGGAGTTGTGAGGGGCAACTTTTTTACACAGAGTGGTAAGAGTCTGGAACGCACTGCCAGGGTGGTGGTAGAGGCAGAAATAATAGGGGCATTTAAGCAACTTTAAGTGCTTGAATATACAGTGAATGGAGGGATATGGACCAAGGGCAGGCAGAAGGGATTAGTTTATTTTGGGGTCATGTTCAGCACAACCTTATGGATTGATGGGCCCGTTCCTATGCTCAACTGGTAGTCTCTGGCTGAATAACATTCACCTTCTTTCTCAACTTAACTTTCATTTGGCCATGTTGTCTTTTTGTCTAAGTACTCCACAAATGTGTTACCTCAGCAGAATATCATCAGACTTTTTGATCATGTTGGCTGCTTTTGACTTTCGTCCTCATTACAGCATTCTCCTTTGAATTCAAGGTACTTCCTCTTTCGAACAATGATTCATCATTTATGGATAACTAATTCTCACTCAAAACTATGCTGAATCCAGTATCTTCCAAAGAAGCCGCTTTATTCTGTGGATCATTTTAGCTTAAAACATATTTGAAGTAAAAATTATACAATGCCTCTTTCCGGTTGTACAATATTCAGTGTTGTCCAACTTTTTTTTCATCAATTATGACATTAACCTGAAGGGTAGCAGTAATATGTATCACATTGGTTTGAGGGCATTGGTTATCTATTGTAGGTTATTTAACAGTGGATGCTGAGAAAATTATTGTTTTCAGTTTGATAGGAAAATAATCCGAGGATGGACTTGATGATATAGTGTTCTAGATACTGGATCTTTTTCACTGTGACCTGGATTCAAATTCTATCGTAATTATGGGATGAAATACTTCCTCCTGTTTTGATTAACAACATCCAACATCAAACTTTGCTTTCATGTTGCCCTATAGCACAAAACTGACTCTAATTTTGCACTGAGACAGACCTCTAATTTGTTGGTGAAGAGAAACCACAATAAGTCTGATTTTGATGTTGGTGCTACAGTAAAAAGGGATGTTTGCTTTGCCTCTAACTGGGCTGCATCTGGGCTAGGTTTGGTGATGCTGGTAGAGTACAGGAGTGTATAATTCTTTGCACACTATATACCAACATTTCCACATTGATGAACAAAGGGTAAAAATAATATGTGCTGAAATTTCCTTGGGTAAACAGGAAATTGAGATGTAAATCTCAAATAGTCGGTTATTAAATGCCATGATTTTCACATTTCAGAGAAGCAACTGTTCATTTTCCAGATCTACATGCTCATTAAAATTTGAGCTAAGACACTGCCCTGATTTGATTGCTAAAACAACAATTTTACTTGGCTTCAGTTGCTTGTATAAGAGTGAATAACACAGGTACTGACGATGTTGAATCATTTAAAACATGTTACAAAAACTGCAATTAATTATGATTATAGTTTCAAAGAGAGAGAACAACCATTTACAGTCTCACTAAATGGGGAAAATAGTGGCAAATGCTAATTTCAGGAAGCAGAGTAAATTCTGGAATAATTCTCTCTTGTCATTTTACTTTCTCTCTTTCACTAATGAATTGGATTTCTTGCTTTCCTCTCCCACTTCCCATTTTATTTAAATGACTTATGGATGTTTCGTTAATAATAATATTTTGTGATTAGGAGTAATAAGGATTTAACAAACTCATCCAACTGATGTCATTAATATGGAATCCTCTTCAAGTTGTTTGTGAGTTTTGAAAAGATTTGTAGCTCAGGTTGAGGTTCTGGATGTAGGTTTGCTCGCTGAGCTGGAAGGTTCATTTCCAGACGTTTCGTCACCCTACTAGGTAACATCTTCAGTGAGCTTCCAGGCAAAGCAATTTACATGATTCCTGCTTTCTATTTATATGTTTGGGTTTCTTTGGGTTGATAATGTCATTTCCTGTGGTGACATCATTCCCTGCTCTTTTTCTCAGGGGGTGGTAGATGGTGTCTAACTCAAATGTGTTTGTTGATAGAGTCCCGGTTGGAATGCCATGCTTCTAGGAATTCTCTTGCATCAAATAGAAAGCAGGAATCATGTACACTGCTTTGCCCGGAGGCCCACTGAGGATGTTACCTGGTAGAGTGATGAAACGTCTAGAAATGAACCTTCCAGCTCAGCGAGCAAACCTACATCCAGTTGTTTGTGAATATTATTTGACATCCAAAGTTAAATCTTCTACTTTATCCTTGCCCTCAATATTGTATAACACTTTTAAGAAAAGTTGTGATTGTATTTCTTAAGTAATTGCAGTAGTTAGTGTGCTTTTAACTTTGGTATCACCTTCAGTTTAGATACAGTTGGTAGGGTTAATGATTAAGGAAGCATCTGTTATGTCAGCATAGTTTTTATCTTGAAACTCAGATAATTTTCTGAAACGGGCATAATTTCTGCATTCCTTGAACTGATCATCTCAACTTACCACAGAGAATTCCTCCTCACCCTTTCCTTTTGTTGAGCAGTTTGTTTCCAGCAATCTTTGTTTTTGTTCTTGGAATGTGTACAAAACTTAGTAGAATGTCAGATTTGTCAGTAGTTGAGGGGCTATTGTCTGCATACATGTGGATCTGCAAGCATTACATCTCCATGGGAGAGAATCAGCAATTATGAAGAGATCCAGTAACCAAATGTACTATTGGTGTGCAGTCATATGCAAACTGTCATGTTGGCAATTTCTCCCTATTCAGACAGCAGCCCCAGTGCTTCCATCACGGACCACTTAGGTTGCCCCTTGAGTGGTCACAGGAGAAGATACTCCGTTTGTATTGCTGACTGTGGCCCTCATAACTTGACCATCAGGAGGGTGTGTGACGATGCTGCTCCTTTAACAAGGTTATGTTGTCCTTGGTTTTCTTTTTTGGACAGTTTGTAAAACTAGAGGTTCTGCTTTGCCTTCAGTTATCTACTTGAAGAAGCTTTCAAGTTTTAAAAAAAACACACTTTGTACAATTAAAGGGGAGTGGCCTCCCAGCTCAGCTTTTCTCTGGTTTGTTTTGGTTTTCGCAGTCAGTTTTTGAGGCTGCTGGTCAAAGAAATAACTACGTGGAAGAAAGTGTTCCATGTTGAATCTCTCTGCCATTACTCTCCTGGAAGACCCTGTGTTTGATTTTTCCTTTTTGGCCAAGGGTGTTTATAGGGATTGTTGCAGGAAATTGGATAGTCTGTTGGGTTTTCGGTTAGGTTGTTATTCTGTATTCTGTTGTCTTTTGTTTGGGTTTCATTCGGTACTCTGTAAATTAATTCTGTTTTGTTTAAAACTGAGGGGTTTTGACCAGGTGAATCGCTCCTGGAATATCCACTATGCACCTGTTCAAAACAAGTAGAAAAGTTAGGTACTGGCCTACCTTCTTGAATTGTTTTGAAGGGGTCTGGCCTGGACTATAACTGGCACAAACCATAAAAGAAGGACTTCCACAACTTCAGGAGGAGGAAGACTAATTCAGCACGTCATCGTTCCAAACTGGTTGTCTGTGAATGTCTCCTTAGACTATGACCTGAAACATTTTCCTGTATGACCATTGTTCCAAACTTGCCCAAATTCCCCCTCTCTTTTATGCACTATCAAAGCGTTCTGTTGGCCCAAGAGTTCATTTCCAACAATTGCACATCAACTGTATCTAACAATACTTCCATTAAAATTACACAGCTTTTGCATTTCTAATTTCCTGATCTGTCTTCTGGGTGCTTTTAACTGGGCTATTTATTCTACACAGTACTACCCCTTTGGCTGCAACATGGTTGGTAGAAGGCAATTGATGTTTAACTGGGAACATTGCAATTGGTCTTGCTGCACATTATCAAGCAACTCTGAACCTGAGTACACTGCTTTAAATTGTGTGCCACCTCTGCATGGATGGCAGCTGACTGGCTGGAGTCACAAGGTTACAATGCTCTTGAGTTTTTTTCTCGAGGAGGGTAATTGGTCAGGCTCCAACTTGGCCAGGTTTGAATGGTTTGTTGGGGCCTTGTTTCTTTACCCCTAACAGATAATGCCTCCAGCCTGAGGTTTTCATGTTTAAAAAGCGGTATAATCAAAGGGGAATGTGTAGCTCGCAGTCATTTAGATTAGAGTTTTTGATGCAGTTCAGCAGCAGTGTGTGTGTGAAGATAGGCTGGTGGGGCAATTCCAGTCAGGTACTCTCTCTCTCTACCTTAAAGCCTGTAAGCCCTGGTTTGTTTCATGTTTACTCTTTATACTAAGGGATGTGTTTATTGGAACTGTTGCAAGTATTTTCAGAACAGCATCATTTAAGTCGGGGTAGTTTGTCAGATTTTTGGATAGGCTAAGTTATCTGGTATTCTGTTTTCTGTTCTTTGTGTTTCCTTCCGTAATTTTGTAAATAAATTCTGTTTGTTTAAAACTTGGCAGTCAAATCAGCTAATTCACTCTATGAATATCTACTATACAATTACCTAAAGCAAATGGCAAAGTTATGGTCTGGGCTACCTGCTTAACAATGTTTTGAGGGGTCAAGCCTGGTCCATACCACTGGCTAACAGGCAACAACAGGACACTGGTGAATGTTGTCATGACAATTCATAATGTGCGGGACTATTTCCTGTTCCCCAGAATAGTGTTCAACAGATGTTAGTCTGTTAGTTAGTCCACAGATGGCTGGACTTGCGCGAGGGCTGGCATGCCCTTTTGTGTCTTTGTGTATAACATCGACAAGGACAGTAATCTGAACATACATGATACCAAATTGAACTTGCATGGCAGCAAGTAGAAATTTCAGGACTTTTGACTAAATTTCCACCAAAGCCATTAAACACCACGTATACAAACTGTGACATCAGCTATTTGATGCAGCAACCCTGGGCCTGCAAATACCCTCAGAGTTGGCTGCCACTTGTACATGAGAAAGGATGGGTCCTACCCTCTCTACAAACACCAAATCTAAATTACATTTGGATTTCTTCATGCTCATTGTCAGTGGCAACAGGCTTTCTGGCAGGTCTCACAGTGCACCTGACATTTCTGTGCATAGCCATCAGTCTGTATCTGTATATTGTCCCTTCTTCATCCTGACTTGGGTTCTCTGCAGTGGAATATGAGCTGTCCTTTTCTCCTGATAAGGCTGCAGTCCATTTGTAATGTGCCATTTGTAATGTGCAATTCATTACATGCAGATCCAGCTATCTAAGATTTATGCAGTGCTTATTATCTAAGCCAGCAAGTGTCCGATCACCTGTCTGTTTTTTGTTCAGATGACTAATATTCTTTGGATCTTTTAACCTCAAGAGCATAGGTATCATAGTGGCAGTCCTTAGTTACCTGAAAGCATAAATGCACAAAGGTGAATGAGCTAAAAACAATAGGTTAATGGTTATGCTCCATTGTACTGGATCGCAAAATGTGAGCGACGTGGTAATGCAGAAGGTACTTATGGCAGGAATATACCACCATGCTACCATGCTGAAATGTTAACACAAATGATCCAGCTTCAGTAATAGCCATACCAATAATGTTGGACATTCTTCTCTAAAGCAACTAAGAAATGCAGCTATACCTGTCCCTCATTGGTTTGTTCCTGTACTCGGCCATTGTGGCATATTATCCAGGACAAGAGAGAGAAAAAAAGTGACTAAATATGTTGCGATATATTTCAATATGTACCTATAATAGCCAAATAGGTGGAAGCATAAGGAAGTGTGGGTATTAGTAAGGATGAAGCAGATTGTGAGGTGGTGCATCTGAACATTAGGCATGTATCTTGACGAGTAAAGATTGCTGCTATTGTGTACAATGGTGGGTGCATCTTGCATTGAGCAGTGAGAGGCTGGTTATCCAGTTACTGGGATATTGAATTTGCTGATGCATTTACTGACCTTCAGCACTCAGATGAGGTTATATGTCTTTTGGCATTGCACCCAGGACTGAGCTGTACTTCATTATCATGAAAGCAAAAACGAAGCACAAGTTTGTAAGCTGCCCGTATTAATTTCAAGAGACATGTTAATTTCACATTCTAATTCCTGGGCCTGATAACTGGTCTTTTCCAATCATTTAGCACATTATCTTTCTGATATATTTAAAAATGATCAAACATTTTATGGATCACATACCAGCTTGTTCTGAAATACAAAATCATTCTTTTAGCTTTGTTACCAATGGTAAACCTCCTGCTGGTATACTGGAAATGACTCAGTTGGAAAATTATGCAGTCTTCACGTTGAGTTTTTATTTTAATGCATTTTGCTGGAGGAGCAGGTTCCTGCTTGAGAAATAATTTCCCACAGATGGGTTTTTTAAAAAAAAATCAATGGTTGCATGATGATCAGAGAGGCACAAATTGTTAACTTGAAAAAATAAGCTGGCTGAATCTAGAAGATCATAAGATTTTCGAAACTGTATTTACAAATTGTGCATACACGCTGACAATTAAGTTCTTTAGAATTTTGACTATATCTACACTGTCAGGTTTACTGATCATTAAATGCAGTGACAATTCAGGACTGGAGCATTGAGTTGTGGCTTAGAATTGAAGTTAAAAGGATCCGCGGAAATGACTAAAATGCTAGAAGACAGCAATCCAGAATGAGACTGAAAAGTTACTTGAGGAAGCAAAATCCAGGACAACCAAAAAGGTTTGGAAAATTGGTTTTGCTGTTGTTCACAGTATCTCAGTTCAGACCAAAATTAAAATTTTGCAGATTTATAGTTTAGGGCAGGCATAGCCTGTCACTCAGCAAACACATACTTTCATACAATGTAAGGTCAATTTACCTTTTTCACAATCTCAGGATATCCTTTAACGTATAATCACTGTTCTAATACAGGATATGTGTTTTCTTAACAGTAAAGTCTGACAAACAGCAATGTGATAATGATGAGACTGTCTGCTTTCAGTATTGTTGGTTGCACTATAAATATTGGCTAAGATATATTGGAAGAATTCCCTTGATCTTTGGAGTTATGAGATCTCTTGTTTTTGGGATGACCCCTCCCAGCTTCAATACTTTACTGAAGTATCAGGCTAGATTTTTTTCTGTGGATGATTATGACTAGATCCTCCTTGTAACAGTCATGGCTCATGTTTTATTTCAAGTATTTTGCCTTTGGCTTAATTAGAAACCAATTCACGAGGGAGAGCTTCAATCAGAAAATAGTACTACATTAAATTGTCTCTTCTACCATGGTCATCACTTCAATTTTTTTTTGTCTAATGCAGATGCCTAGGGCAGTAAGTATGTCATTAAAGCAGACTTGTGCAAATTAAATTGCAGATCGGATACTTAAGTTTTTTTTATTATTTGATATTGATGACAAGATCTTCGATGCAGTTAACTGATAGTTCAACATTTAGCTTTGAGTACTTACTGAGATATGTGCACTTTACGTGAATAATCTAATACAGTCAAAGGGATTGTAATATTTATATAGCAGTTTTGTGTATATTTTTGTCATGAGTAATATTGTCACTATGGTTATTTGCCATAATATTCAAGTCACGAACGGGCTCCAACAGAACCGAAACCTATTAATACTGTTGCTCATCACTTGCAGTAAAAAAATTTGTTACGTGTCTGTGCTGTTTTTTGATTTAATCCCACACTTACAATTTGTTTAACAGCAACTGAAAATTCCTACGGTACGTATTTTTTTAATGTGACAAGTATCATTACTCCAGGAATGTTCTCTAGCTGTGGAGGTGCCCATGGTGTAGCACCATCATTTCATTATCTCAGGGCAAGACAGTGGAAGGATTTGGAAGGGGAAGAGAATGGACATATTATGCAGTTATAGTTTTGCATTTTTGCTCTCTTGCTTTTGAAAATGGTAACTATATTGTAAACTGCCAGCATTCATTGGATGTGGGTGTCACTGGCTAGGCTAGCATTTATTTCCTCTCTCTAAAAGCCCTTGAGAAGATGGTGGTGAGTTGCCATCTGGAACTGTTGTATTGCATGGATGTAGTAATCCCTACAATGTTAGGAAGGGATTTCCAAGCTCCTCACCTAGCAACAGTGAAGAGATTGTGATATCGTTCTGAGTCGGGATGGTGTGCAACTTGGAGGGGAATCTGCAGCTGATAGTTTTCTCATGTGACGGTTGACCCCGTGATGCTGTTAAAGAAATTTTGGCAAGTGGCTGCAGTGCCTCTTGTATATGGTTCACATTATAGCCACTATGCATCGATAGTGGAGGGAGTGAAGGTGTACAGTGCTCAGCAGGTTGCTGGTCAAGTGAGTTACTTTCTCTTGGATGGTGCTTAGCCTCTGAAATATTGTGACTCTTGTTAAGCAATATCTTTCTATTTTGTTTTCTTATTCTTAAACTAATCAAAATGGTACCGGATTGTGGTAACAGTGAATAGGTAATGATTGTATTACTGTGTTTTAGTATTTTTCTCAATGTAAAATGCATGCGATAATAAAACAATTCATTCATTCAAAAGCATCTGTCTGTCCATCCCTGTTGCACTTATCCAGTCATGTTGAGGATGGATAGCCTTTAGGAAGTCAGGAGGTGAGTTACTGGCTACAGAATTTGCTACAGTGTTCATATGACTCTGGTCGTTTCAGATTTTAGACAGTGATAATCCCCTGGCTGTTGATAGTGAGGGGTTCAGTGATAACGATGACATTGAATGTCAAGTTGAGATGATTAAATTCTCTCTTGTTGGCGATGGTCATTCCCTGGTGTTTGTGTCATGAAAATATTACTGGTCATTTATGGATGTTGTCTTGATCTTGTTGCTCATGCAGGCAGACTGCTTCAGTATCCAAGGAGCTGGGAACGGTTCTGAACATTATATAATCAGCATAAAAAATCCTTACTTTTGATTTAATGATTGAATTCATGACATTGATGATGCAACTGAAAATGGTTGGCCTTGGACACTATATCCTGAGGAAGGCTTGTATTGATGTCCTGGGGATTGATGCTTAATCTTAAATAACCATCACCATTTTATTTTATACTTGGTATGACTCCAACTAGTGAAGTATATTCCCTTTAATTCCCACCTATTCACTCTATTTTGGATTAGCAGTTATGATCTCAGATAATGCTACTACTGAACGAGTCAAATCCAACCAGACTGGGATCCGGCTTGATGCACTTCTAAAAAAAATTACTGAAGTGAACTTTTACTGAAACAGAAGCATGAAATGCTGCAGGTTTGGTTCTAAGAATAAAACATGTTTATTATATCAAAGAAAAGTAAATAAAGTACAATACCCAAAACTGTTTTAATATTTATTTATTTCAAAACACAGTAAAAATGCCATCCCATCTATATCACGTTACTGTACACAAATGTCAGAGAGAATTTACTTTTCTTTCACACTTATAGGTTCAACTTTATCGTTCATTTCAATTACCGGCCTTGAGATAATCTTTTTCTTGATGAGTCACACAACTGAGCTTAAACTTCCTGAACTTCAAATAACTCATTCATGATTCTAACCAAACACTACAGGTTTGGAACATTCAAACTGAAGTCCATATGCTAAGGTAACTGATTTCTGAACTTCTTTGAACTAACTTGTTTATCTATAAGAAATTATTTTGTACAGTTACAATTTCAAACACTTCTTCAATCAAAAGTTATGAGTTTTTTTCCCCGTTAAAAATAATTATGCTTTTAATAAAAACCAAGCTAATGCTGCATGATGTTTACTCTGTGTCTGTAGGTAAAACTCTTTCACAGGAAGCAAATTCTCAATCTCTCACTTGGGACTTCCCCTCTCATGTTTGGGAGGAAAGAAAAGGCATGGCTCTGGGAATACTGACAATTTAATTATAAATCCCTTATAAACACAGAGCAAAGACATCTGCCACGAGTTCAAAATCCATGCCACCAAAATAAATTGTATTGATATATCTATTTATAAATCTTACATCATGCATCACATAGTCCAGTGCCATTGTCACTACACTACAATTCTACAGGTAATGTTGATGAAATCAAAATTAACAACTAAAAAATTGTTTCTGATGATCATACAGGAAACAACAAAACTGTTGATCAAGATATGAAGAACCAGCAGTGCATGGTGATCCTGGGCATCCATTGAATTGCTTCAGGTAAACACTGGTTTAAGAAATCAAATCTATGTCATGAAAGCTATTTCCGTTTTAATACTCAAATACAGATGACTTAAAAAAAAAAAATGAAATCCTTGAAAATTTTTGGAATGCTCCAGACTTGCCGTTGAAAAAGGGAATACAAATCCCTGTCACTGATTCTTCCACTTTCAATATCTACAAGGTCACCATTCACAAGAACATACAACAGATCATATATAGCTGCAACCACACTCAAACGTTGATGCTGTCCAGGTCAATTTGATCTACATCCTTGTCTCTGGCTTCATCTGCATACCCTCTATTAGCAGTGAACCAATGCTGAGGGATATGCATGATTCATTGAAACAAATCACCAATGCTATTACTACTGTAATGCACTCATTACAAACAAATTCCTCTTTTAAGTCCCAGACCACCCTGACTTCTGACTTGAATCATTGTTTCTTTATCATCTGTAGTTCAATATATATATATATGCTGAAGGTCAACAAAAGAGACTGAGCTGCATTTTCCTAAGATTTGATTGAGTTAATTTCAGAGTAAGGTTTCTCTCTCTGAGCACTAACATATTTTCTCACTCATTTCTCCACACTCGTTGTGTGTAGGCACCACAATTCTTAGGCATCACTTTCATTGTGTCTTGCACTCACCCACGGCCAAATTACTCACTGCTGCTAAGAGGCATGGTAGCAATGAGTTGTTAACGTGTAAGAGTAGGACCTTGCCTACTCCTTAGCGATATTCTCATTTATCCATTGAAACCTATTGAGGAAAATCAGATATTTTGTTTCTTATCATGAATCCAATTTTTCCTTTCTCATCTGATAGATTATTTACAGTGTGGAAACAGGCCCTTCAGCCCAACAAGTCCACACCGATCCTCTGAAGAGCAACACCCATACCCATATATTTACCCCTTCACCTAATACTAATGGCAATTTAGCATGGCAAATTCACCTAACCTGCACATTTTTGGACTGTGGGAGGAAACTGGAGCACCCGGAGGAAACCACACAGACACTGGGAGAATGTGCAATCTCCACACAGCCAATTGCCTGAGGTGGGAATTGAACCTGGGTCTCTGGTGCTGTGAGGCAGTAGTGCTAACCACCATGCCACCCATAAGTTTTCCCAACTGTTTTGCCATTGCCCACACCATTCAGGGATTGGGAATATTTTGCCTGTTCATTCTGATGTTATTCAATGCTTTTGCAGTAAAATGACTAAAAGCATTTTGGATATGGTTCAGATAATTTTCAAGTCTCTTCTGCGACTAACAGTTTGACTATCTGCCACGTGGCAGCCCTGTATCACAAAGGCACAGCGAAATGGCAGGCTAGTACTTACTGTAGTGATTGTAACAAGGTCAGCCAACTGGACCTCAGAGAATATGAATTCCCTGACTGGGGCTGTTAATCTGCTCCAATAAGGGAGCCCTGGCTGACATGAAAAAGTTGAGTGTCAGAGATCCTGACACTCTGGTGCTTGACTCTGTAGAAGGCAGTACTATTGTCCAGATCTGTGTATGTGTAAATAAAGAGTGACTTGGTGTTGGGATACTGGACTCTATAGAATTATTTCAGTTACCATGGTTAGGAACCGAGGAGTGTACAGATGTTATTCAGCAGAAGCTTGTGCTTGGTGGGTAGAGTGACTTTGCTTGATGGGGCAAGGCAGGTGGTTATGGTGCAGAGATAGGAGGAGATTGTGGAGCTTTTGGAAGAAGACCTTGCAAGGAACATGGGGGACTGTCAGTAATTATGGAGTTGCAATTTTGGGCAGGGGAAATGCCCCACTATAATCAAAATACGAAACAAATTACCACAGATGCTGGAATCTGTACTGAAAACAAAAAAATACTGGAGATCACAAGTCAGGCAGCATCTGTAGAGAGAAAGCAAGCTCATGTTTTGAATCTAGATGACTCCAATGAAGAATGACGTGGACTTGAAACATTAGCTTGCTTTCTTTTCATGGATGCTGCCTGACCCGCTGTGTGCTCCAGCATTTTTTGTTTTCAGTATAATCAAAATAACATGTTTAAGCTGACCTTAGTCGACGCTGCAGTATATTCAGATTTTGTTTCCTGAAACGTGTTTGAAAATATACTTATGACCAGAAGACAGAGATTAGACCATTCGGCCCATCAAGTCTGCTCCAGCATTTGATCATGGCTGATATGTTGTTAAACCCCATTTCTCTGATTTCTCCCCGTAACCTTGGATCCCCTTAACAATCAAGAACTTATCTGTCTCTGTTTTAAATATACTCAATGATTTGGTCTCCACAGTCTTCTATGGCAACGAAGTTGCCACAGATTCACCACTCTTTGGCTGAAGATGTTTCTCATTATCTCTGTTTTACAGGGTCTTCCCTTTACTTGAAGACTCTGTCCATGGGTACTAGTCTCTCCTGCCAATGGAAATCTCTGCTCAACATCCACTCTGGGCTGTTCAGTATTCTGCAAGTTTCAATCAGATCCCCCGTCATCATTCTAACCTCTCTCAAATATTGTTTGAGTCCTCAAGTATTTCTTATATGTTAAGCGTATGATTCCTGGGATCATTTTCAAGAACCTCCTCTTGACCCGCTGTAGGGCTAATACATCCTTTGCCAATTTGTCCCAAAATTGATTTGGAAGAGCAGGGCTAAAGGTGCCCATCTGATTTTGTTGGGGGGGGGGGGGGAAAGAAGAAGTTAGTTCATGAAGTTGCACAGAGACCTAATAAACTTCAGCCCGAGCTTGCCAAAAGACCACCTGACTTGATAATTCAGAAATTTGATTCTCGAAAAAAAAAGATTACTTTGGAGTAATTGATCTAATCCAAGACCATCCCGCCTGGTGCTCAAGCTAGTGCTGTATAGAATAGAAGACACATTGGTCCAGAATGTTGCTGTTAGCATCTGAATAAATCTGTCCACAATGGTCTGGGAGTCTCTGTTATGAGGGATGTCCTCAATCCCCATGGGAATTTAAATCTGAAATCAAGTCAAGAAGATTTTCAGTTACGTAGCAGCAATGATAGCTGTTTACACTGATTACAGACAATCCTTTTGAAATATTCTCCCAGCAAGGTAAAAATACTGCAAGTTTTATTTCTAATTTAATACTTCAGATAGCAAAATTGGTGGTACTGGTTGGTTAAGATAGAAGCTAAAACAAGAATAAACAAACTTTTGAAAAGTACTTTTTGAAAAAAACTGTACTTTAATATGATATTGGAAAAACTTGACATTCCACAAGTATAACATGATATTTTCAGTGAGGGTCTTTAGCAATGATTGTGAAATTAGAATGGGACAAATAATTCAGTTACTCTGCATTTAATAAGGAGTGCAGACATACTAGCTGTTTCAGAATGGAGGTTCTCATTAGTTTGAAGATGTCCCATTGATTGTAATCTGTGTTGTATGGTAGAGGGCAGGTTGCGGCAACTGGATATAGGGGTAGTTGGGTTTGCTGCAACAGGACACATTGGGAAGCTTAGAATCACTGACAGCAACTCTGAATTATTATGTAATTCTCTACCAATGTAGACTCCAGAATTTTAGTAATGACAACAAACATAGTCATTTTCCCTTTCTTGGCCCCCATTAAAACCAAGAGCTTGGCAGATGGAGTTTAATATAGAAAAATACGATTCCAGAGCGGGTGGTGATGAACCTCCCTGAACTACGGTTGATCTGTGTGTATGTACATCCACAGTGTGGGGAACTAAGCAATTGCAAGATTTTGTCCAAAAGGTGATGGAGGAATGATGATACATTTCCAAGTCAGGATGGTGTGTGATTTGAAGGGAGGTGGTGTTATCATGCACCTGCTGCCCTTGTTCTCCGAGTGGTAGATGGAAGATGCTGGCAAAGGCATTAGGAAGGTACTGACAAAGAAGCTTTGTTGAGCTGTTGCAGTGTATCGTATACATATTACATATGACTGCTATGGTGTAATTGTGTTGGATTGAGGTGGATGTTCTGGATGGGATCCCAATCTATGGAACATCATCTTAATGCTGCTTCTGTAATGTGCTTCTTGAATGTTACAATATGCTGGATTGGATGGAATTACATGACAACCCACAATATTTTCATCCATAAATTTTAACATGGAAACCGAGCAATTGGCCCAATTGGTCCATATCAGAATCTGTTCAACATGAGGCAGTAGTGCTACTTATATTTATGCACACTGTATCCATATCACTTTATCCATCAATTTTATCAAGCAAATATTCAATGTTGATCCAATTTCTGTATTTACAACCAACTCCTGCAGCTTGCCCTCGCTTTCTGTTCTAAATACTTTGCCTTTTAATGTTGAATCACTGTCTTTTCCTTTTTCACTGCTTAACCACAGGAAACAGATTGCTTTTTCAAAAAAAAAATCATGAGGCATTATTGGCTTGACTATCATTTATCACCCAATGTTAAAATTCCACTGAAAGGTGGTGAAGAGCTACCTTCCTGAACTGTTGCAATTTACATGCAATAAGTCCATCTACCTTGCTGTTAGGAAGTGAATACCTAGAGATTGACTTGGCTACATTGAAGGTATGGCGAGAGAGTGCCAAGTCATGATGCTGTCTAGTGTGGAGGGGAACCCGGGATCATACTGCTCTCATGATTCTGTTACCCTGGTCCTTCTATGTGGTAGTTATTGCATGTTTGGAATGTACTAACCCTTGCTGAGCTGCTGCAGAGCACTTTGGAGATGGTACGTGTTGTTGCCGTAATGTGTTAGTGTTGGTGATGGTGGTAATGGGAGTGAATGTTGAAGGTATTGCCAGTCAAGCAAGCTGCTTTGTCCTGGATGTTTTGAGCTTCTTGCATATTATTGGAGTGGCACATTTTAATACAAGAAGAGTATTCCATCACACTCCTGACCTCCACATTGATGGACCAACAAGACTGCAGTACTTCGGTCTGAACACTGCTTTTCATCTTAACATCCAACAATCCAGTGCACAAAAATCTTTAGTACATGTGTACTGTGCAACAGCTGGTGCTCAGGTCACATGTCCAATGAGAGTCACTCCTAATTCATTTTTATTTATTAACTACATAAGAGGTTTGTGGCTAACATTTACTAAAAACAGCTCAGATTTTTCAAGTTCTTTATTTTCCTTGTATCCTTTCATATCAGATATTATTCAATTTGTCTTCACTGCACTTTCTTTAAAGCCCCAAGATCCATCCTCCTGCATCAAAAAGGTACTGCTATCTGTTTTTCATAATTCTAAACTTTTCAAACTGCTTGTGTCGAAATATCGCTAGACATTTATGTACTGGTTAATTGGCTTTTTTTGTACAGAGCACTGTTGGAGGATCAGCATTATAAATACATCCTAGTTTGTCATAGTTTTATTGTGACCCATTGCAGTCCTGTCAGATGAAAGAGTACATTTTGGGAATTGCTGCTTTCATTTTAACCTGTGGTTTCCTCAACCAATTATGTTCTCTGGGGTTTCTTGACACAATCACATCAGTGTTCACCTCATTTGGGGGTTGCCAATCACTTATTTAATCTAAGCTCCAGTCTCCTTGAATCCTTTCCAATACTTCTTAGTGTATGACAACTTAGAAATGATATTTCAAGTGTGGTTTTGGCACTTCTTTCTATTGTCTGCATCATTTCCTCAAAACTGTCCGTACAAATTGAATATTTAGCTGTCAAGCTGGTAGGTCTATACTTCCCAGGTTCATGCTTCTAACTTTGTAGGTTGGAAATTTATTGAGTGTCTTCTATTGCTGTGCAACAAAAGCCAGGTCTGATAAGCTTGACTAAATTTCTACCAATGTGTGTATTTAGATATGAACTTAATTCCTTGCATACTCTAGGGTTAAATGTAGATTTCATTGTTGAAAATAGTCTCTCTTTGGACTTGATTGCATCAGTATCATCACAGTTTTAACAATATGGGCAAGAATGTTCTTCGGTTTTTCAAATACGGTGGAAATGTGTAAACTATCAATTCACCACAGCCCGTGGTAGGTTTTCTTGCATAATGGACCTTTTCAGTTTATTCTGTAATCAGTTTTTTTCACAAATTAAATTGTGAACCACATTCAGCCGGTGGGTAGAGGTTCTTACCATCCAGGTACTGATTCACTCACTGCATGACAATAATCAGTGGTTGTCACTTTCGCCTACTTTGCCGGAGATGTCTGCAACCCATCAAATTATGGCTCAGTGATTTAATAAAGTCTCACCCGGCACTCAGCTCCAGGCTGGGTGGCCCAGAAAGGAGGTCTTTCTACCCAGAGATGGGTGAAAGTGGTCCTCCGATCAGACACTTGTAGTTAGGGCCCATGTCACACAGGAAGTCAGGAATCCAAGCAGGTATAAAAAAAGGCAGAACCTAATACTGAAAGATGGTGAACAATACCTTGTTCTCCACAAGATTAATTCCCCAAACTGTCTTTTCAGTCCATTTATTGAAGCATCACCCAATTTAACTCTGCAACTGCACAGCTATGCCACATCGGTGGACCAACCTCACCATCACATGCTCACACCCACTTTATGCCAATCCTTTAACACTTCCTGGGCATTGCCCTTCTCATGTACTGGAGAGGAGTTACTGCCTGGCCTCCTCATCAAGTGCTCACAAACTCATTCCCGTCACACAATCCTTCTCTGTGTCTCACCGCAGGAGAAGCTGCTGCACAACAGGAAGGACAGGGCTCAGCTGGAACAGTTTGTGCAGCGTCACCAATGCACGCTCCTCTTCCACAGGTACAACTAGTCAATACTCAGCCACATGAAAGTGGGCACAGAGGTTGCCCAACAGCCCCATTTCCTCTGAGCAGAATGCCTGAGAACACCCTAGCACACTCTAACACTCACCCACCACTAGCACAGAGAGTACTCTCACCTCTGAGAGTACGTTATCTAGATTAAATATAGGGACAGGATCTGGTGAGCATGTCACTGGCAAATATCCAGAGCTGGAGGAGGAGGAAACAGCCAAGATTTCTGACCATCCAAGAACTTCCAGAGGTCAGATACTCGCTGAAAATATGCTTTCTGTGCCACCACTTCCAATTCCAGACAACAACATTCGACCATCACCTTTCCCCACCCCAGTCCCTGTGGCCATTCCTCCAGTTCACCAGACCTCAGACTAATGCCCAGCCATGAGTTGCCTTAGCATGAATTGGAACTGAGCCTTGGACATACTCTTCACAGACTGACTGACTGACTGACTGACTGAATGCAGAAACCAGCCTCTGACACATTAGATGCCACTTCACAGACTGACTGGAGCAACTCACCCCCCTCTTTTCCAGTCTGACTGGATTCACACAACAACCCCCCCCCACCCCCCAACCCCCACCAGGACCACTACCACCACTACTGGTGTTGCAACAAAACCCTAAGCTAGGTTCCCCAACTTTTTGCAGTTCTAGACAGGATAACCAGAAGCAGAGTGATGAACCAGCTCCCTTCTTCATTCACTATCCCCTTGGTTGATCATAACAAGGGTAATGCACAAAAGATCATTTCCATTGCGGAGGTATTTTTCCCATCCCAAGTGATTTCTGTTTTAAACAAAGCCAAATTAATCAAACTTTCTTCTGTGAGTTTATTAGTTGCCAAATGTGAGAATAATGAATAATACAACGCACATAACACAGATTAAAAATATAAGGTGAGTCCAAAAAAAGTGACAAGTTCAAAGATCTCCAGTTTAACCTCTGGGTTATTTGAGAAGCATAGATACTGGATTTTTATAATTAGGCAGTTGATTTTGAGATTCATGGCTTTGCAGGTTAATTGAAATTCTTTGGTCCTGTTTTGCAATTCTCAGTGTGGTAGAGGTTGCGTGACTACCTTATGCCTCCAGTGTCCTTCTTTACTGTAATTTCTACGAGGAGTATCTCTACTGAAAACTTCAGGTCTTATTTTGCTGGTGCATTGCCTGAGACTACTGGGTCCTCTGTGACCATTTTTAGTTTCTGCATCTGTGTTTTTCTTCCTTCCGTTCTTCTCTTTCCTTACTTTTCTTCACATGCAAGAGGCATCTTTTTCTGGCATTCTTAGTGCTGTGCCTAGCTAATGAGGGTCTTGAGAAGAAACAACTGTAAGTTAGCAGCAACTTCATATTGGGATCATTCAGCTGTGTAAGTCTTCCCAGTTGCAGAAGTCTGCGTCAGTGGGGGGAGGAAAGGAACATTTGGGTGGAAGAGAGTTCCTGAGTGGTTTATGATCAGGCTGTCTGGAATAAGGTAGGAAATACTACAGCAAACCTAAAATAAATGAAAAAAAAACTGGTAAAAACAAAAGTAGGTAATTGAGGCAAATTAATTGTATGGTAAAAATGATGAAGTAATGCTTGGAGTAAGATTTCAATTGAAAATATCTGTCTTATTCTCTTGGAGTCCTCATTTGTTTTTTGCTGCCATTTACTTTGCACAAGCCAGTGTTAGTATCTGGTTGGTATACAGTAATCCATGGCTTTACAGACAAATGAGCAAAGTTGAAATGTATGTTATTATTCTTGCAGTATTATTTTCCTAGACCCAATGCAACTTGTGTAATCATTTATAATATCCAATTAAGTGAAAACACATTTTTCAATTGATCTATTACGGCTTCGCAAAGAAAAGTCAAGTTCTGTCTGAGGTCCTCATTCTCATGGAATTATCTGGGGGAGTACCAGAGAACTGGGAGAAGGAACACACACAAGCAGGTTTGAAAATATCAAACCACAGTCATGAAACATCAAAATGGATGGTTGAACTTTGAAGCTGTGGCGCTGCAGAAAGAGATTATTCTTTGCTTCACATGTTGCCACGTTTTGATAATTCTGATTGTTTACAGGAAAAGGCAAAACATTTAAAATTTAACAGAAATGTGAATTTGGTGGTGATGGGTGGGGAAGCTAACTTGTGTTTAATGAGTCCAGACTTGCAAGGTCAACAGCTGTTTAAAATGTAAGTCGTAGCACATATTTTTATAGTTTATAGCTCTGAGATTCGGTTCTGCTTACAATCAATTGATGCATGCTTCATTACTTACTAGTTGCAAATTAGCCAGTTTCAAAATAATATAATCAACTTTTCTTTTGTTGCACAAAGTTGTGGTGTTTTATTCACGGTGTAATTTTTAGTAAAAGTGCTGGAATAGCCAGCCCTTACTGCTCAGCATTCTGTCCTTCCTTCTGCTGCATCTACCACTTGTTTTCTTTCTTCTTGACAGCAGTTTATAAATATTCCGTGTTACATTGCTTTTTTTAACTGATGCGGTAAATGAAGGAAAATATGTTACGGGGTAAAATTTCTTCTGTTTAGAACACTCTTGGAACCTAATTCTTGGGATCAATACAAAGGGAAATTGGTCGTAATGTTACATTGCCTATTTGGTCCAATAGTATTTATTCTATTTTCTTTCCCTGTTCCCACACTTATTTTGATTTAATTCCAATGTTCATAAGGTGCAAATTACATTACACTGTGACCCAACACTCCAGTTCACACATTGGATGCTGATTTCCCCACTTACCATGTCATATCTACTGTAACAAATCAGCTCAACCACACACTCGTTCCACTGTTTGATGCCCCTGGCAGCTTTAAAATTATAACTTTCTCTCTCCCAAATTGTTTCCCAAGTTTGGTACTCCTCTTTACTCACTTTAATCCAAGGGATAAAGACTTGAATGTCAATGAAGGACATCTGCTTGGCCATTCACTGCTAGAGCTGTCTGGACTGTACAAAGGAGAGTTGGATACTTGCTTCCACTGCCAAAATTGCTGACTATTCTCAGCTCATAATCTCTCTTCCTTTTCTCAATTGTAAATTGTCCTCTTAAACCCTTACTCCTGCCTCTTTAACCCTTACTAAATATAAGGTGCTGAATAATTTTTTGGCTAGGTTTGTGTTGCTTTTTTTGTAACAGTTCTCACAGGGACGTCTGGTGGGCTTCTTTTTAGCCTATATTAGTAAAGTTCTTTCATTAATTATGTAAAGCCTTTTTTTGTATTTTTGCTTGTGGACTGAAGTGGGAAAGGTACTGTTTTGGAAACCAAGGATTGTGAAAGAAACTGCTGCACATTTTAAAAGTAAGTCACTATCACTAACTGCAAATATTGTTCACACTGTTGTTTGTACAACTGGTGGGGAAAGTTTACTTACAGGTGAACTGGTATCTGAATATGTGTGCCAAGTGAGATTTGGCTGGTAACAAGTAGCTGATTGGTCTGTATTGGGCTGTTTGCCCACCAACAACTATATAATTGGTTCCTTGGAAGTTGAGCAACTTGTGAGCGTGAATGAGACAGTCAGAAGCCTTTAGAACGCAAGAGAGGACTATACTTTCTTTATCTCTGCAAGAGAAAAACAAACACTTGAAGCCTGAGGAAAGCCGGTTTATTTTCCTTCACCAGTTTTGTTTGCATGTCTTTATAAAATTGTTAAGTTTTGTGGTGGCTCTGGGAATAGTGAGCCTTGATTACCCCAGTGAGGTGTAACTTTTGCTTGCCACACCGCTATGGCATTGCTCTTGTCCAATTTTTGCAATACTGTGCCAAGTGCTGTTCACAGAATAACTTGCCACTCAGAGGCTATCCAAAAAAGGACCTTGTGGCTGTGATCTGAAGAAGAGTCTTACTGCATTTGAAACGCTAACTCTTTTCCTCTCTCCACAGATGTTGCCAGATCTTCTGAGTTTCTCCAGCATTTTCTCAGTTTGTTTCAGAGTTTCAGCTTTTGTTTTGGCATGTTTGACCACTCTGGACTCTCATGCCCTCAGATCACTTGGTCAACCGTCCAGGGCTGCAGAACAGAACAGGCTCCATCCACCTCACTCTGGAAGCAGCGAGTATACTGAGATGTTGGGGGCGTGAGAAATGAAGAAAACCTATTGAGGGCACAAATGAAGAAAGCTTTTTGGAAATAGCAGCTTCTGTATAAAGGTTCATGATGCCAACTTTCTTGCCAATATTTGTGAATTGCTTTGTGTGAGCATTCGATATGTTTTCACACCATCTGTTGGTATGTCATGGCTACACATGAGGCTGAATGGATGGAAGTTCTGCATTGACTGCTTACTGCACCATCTGGAAGCATGGGCAATGATACGTACATGCGGAATTGGGTCCTGGTTAAACCTTTGCTGCTCCTTGTTTGCCTCCCTCTTGTACAAAGGTGCAGCTATCAAAGATTTGTAGCAAGGCCAAGGAGGTGCAAAATACAGAGAGGGTCAATGCTGTAGGATGGCCAGGGAGTTGGTCTACCTTTTCGAAGGCCTGTGACCAACGTTGTTCCCCTTTGAAAGTCCTGTGAATGGAGAGTGCTGCAGCCTCTTCCCCTGCAGTTTGGGTCACTTCCCCTACCAGCTCGGAGTGTGCTTGCAGCCATTTTCCTCCCTGTTATACACTTTTTGGATGTCCAGCAGGATGGAACGTGACAGTGAGAGCTCTCTAGTGTGGAAGCAGGCCATTTTGTCTGTTGGGTCCACACTGACTCTCTGAAGAGCATCCCACCCAGACCCATCCGCACACCCTTTCCCTGCATTTCCTACAGCTAACCCACCTAACCTGCAAATTCCTGAGCACTATGGGCAATTTAGCATTGCCAGTCTACCTAACCTGCACATCTTCAAACTGGGGAAGAAACCCACACAGACACTGGGAGAATGAGCAGACTCCACACAGACAGTCGCCCGAGGCTGGAATCGAACCCGGACCCCTGGTGCTGTGAGACAGTGCTAATCACTGAGCCACCATGAAAATTTAATAAATCACTACTTACAGCATCATCTTAAATACAAAGGTACCTAGGTACACATGGTGTCCAATCTCCATCCTGACCATGTTGGTGAACCCTTAACTATCCACATCCCGATTTTAGTAGCCCATCCCTGCACGCTTTGCATATCCCCATTTTCCAACCTAAATCTTCTACATTTTTGCTTCCATGACCCTACCCTTCCTTTCCCAGACCTTGGAATGTGAGGTCACCGGGCCTGATGTCATCATGTGTTGCCCCTGTCCCCTCAAGCAACTCCCCCCCACCCCAACCCAAAGCTCCTGACAATGTACAACACCTCTCCAGCATGAGACCATTCCCAGCTGCGTGACCTGGTATTCCCTCCTTGCATGTCTTGCAGCTCCTACTGTGCACTTACCCAGGAGCCTGTAACACCGAGCTGGCGCCCATGGCCGGGTTGCTGAGGCTCACTGCTGTGAACATGGCCATATTTGGTCTTGGTCCCTGCCTTCTCCTTTACCTATTCCTCCTCTGTTTCTCTGGATGGACCCAATGGACTGATTGTGGCCCAGCCCTTTGACAGATATGATCAGACAGCCCCATGTCCAGACCTCTGGCTCCTACCTGTAAACCTTGCTGACTGCATTAACCCTACCCCCTTGGAGTTGCAGCAATGGAGCTGACTGACTGACTGATTGTGGTTCAGCTCCTGGTCTGCAGTGAGACAGACCTCTGACTGAGACCCCCTTGAGAGCTGCCCTTGACTTACTGTGTCAGGTCCCCTGATTGACAGTGCCTCAACAGATTTCAGTGAGTATTACTCCGTTAAGAGTTGAGCGCAGAGCTTTTTGCTTGCTCTCAATCCAGATCAGCCATAATCTCATTGACTGTCAGAGCAGACTCGATTGGCTGAATTGACCTACTTCACATTATATGTATTATGGACTTGTGCAGGATGTTTGTTCCATATGCTGCTGACACATAGTGCAGATGTAAGATTGACAGGAAGATATTGCATGGTGGCTCAGTGGTTAGCACTGCTGTCTCACAACACCAGGGACCTGGGTTCAATTCCAGCCTCTGGCGACTGGCTGAGTGGAGTTTGCATATCCTCTAATTGTCCCCTTGTCTGCATTGGCTTCCTCTGGGTGCTCTGATTTCCTCCCACAGTCCAAAGATGTGCACGTTAATGGAGTGCCCATGCTAAATTGCCTACATTGTCCAGGGTTGTGTAGACTGTGTGGATTGACCATGGGAAATGAATGCTTATGAGAATAGCGGGGGGAGGTGTCTAGGTGGGATACTCTTCAAAGGGTCGGGTGTGGATTCAGTGAGCCAAATGGCCTTCTTTCACACTGTAGGATTTTATGATTCTATAAAGATATATACTTTCTAGATTAGGGACTGATTAGGAACAATGCAAGCATTCTGGTTTTCTAACTGTGTTAATTGGCACCATAAAATAAAGCAAGGGTGCTGTGAACAATTAGGTAGATGCTAAGTGTGTGAGCACGAAGAGAGGAAATGAACATCCCTGAGTTGCATCCCGGTCCAGTCTGTAAATACAAGCTGTCCCAGCTGCAGTCTTTCAATGCTAGTGCACTCTGCAATGCAAATCTGTTTGCACTGTATAGTCAGGTGTCAGGATGGTCATGATGGTTTGATTCCACAGGTCCCAGTCTCCTTGGTGGAGGAATATTTCACTGCTGTGTATGGATAGTCCCCTTGAGATGTTGCCTGAAGTCCGACATGGAGGTTGTTCAGAGTAAGTGGTGGGCTGAATCTGTGAGCTGCATTCTCTGGTTTTGTTGTCAAGTTTTCTGGGTGCCTAATTTATTTGGTGAGATTGGTAAAATGGGAATCTGAATACAAGGTGTCTAATAAGTGTTAATCCCTGTTATTGGCACATTGTCATTGCCAAGCAAGAATCTGACCGTGTCATTCATGGAAAATGGAACAAGATAATCTCAACTTCGAGATGAACCTTGCCACATTTTTATTCTAATGCTGCAACACACCTTACCAGATCCCACACTGCTCAGCTTCCGATAAGGTTCTGCCCAAGGAGTTCGACAACCTCTTTGTTGCTAAGATTGAGGCCAACAGTTCTGACACTCCTGTACTTCCCTCCCTTCCTCTAGCTCACTGGGCCAAGCTTTCTTCACGATTCCACACACCACCCTCTGACTTTAGCCCTGAATTTGGTATGCCTCTCATTTTTTCTCGGTATCATCTCCGTTTTTCTGTCAGGCTCATCTCGTTCCTTCCTGACAGCACGGTGATTGTACTGACACCATTTAGACTGCAGCAGTTCATGAAGGTAGCTCACCAGCACCTTCTTGAAGGACAGCCAGTGATGGGCCATGAACACTGGTGAAGGCAATAATGCCCCCTTCCCAGGGAAGAATCAAGTGAGCACCACTTGAAGAGGATGATGTGATTGATAGTCCAGACAGGTCAATAATAATAATGGGAGCTAGTTCACTTTGGTTATCATTGTGCTCACAGAAGACAATGGTAATGTCATTGGATTGATAATCTGCAAGCCCATGTTTAATGCCCAGGGAGATGGGTTTAAATATAACTATGATAGTTGTTGGAATTTATAGTCAACTGATAATGCTAGTTAGTGATGGTAACCGTTGATAATTATCATTGTTGTCAAAACTCAATTGGTTAACTAAGGCATTTGGTGAAGGAAATATGCCCTTACATGGTCTAATCTACCTGTGACCAGACACAGCAATAGCCTGGCTCAATTCAAGGGCATTTAGCAATGGGAAACAAGTGTTGCCCTTGCCAGCGATGACCACATCCCATTAAAGAATAAATGAAGAAAATAAGTATAGTTTGTGAATTTGTCCTGTGTCAGGGCTGAAACTGACTGTAGGGAGTCACACATGCATTTCATGAAAAAATGGGTGCAGATTTGAGAGAAAACACGTGCTCAGTGAAATAACGTTCAGGTGAGGAGAAAGTTCTTTACCCAGGGAGTGCTGAGTCTGTTGAATTCTTTGCCACAGAAAGTAGTTGAGGCCAAAACATTGAATGTTTCCTAGAAGGAGTTAGATACAGTTCTTAGGGCAGAAGGTATCAAAGGATATGAGGCAAAGGTGAGAACAGTGTGTAGGATGATCAGCCGTTAGCTTATTAAATAGTAGAACTGGTTCAAAGGGACAAATGGCCATCTGTCCCTACTTTCGAGGTCTTTTGACTTTGGAGAGAAACCACTAGTTGGAGAAGGGACAATATATTGCCAAGACACAGGGGTCCAGGGCACATATTTTGCAAGGAATAGAGAGACAAGATTTGAAAGCGAGAGATCAGTCCCTGAGGAGAGCTTATCAGTGCCTGAATGAGTTTAAATGGGGATCAGGAAGCAGGGTTAATGAGAAGGGGAAGTCTGCAGGAAATAGGTTTCATGCACAAGGTATGTTTAGAGCTGGGCAGAGACAGTGCTGACAATGGCTGTGAATTTAACCAGAGCCCTGAATTTCTCCATGTTTGGACACTTCCAGGCTGGAGCAGACATTATGTGTAACTTCTCCCAGTTTTCTATTCAATGCTACATAAGAGAAGTGACAGACAGTGCACTCTGTGCCAACAGGTGGTGTTCATTGCATTCTCTGTAAACACATTTTAACCAATTATTAATGTTGGCATTTCCTATGGAAATGTTAGAAGCTGTATGTCAATTTCTAATGTTAATTTAAGTTTGAGCAACAGGGGGCAGTGTATGGCTGAAATTCCCCTTGGAAAGAAGACATTAATATACAGCATGCATATTGGAAGAAAGGCAGAACATAGTTACTGCAGAAAAAGAAAATTCTGTTTTAAAATGGAGTGAACCAACTGTATGAAAAGATGAGCACAAAAGAAAAATGGAATAAAGCATTGTAAGGTGTGAGAACATTAGATTAGATTAGATTACTTAGTTACAGTGTGGAAACAGGCCCTTCGGCCCAACAAGTCCACACCGCTCCGCCGAAGCGCAACCCACCCATACCCCTACATGTACCCCTTACGTAACACTACGGGCAATTTAGCATGGCCAATTCACCTAGCCTGCACATCTTTGGACTGTGGGAGGAAACCAGAGCACCCAGAGGAAACCCACGCAGACACAGGGAGAACATGCAAACTCCACACAGTCAGTCGCCTGAGGTGGGAATTGAAGATCTGCGAAAGATCTGTGTTGAAGATCTGAGAAAAGTTAAGCTCTGAAACTATGAATTTGGCCTGTTTTTCTTTATTTTAAAAAAAATGTCATCTAGCATTAATATTTATCCTTAACTAAAACATGGATTCAAATTTTACTGATGTGAACATTTCTTCCTAATTTTGGATTATATTCTCTATGACTTTACTAATCTGTTGCTGTTACAATTCTGTGCTTTAACAAAGATTAACCATTTTCAGTTGTTACCTGTAAAGAATTTGTGGTCTTATCAGACCATAGTAAGTCTCTTACGATGTTCCTATACATTTACAAAATGGGGTGAGATCATGAATAGGGATCAGGATCAGCCACTCGGCCCAACAACCTTCTGCTACTCCATAAGATCATGGTTGATCTGATTTCAATCTTAACTCTGCATCCTGAAGCCCCCAGTAATTTTCCACCTCCTTGGAGATTTAAGAATCTGCCTACCTCTGCTTTAAAAAAAAGATTCAACATTCATTGTTTTTGAGGAAAAAAATTCCAAAGACTTGGAATGCCGGAGAAGCTTATTTTCCCCATATCTATTATAAATGAGTGACCTCCTAATTCTTAAACTGTTCTAGATTCTCCCAGAAAAGGAAACATCATTTCCACATCTACCTGGTCAAGTCCCCTCAAGATCTAGTTTGTTTCAATTAAGTCACCTCTGATTCTTAAACTCCAGTCGATACAGATCTAATCTGTCCAGACTTTCCTCATAAGGGAACCTGCTTATTGTAGGTATTCATCCAGCAAACCTGCTCTGAGCTGCTTCCAAGGCATTAATATCCCTCCAAAAGCAGTGAGTAATACTTACACGGTACCCCAGACATGCTGTTACCCTGTATAAAAACAAAACCTCCCACTTCTTGCATTCAGTTACTCGCACAATAAACCATAGCATTCTATTAGGTTTCACAATTACTTACTGTACCTAAATACTAACCTTCTGTGATTCATGTACTATGAATACCCAGCTCTCTCTGCATCTTGGAGCTCTGCAACCTCTCACCATGTAGATAACATACTTCTTTTCTGTTCTTTCTGGCAAAATGCACAGTTTCACATTTTCTTACTCAATACTCCATTTACTAGATCATTGCCCGCTAACTTAACCTGTCTATATTCCTTTGAAGCCCCTTATGCCTCGTCACAACTCACTTTTCTAGCTATCTTTATGCCATCAGCGAACTTAGCTCCCCATCTTCAGTCCCTTCATCCAAATCCTTTAAATTGTAAAGAGTTGAGACACAGAACCACCTCTATGATGTGCCACTTGTGATATCCAGCAGCTCAAAAAAGACCCATTTACTTCTACTCTGTTTTCTGTTGGCTAACCAATCTCCTGCCCATTTCAATATGTCAACCCTAACACCCTGACTTTTTATAGTTTACAATAGCTTTTGATGTGACACCTTATTAAATATAGCAAACTTTGTTTTAACTAGCACCTTAATGAATCAGCTCGCTTGATAAACTGGCAAAAAATATCTGGAATACCATATGTTTACTGTATTATTATGATCTCTGCAATGTCCGTGTAGTTAGTCAAGGGTGATTGAGTGAGAGGATTCTCTGCTGGGAAGTTTTGTCTAAGACAAAGTTGCATTCTTATATAAGTGGCTTATGCTGTAAATAAAGTATAACATTGATGTGTATATCTCTTGCATTACCTTTCTATGACTTAGTGTGTGTTCTTACATTGATTCTGTGGACCTCGGGATCAAACAGGATATTTGATCAACTGGTCCCATAGATGCCGGTTAATAAGAGGTTTACTTGTACCTTCTGGAAATCTATGTACTGCACAGCATGTTCTCCTTTATCCACAGCACAAGTTACATTTTCAAAATAAAAACTCCAATGAATTGGTTAAACATGATTTCTGTTTTGCAAAGCCATACTGGCTTTGCCTGATTGCCTTGAACTTGTCAAGTGTCCTGATACAATGTCTTTGATAATTAGTTTCTAACATTTTGCCATGCAGATGTTAACTGGCCTATAACTTCCTGTTTACTGGCTCCCACTCTTTTTGGATAGAGGAGTTACATTAGCTATTTTCTAATCTAAAGGAACCTTCCCCAAATTGAATAAGACTTGCATCCAACCTTCCTCCCTCTCCCAAGTTGTCATCACCTCCCTAGTCTGTGGCCATCTTTTGTGCAACTCCATATTTAAGTCCTTCCAATTGAGTTTCTGCCTCCCCTTAATACTGAAATGCTTATCAAAATCACAAAGCAAAATCCTGTCAGACTGTCACTATCCTCCTCCACCTCAAACTGTCTGCAACCATTAGCAAAGTTGTCCGCACCATCCTGCTACAACACTGTCTTCCAACTGAGTTGGACTGCTCTCAGCTGCTTCCATTTGTTGTGGACCAGAGCAAAGCCCCTTGAATTATATCAAAGATGCAGCCCAGAGCCTGGCTTTTATCTTATTTAAAAGGCAAGTGTCAGGTACTATATTCTAGATGTGATTCGATTGGTTACACCACTCAGCTTTTTATTCTTACCCTACAGTTAAAATGCAATTTAAAAAAAAGATGAATTAGTACAACTTTAACTCTATTGGAAAACTTAATGGAATAATAGCTTGTTTAACTACTAAACAGCAACTGTTCCGATATAGTAGCATCACATAAATACACCCTTGACAAAGGCATGTCAGCAAAACAGATTGTCTTGCATGCGATTCTGGCAGCAGAGAGAGAACATTCGGGTAGAGGGAGAGTTATGATAGTATCTACAACCAACTTCAAAGAGGATTAATGAGGGCAGAGTGGTAGACATGTTCTATATGGACTTCAGTAAGGCATTCAACAAGGTTCCCCATGGGAGACTTAGCAAGGTTAGATCTAATGCAATACAGGGAGAACTAGCCATTTGGATGTAGAACTGGCTCAAAAGAAGAAGACAGATGGTGGTGGTGGAGGGTTGTTTTTCAGACTAGAGGCCTGTGACCAGTGGAGTGCCACAAGGATTGGTGCTGGGTCCACTACTTTTCGTCATTTATATAAATGATTTGGATGTGAACGTGGAAGGTATGGTTAATAAGTTTGTAGATGACACCGAAATTGGAGGTGTAATGAACAGTGAAGAAGATTACCTCAGATTACAACAGGATCTTGATCAGATGTGTAATGGGCTGAGAAGTGGCAGATGGAGTTTAATTTAGATAAATGCGAGATGCTACATTTTGGAAAAGCAAATCTTAGCAGGAATTATACACTTAATGGTAAGGACCTGGGAGCATGGCTGAACAAAGAGACCTTGGAGTGCAGGTTCATAGCTCCTTGAAAGTGGAGTCGCAGGTAGATAGGATAGTGAAGGCGGCGTTTGGTATGCTTTCCATTATTGGTCAGAGTATTGAGTACAGGAGTTGGAAGGTCATGTTGTGGCTGTACAGGACATTGGGAATATTGTGTGAAGTTCTGGTCTCCTTTCTATCAGAATGATGTTGTGAAACTTGAAAGGGTTCAGAAAAGATCTACGAGGATGTTGCCAGGGTTGGAGGATTTGTGTGATATGGGTAGGCTGGGGCTGTTTTCTCTGGAGCACCGGAGGCTGGGAGGTGACCTTATAGAGCTTTATCTCTTGCCTTCTTGCCATATTCATTCTGGTCAGATAGTAATCTAATTCCCAGTTGAATGTTTCAATTCAATATGCTTCCACCACACTTTCAGGTAGTGCATTTCAGATTCTAACTATTCACTGAAAAGAATTTCCTTTGTGTCCTCACTGTTTAATTTGTCAATTGCCTTGCATCTGTTTGCACTTGTTCTCAATCTTTCCATCATGAGAACAATTTTCCCTTATGTACTTCATGCACTATCCGCACAACCCTGGTCCCTCAGCAGCATCATCTATACAGAGAGTCAATGTCCTGATACCATCCAGTCTTGTCTCCTCAGTCTTTTTCTCAATCCTTCCTCTGTCTCTAAATGATTTGAGCTGCTTATTCGACTGTCCAAAGATTGATTAAAGGAAATTTCCTTCGAGTAAATATTGAGAAGACTAAAGCTATTGTTTTCAAACCCCTCTGCCAACTGTCTTCCTCAACCACCATCTTTATCTATATCACTGACTGATGCTGAGCTAAAGATGTTGCAACCTTGGTGTTATATTTAACCCAGAAATTTGATTCTGACCCCATATTTATGCCTTGAATTGGATTATGTATTTGCACTGCCTTTCTATCACTCAACTCTGCCCTTGCCTCAGCTCAGCTGTTGTTGAAACTCTTGTTCCTGCATTTGTAACCTATGAACTTGAGTATTCCAACACACTCCTGACTAACCTCATGTTCTAATTTCTATAAAAACTCTGTACTGATTTGCATCAATGTAATGTGCATCCATCATGTCGTCCAACATTTCTACATGACCCACATTGGCTCCTGGTTAAATTATTGAGGAGAAAGTGAGGTCTGCAGATGCTGTTGCATCCTCTGCACCCGATGTGGCCTCCTCTATATTGGGGAGACAGGCCGGCTACTTGCGGAGCGTTTCAGAGAACACCTCTGGGACACCCGGACCAACCAACCCAACCACCCTGTAGCTCAACATTTCAATTCCCCCTCCCACTCCACAGTCTGACCTATCACCCTCACTTTGACCTCTTTCCACCTATCACATTTCCGACGCCCCTCTCCCAAGTCCCTCCTCCCTACCTTTTATCTTAGCCTGCTGGACAAACTTTCCCCATTCCTGAAGAAGGGCTTATGCCCGAAACGTCGATTCTCCTGTTCCCTGGATGCTGCCTGACCTGCTGCGCTTTTCCAGCAACACATTTCCAGTCCTGGTTAAATTATGCCTTGTCTTTAAAAGTATTATCCCTCCATTCCTTCAGCCTTTCCACTCCCTTTGTCTTGAATCTCATTCAGGCCTACGAACTGTAGATATCTACACATCTCCTCCAAGTCTGGCCTCTTGAACATCCTTGATTTCAATCATTCCACCACTGGCAGTCTTGCCTTCAATTGATAGGGCCATAAAGGTTTCTGGAATTTCATCCTTAAACTTCTCCACATCTATTTCATTCTATAAGATGCTGCTATCTTCCTCACTAAAATTTTGAAAGTCATATCTGAGATTTCCTTGTAGCACAGTGTCAATATTTATTTGAAAATCATCTTACGATGGACCTTAAAAATTTTACTGGGGTAAAGGTGTTTCAAAAATACATTTTATTTTGTTTTTGTGTCGTCTAAGTGTTTGGTTTTTCAGGTCATTAGAGCTAGTCTTAGAAAGAACATGAAAGGGTGGATACGTTTCATTCAAGGTGCTGTAATATTTATCTTTATTATTTTAGAAAAGAATCAAATCTTTTTTGAAATACTAAATGATTGACACTTTACTTTGCTTCCCTGTAACTTCCCATTTTGGATAACCTGTTGAACTAACTGTCTCTATTGCAATCAATTAAACCAAGTACTGGGGGTCCTTCCACTTCAGTAATATTACTGGAGTAACTTTAATAATTTGTGTTAATGTTTTGGATACGTAAAATAAAAATAAGTTTTACCTTCATTTTATTTTTGAGCAGAAAGTACTTTGCTTGATGCTCTTTTACCTAAAAGCATTGGGCAGAAATATTTTGAATGTGCAGTACTTAATTTGCTCTGAAGTGCTTTGGGACATCCTGAGTTATGAAAATGATTATAAGTGCATATCATTCTCTTTAATATGGAAATATTTGCTATCCAAACAACTTAATCTTATAGTCATGTTATTTTTTTTTCCAAATATTGTTAGAATCTTTTTTCTACCGAGAGATATTCAGCTTCCAACACTGGTTTAATTTAGCCTGATATAATGCCTCCCCTGCCATTTGGAATCTCATGGGTTTTGTTAATACCTTCACTTAAACCTGAGCTATTGAACATGTCTTGTTTGTTTTTTAAACATTCATTCAATTCAGACTTACCATCGTCAGAATAGCTCTAGTATTGGGAAGGCAATGGCAAAGTGGTATTGTCGCTGAACTGTTCACCCAGGGAATGTTCTGGGGACCTGGGTTTGAATCCTGCCACAGCAATGGTGGAATTTGAATTCAATAAATGTTTGGAATTGAAAGTCTGATGATGACCATGATTCCATTGTTTATTGTCAGAAAAACCCATTTGGCTCACTAATTTCCTTTCAGGGAAGGAACTGCCACCCTTAACTGGTCTGGCCTACATGTGACTCCAGACCCACGGCAATGGAGTTGACTTAACCATCTGGGCAACTTACGAATGAGCAATTATTGCTGCCTGGCCAGTGATGCCCACATCCCATGAATGAATAAAGAAAAATAGCTCTTGTGAGGTTTATTGAACTGGAAGAATTTCCAGCAGCATTGTGGGTAGTCTCTAATGTAATCAATGAAGACAGTGGCTTTAAACTCAACATGTGCCAAGCTTGTGGGCTTCCCCATCTGCCCCACCATCACCCGTGCTCCCAGTATGAATTTCTTTTCCTGTTGTGGATGTATGGTGTACATGATGACATACATCCAAGTTGTTTGAGAAAGATCGTAAAAGTTTGCAAAAGATGGAGTGAATTTAGAGGGCCTGAATGTATAATGGTTAATGTAAAGATTTTCTGGTGACTGGGACCCCTGTTTCTATATGTGTGCAGATATTTAGTATTGCCTATCTTGCAGTCGATTTTTGTGGTTGTATTAAAGCTCGGTGTAATGAGTCCCCCCTCTTCCTCATACCGAGGATGGTTCTTCATTCTGTGTCATGTCATGAAATGACCTGTCACGACTGTCTGAAAAAAAATCTTGATCCCATCATGTCATCAGCTCAAGTCGATTGCCCATTGATATTTCTATGTTCTTCACATGGACATGGAGGCCTCTATTTAACAGGCTGCACCTAATTATCATATATGCCCTGCAGACCATTAAGAATACACTCCTAATTATTCAGTCTTCAAGTGACCATCCAGAGGTGGTTGGCATCTAATGGCTACCCATGTTATTCAACTTGATTGACAACTCAGTCATATGAGAGTGTGTCGGTCTTTGCACATCAGCTGGTCTTATTGCAAATAAATGAGGTGACCTCTCAAAGGATGCTCCATGTCTGTTGTGCATTGCACTTTGTCTGTCAAATGGTCCCTAAGCTGTTGTATGGACAGATCCTGTCCTGGGCTTTTCACATCATTAGGAGACTGGCTGCTTCAGGAAGCTTATAATGCTATTGAGCTCAGGAGAATGAAGAATCCAATAAAAATACAGTCACAGAAAAAAATACAGGAACCAGTAGGCAAGCTTTTACACCATGAACCACATTGAGGCCCAATTGCACATTTGGACCTATCACCACTTTATGACTCAACTCCTGCCTTTGTTCACAAGGCCTTTCCGTCAGGGAATGAAAGCCACCAAAAGATTAATATATCATTGTGCAGATTACCCTGTCTGCCATTGGGCACTGACAGACCAAAAACCTGTATAGTCAACAATCTAAGCCCCTATAAGGTCAGGACTGCAAACAATGTTCATGTCTGTTGCTGCTGGTGATCTGGTTAACCTTTGCAAAGGTTGCAGCAGATCACAGGCTGGCCAATACTATGTGGATGCCTCTGTTGAAGATGGCTAGTGAAATAGTCACAACATCATTGGTTCCCAACCACGTTGCACAGCTTATTGGATCAATAGATCTATATGCTACAAGGTCTCTTTCTTCTGCACTGATTGCAAGATCTCCTCTTCTGGCCATGGTTCTATCAATCTTGGTGAATGCTTCTTACCCATCCAGCCGATTCTTGCAAACCCTAATACACCAACTGAGCTGTCTATACGTTCCACAGTTCTAGTGTTATCAACTCTGCAAACCTCATGGCCTATGATGGTTCTCATAGTCCTATCCCAATCATTGTCACTGAATAAATCACTAAGCTGCACCCTCACAATGTCACAGCTGCCAATGACTGATCCAGGGCCACTGTCTTGATCACCTTGTTCTTTTTTTATTATTATTTTATAGAGCATGGACATCATTGGCTTGGCAAGAATTTGTTGTCCATGCTTAATTGCCTTTGAGAAGGTAGTGGTGAGCTGCACTCCATACAGTATAGCTACACACAATGCCGTTTGTCAAGGAGTTCAAGGATTCTAATATAGCAACAGTGAAAGAATGATAATGTAACTCAAAATCACAATGACGTTTGACTTGAGGGGGGATCTTGTAGTTGGTAGTGTACCCGTGCATCTACTGCTCTTGTCCTTCAATGTGATAGATATTATTGGATTGGAAGGTGCTGTTGTGGGAGCCTTGGTATATTTCTGCATTGTATGTTGTAGATGGTACACAGTGATGCCACCCAGTGTCAGTGGACTGAATGAGTAAGTGTTTAAAGTGGCGGATGGTTGCCAGTCAAGAAGGGCTGCACCACTTGGATGGAGTCAAAACTGTTGATTGAGCTGCACACATCCAGACGTGCAAAGTATTTACTCCATGTACTTGACTTGTGTATTGCACGTGGTGGACAAGACTTTTGTGAGTCAGAAGGTCAGTTATTCACCACATAATTCCTGGCTTTGTAATCCAGTTCAATTTCTGGTCAATGTTAATCTTCAGGATGAGAGATTCAGTAACAGTAATGCCATTTTATTGACAATAGTCATTGCATGATACTTTTATGACATGGGTGTTACTTGTCACTTATTAGCCCAAGACTGAATGTTGATCACGTTTTGCCACATATGAATATATTGAACATTGTGCAATCATTAGTGAACATTCCTACTCTGACCTTATGATGGAGTGAAGAAGTGGATGAAGATGGTTAGTCCTAGGACTTGACCCTGAGGATATCCTAAAGTAGTTTCCTGTGCAGCCCCTCAATTACTACAATTGGCTGATCCAATCATGCAGCCCCCAAGCTCAGGTCCTGATCCTATTGCCTGTATCACTAGCAGTCTATATGTATCATCACCATTCCTTCAGTATTTGCTGTGATGTGCTAAGCTCACAGGCAGACCCGGCTCTGGAATCATCTCCTAGATTTTATAGTTCAGGATGAATGCTAACACTTTGAGGATGGATAGGCCCCAGTGAATGAAGGGGAGTTCACCTCTGTGAAAGGTGGTCATATATGTATTGCATATCATTTGGTGCCATTCTGCGTGTGGGTTTGAATAGGTTTTTGCAAATGCATTTTTGTTTTTTGCATTTGTCATGTTGCAGCACTCGGGCACCTACCATTGCTTGTGATTTGATTTTGCTGCATAGAAGCTGTTAGCGTATATTCAGCTTGATTAGTGTTTTTGGCATTGTTAGTTCATACAAGAAGGAAGCCTGATATACAGAGGAAAACGAAAGAAGTTGTGATGTTGCCTGCCATGGTAATGCATGCAGTTTTGTGCAAGCAATTTTTCTTTTCCTCAATCTGCTCATGTGTCCGTATTGAAGTATTTAAATCTTTACTTCATTCTGTAAATTAGCAGGCAGTGAAGAAGGCAAATGAAATTTTTGTAATTATTACTAAAGGAGCAGACAATAAAAGTAGGAAAGTATTGCCTCAACTGTACAAGGCATTACTGAGACCACACCCTGGAGTATTGTACAATATTGGTCCCCTTACTCGATGAGGAATGTAGTTGCATTGGAGGCAGTTTAGAGGAACATCACTAGATTAATTCCAGAGGTGAGGGGTTTGTCTCATTAAGAAAGATTGAGCCGTTTAGGCCTATGCTCTCTGGACTTTAGAAGAATGAGAGATGATTTAGTTGAGAGATTGATGAAGTAGACATAAAAAGGCTGTTGCCTCCTGTTGGGCAGTCTAGAACGAGAGGTTATAGTTTTATGATAAGGGGTAATAGATTTAAAACAGGACAAGAAATTACTTCTTTCAAAGGGTTGCAAATTCAATACCCCAGAGTGTGGTCACTGCTGGGACATTGAGTAAATTTAAGGAAGAGAGATGGGAAGTTTTTAATTTAGTAATGCGTTGAAGGAGAGCAGGCACCACAGTGGAGTTGAGGGCCGAGATAGATCAGCCATGATCGTATCAAATGGCTGAGCAGACTGGGGAGACTGAATTGCCTACTCCTGCTTCTAGTTCTTCAGGTTCTTATTAGGTTAAGCATCTTTGTTCACCCTGTCTTATTGGCAACATATTTACAACTGCCGGCATGCTACCCGAGGAAGGTCTTAGCTCTGTCACTTGGACAAAGAATTGCAATGTTGCTGGATTAGCAACCCAGAGATCCAGATCATTCTTTGGGGATTTGGGGTTGAATCCAACCATGTCAGGTGGTGGAATTTGAATTTGAAAAATAAGTCTAATGATGGCCATGTAATCGCTGTCAATTGTTATGAAAAGTCCGTTTGATTCAATAATTTTCTTTCAGGAAACGATGTGGATCAGAAATTGGTTAGCTGAAAGAAGACAGAGGGTGGTGGTTGATGGGAAATATTCAACCCGGAGTTCAGTTACTCGTGGAGTACCGCAAAGATCTGTTTTGGGTCCACTGTTGCTTGTCACTTTTAAAAATGACCTGGATGAGGGCATCGAAGGATGGATTAGTAAATTTGCGGATGACACTAAGATAGGTAGAGTTGTGGATAGTGACAAAGGATGCTGTAGGTTAAGAGAGCCATAGATAACCTTCAGAGCTGGGCTGAGAGGTGGCAACTGGAGTTTAATATGATAAAGTGTGAGGTGATTCACTTTGGAAGGAGTCACAGGAATGCAGGGTGCTAGGCTAATGGTAAGATTCTTGATTCGGAGATGTCGGTGTTGGACTGGGGTGTACAAAGTTAAAAATCACACAACACCAGGTTATTGTGGTTTTTGAGCAAAGTGCAATGTAACTCTGAAAGTACCAAAAAGATTCACCACACACAATATATATGTGGGTCTTTGTCTGTGTGTGTGTCTGTCTGGGGTGGGGGTTGTAAGATTCTTGGTAGTGAGATGAGCAGAGAGATCTTGGTGTCCAGTTACATAGATCCTTGAAAGTTGCCACCTAGGTTGATAGGGTTGTTAAGAAGGCATATGGTGTGTTAGCTTTTATTGGTAGAGGGATTGAGTTTTGGAGCCACAAGGTCATTCTGCGGCTGTACAAAGTTCTGGGTGCGGCCAAGCTTAGAGTATTGCATACAGTTCTGGTTCAAAGGAGATTTACTAGGATGTTGCTTGGTATGGAGGGAAGGTCTTATGAGGAAAGGCTGAGGGACTTGAGGCTGTTTTCATCAGAGAGAAGAAAGTTGAGGTGTGACTTGAGACTTATAAGATAATCAGAGGGTTAGGTAGGGTGGACAGTGAGAGCCTTTTTCCTCAGCTGGCGATGGCTAGCACAAGGGGACAAAGCTTTTCTTCTTTATTTGAAGAAGCAAGGTTATTATCAAATAAAAATGATCAGGGAGATCTCCATTGGAAGGTAGCCACTGAAAACATATGTAAAGAGGGGCTGATAATACTTACTTTAAGTTCCTTTTTTGATAATGGATAATAATGAGTGGTGCTCAGTATTCTTCAGAAGTTCTTGGGGGCCTTAGCAAAAACTGCCAACAAGACAAACATTCAGACCGCCAGGAGGAGTGGGAGCTCTCTGGAGGATTGCTGGTGTCTGGTAATCTTTCCACTTCCTACCATTCTGCTTATAACCCACCCCAGAGACACACTTGAAGTCCACAGTTGAAAAGCAGGGGTGGTCTATTCTTGAGTCAGGTACACTGGCTGTGGAGTTACAACAGTCATTAACAGCTCAGTGCGGTTATGTAGCTGAAACCCAAGAACCAATTTCTCATGGTCATTCATCTGACTGTTTCCTGCACCCATTTGTCACAAAGCCTAACTTCAACTCATTTCAATACATTGACTGTGAAGTTGGCTACGAGGGAAGAACATATTAGTGGGTTTAAAAAGCAATTAGAGAAACTTCTAAAGATTTTAAAATAGGAACATAATTGGGAAATATTGTTAGACAATAGGCAGGTTGATGATATGGCTGAGATTAAATAAAAATTAATGGTTTGGTTGAACCTAATGACCTGTTTTCTTCTGAAAATTCTTGTGTTCCCATAGCAACATTGCTTCTATGTGGCAATGGAAACTGCTTCTTGAAGCTTCTTGAAGCTTCGCTGACAGCTTGGCTGGTTAAGGCATTGCTTAAGCCATTATCTTGTACTATAGGACAGTACTCCAGAACTGTAATGGTGGATGCTGGCTTTCACAACAATATATTTTTTCACTATTCTTAAATATCATTGCTTGCATGAAATCCTAAAAACAAATGGTGAATTTGGCACAGCTTTATGGCCATTAGAGTAAAACGAACTCTGAATTGAATATAACAAGGTGATATGAAAATAATTAACATTCAGCAAAACAATGGAAGTGACCAATTCAAACAAAATAATGGTCAGAGGCCATAATGTCTTGACTTTTCCATGGATTAATGAACTATCCATATACAGTAGTGCTTCGATTTACGAAATTCATCCGTTCCGGGACCCGGTTCGCGAACCGAGAAGTTCGCGAACTGAATCAATTTTCCCACTGTTCGGATATTTCTGGAGTCTTTTCTCTTTTTTTGTCCCTTGGAGGTTGGTGATGCCACAAGAAAACGATCCAGAGAAACTTGTTTTTTCTTTGTTGCAGAATTTTCCGAAAATGGGACATCACATTGTCATTTAAAATGTTCACTTTCGTTTGTACCTTGAATTTCGTACATACGTGGAAGCAAAATTTTACGTTCAATCCTGTTCGTAAACCAATTTGTTCATGAACGGGGTCGTTCGTATGTCGAGGCGCTACTGTAATGGAAGACTCCGTAAGATGCTAAAAATTTGTAGGCTTTTGGTCTACTTGTTGATTGCTTGTTTAAATATTCCATGCCATAGGTCAGTTTATTAAAAAGTCAGAGTTTATATATTTTCTGCTATAGATTAGTTAATTAATTAAATTTAAGTTACTCATATTTATTAACATTAGTATTATCAAAATAGAAGAGGTACTAATAGTTTTTAGAAACATTTAATTGCTGTTGTGGGGTCTGTAGGTTCTTGAGTGACCACCCTGAAGGTGCTTTAATTTAATTTAACTTGATTATTGCATAACTTTCTATTTGGTCCAGTTAAGTAAAGGTTGTCTAAAATTCTAGATACTACTTACAATCAAGAAACTAATTTTGAAGTTACGTTATAAAATCAAGGTTTTGCTATCACTGAAAACTGCAACTTAAAAGTAGACTTCTCATTTTTCAGACCTTCACATAAATTTTTCTAACACATTCCTTAATAAGTTTTATACAGAGACCATTCAGAATATTAGTCAAGCTGTTGTTTCATTCAGCAACCATTTCTGGGTGGTGCTTAAGGCTTACAGCTGTGTCTGAGCACCTGGTCTTATTAAATGTATTTAAACCTAAAGTAAATTCAATAGCTGGCAATTTAAATGTTTGATGGCCCATGGGACAATTGAAATAACTTTTAGTTTGTACAGGCAAAAAAACTGGAAATTAACCAACTTTAAAATCCAGATAGAAGAATCAAGTCTGTTTCTGTCTGTTGACATTTCTGAGTTAATTTTAATGTTTGCTAAGTCTTAAATCTGATATTCAGCTAATAGATGTTTAAAACCATTTTAAGCCATAAATTGGGCAGTTTGTTCAGTGATTGATGTATATGAATGATTATGATGCATCATTTGTAAAATGTTTTCAGTGTCATTTGGCAGCATTGGTTGGAAATGATTACTCTAACTAGACAAAATTAATTGCAAAAAGAAAGAGATAAAAGCAATAATTTCCATATTTGGAAAGCTATATAATGAAATAACTCCATAGCTTTAAATCAGTATTTACAGCTCTGTTATATGTGTCATTATTACCTGTGATACTCTTCTCATTTTCCTCTTTGACCTTCAGTTCTATTGCATGATCTAATTGACCTTTACAAAAATATATATTTTTTCTCTTTATAGTTAGTTTCCCTTCATCTGTCAACTCTGGAAAAGAACTACGACAACATTAATTGTTAAGTTTCTGACAACATGGAGTTTATGTGTCTCTCTCACACCATTTTATTGCATTTCAAAAGGTTGCTTTGCAATAATTATATTTTTAGAGGCACATCTTTGTTGGAGAGAATAGTGCAACTCCTGAGCACCTTTTGTACAAACTAGACCAAATGTAGCATTCAGAGAATAAGCAGGATTTTATTTTATTCATTTGTAGTTTGTGAGCATCAATGGATAGGCCAGCATTTATTGCCCATCCGTCATGGCCATGAGAAAGGTGGGGATGAACAGTTCAAGGGCTTCTTGAACAAGTGCAGCCCTTTGAGGTGTCATATACACACAGTATTGTTAAGAAAGGAGTTCCAGGTTTAAACGTTGGGGGCAGAAAGGTAGACCTGGAAGAAAAAGTAGTTGTATGGATGAAGAACGAATAGGTATTAGGTGATTAATAAATACTGATGATGTGGGAAAAAAAACAAAAGAACACATGCTGGAAATCTGAAACAAAAACAGAAATTGCTGGAAAATCTCAGCAAGGTCTGGCAGCATATGTGGAAAGAAATCAGAGTTAATGTTTCAAGTCCTGTGACCTTCCTTCATTTCCTTCTAAGATTTTGCAGCAATTTCTGGGGGTTTGGACTGGTTGAAACATTAGCTAGTGTAGGGATCAGGTCAGAATAAGAAAAGTGAGTGGCTTAAATGAAGCTAAATCATTGGAGGATAATTGAGTTAATGGCTCAGTTGATGAGTGTAGGAGTTTGGGGGCTCATGAGGTTTTGTATTGCCACACAAGTCCTTCAGTGTTAAAGGTATAATGCTTATCTTACAGCACTACAATAACATAGCAGACAGAGTAGGCAAGGCTGTTAGAGTGAATGAGTGGGGAAGACTGGAAGGGATTCTTGAGGTCTGCTATGTATGTTGATGGTGAGGTCTAACTATCTGCCCCCAACCTTTAAGATAAACTTGCAGGTTGAGTCAATAGTTAGGAAGGCAAATACAATGTTGTCATTCATCTCAAGAGGATTAGAATATAAAAGCAGGGATGTACTTCTGAGGCTTTATAACACTCTGGTCAGACCACATTTAGAATATTGTGAGCAATTTTGGGCCCCACACCTTAGGAAGGATGTATTGGCCCTGGAGCGGGTCCAGAGGAGGTTCACGAGAATGATCCCAGGCATGAAAGGCTTAACATATGAAGAATGTTTGAAGACTCTGGGACTATACTCGATGGAGTTTGGAAGGATGAGGGGGGGATCTGATTGAAACTTTCAGAATACTGAACGGCCTGGGTAAAGTGGATGTTAGGTAGATGTTTCCATTGATAGGAGAGACTAAGACCTGAGGGCACAGCCTTAGATTAAAGGGAAGACCTTCTAGAACAGAGATCAGGAGAAATCTCTTTAGCCAGAGAATGAATTTGTGTGAATTCATTGCCACAGAAGGCTGTGGAGGCCACATCATTGAATATTTTAAAACAGAGACAGATAAGCTCTTGATTGCCCAGGGGAATCAAAGGTTTGGAAAAAAAAGCAGAAAATGGGATTGAAAAACCTATCAGCAATGATTGACTGGTGGAGCAGACTTGATGGGCCGAATGGCCTAATTTCTGCTCCTATGTCTTATGGTCTTATAAGACTTTTTATTCATCGGTATTTGGGAAGGAGAGTATGGTAGTGTGAACAGAATTGTGGCTTGACACTATAAAAAAAGGGAGCTATGTTGTAGTGACTTCAGATCACATAGAACTGGACCCCGGGTCTGCAGTGTTCCAGACACTGTTGTCTCACCATCTTTCATGCCTGGGCACATTCAGTAAAACCTGTTGCTGCATGACAAGAGTATAGATCTCCACTGCTGTGTGAGAGACACGGTAGACAAATGCCATCCAAAATATTATGCCCCAATATCTGCTCCACGTCAAAACCAGAAGTGACGTAAAGTCAAATGACTTTGTGTCTTGTGGCCTCATGTCTTGCTCTACCACAATAAGATGTTCATTGAATGAAGTTGATGTTTTCGTCAAATCAGCAGATTCAAAAGCTCAAAATGATACCCAGAATATGAGAGCAAGTAATTCTCAGAGGTCGGACCTAACCAGTGGTGTTGGACAGAGGGATGCGGACTGGGGGGTTAGAGGGCAGCTTACGGGAGATTGGTTCACCTCAAGCCAGTTAACAACCTGAAAACAGTTAAATGGCTACAGGTGAACTAGCAAATAGGGTTAGGCTACCCTGACATTTAGGTCAGAGGCAGTGACTCCATCCTATTGAAGAAAATTCAGTCCATGGTTGCCTTACATTAATTTTCTAGTCAATATGGGAGCAAGGAAGGATTCTGACCATGTCGAGTGAGAAATGGACAACATTTGGATCTGAGTTAAAGAGCTGAAGGGGAGCACAAAAATGGTGATATCAAATTGACAGCCTGTGAGCACTCCACATAATTGTTATTTCAAGCAATTAAGGGGAAAATGTTATTTGACTCCTTCAGTATTACAGTGACTTTATAACCTCGCCCAAGTCTGCGCCTCTGACATTAGTATAAATTGTGAGCTATATAATTTCTTAGGAAGCATCACCAGTGATCACTTTACTATGCTAATGGGGTATTTTATCTTTAGTTTCCAGCTGTACATGTTCAAACATTTTTGGGAAGAGAACACTCGGCAGATGCAATCTTCTCTTCTTCGTCCCATAAAATTAAAGGGTGAATAAGAGACATTGGCTGTATTTTGAGCAATTTCCTGTAACCTAATTAAGGGTAACATGTTAGGTCACTCAATGCCAGTACAAAGAGCAATTTCCTAAACAGCAGTGCTGGCAGTTTTATTTGAAGAGCATTCTCTGTGTCAAGGTTATTTGACGAAGAAGGTGGTTTTGAAGGATGCTTGAAGAAGACAAAGACTCAGCAGATCAGATTAATGATGCCTTTACAAGATCTATGACTATAGACATCTAAATAAATATGATGATATGTATGCATCTACTAGAGTTGTTGTGGGATACAAAATTCCTATATGAGACAGTGCTTTGATTTTTGGTCAGCTCTGGGAAAATGGTAGTAGTCATTCCAGTGCACCAAATCATCATTGTGGGCTGTGCTTTTCACATTCTTCAATACAAGAGGCCTAATCTAAAGGATTAGAAGACCATTGAAATGTCTTTGCAATCTGCACAAGCTATGCATTTGGCTGCATTCAGAGAGATAATCAGTTAACTGGCTGACCTTCCCATGTTTTTCAAAGGCTTGTTGGCACGGTTTGCCTCAGGGACTGGGCAGAAAAGCCAAAATCTTCCCTTCGTTGTAAATCACCATTTAAATTTTGATCATTTTTCACACTTTTCCTACAGTCTTGTCCTCCAAATTCCAAAAGCTATTTTTACAAATGTGCGTGTTTTGGCCAAGGGTTTAGCTGTGGCAGGTGTGGTATCAGTCAGTGGTGGGAACGCTACAATTTTAAAAATGAATTCATAAAATCTTAACTCATGTATGAACCCTCCCTCTTATTGACTACATGTTTGCAAAGCTGTCTATCATTCTAAAGAATGTCAGTGGTATGAAGCTGACAATAATCTAATTATTTAACCTTTGTCCACCACTAGATGTTGCTCATACACCTTACAATTCCTTTATAGCGCATGTTATTAACACATTAACTGAAAAAAATACTGCTGATAATTAACAGATGAAGGATTATACTGTGTTCATTAGACCTTAGTTTGTCTGATATTTTAGTGGATAAGGTTGAACCCATATTTTATAAATATCAGAGCAAGAGCTTATATAAGCATGAAATATTTGAGGAGAAAGTGAGGTCTGCAGATGCTGGAGATCAGAGCTGAAAATGTGTTGCTGGAAAAGCGCTGCAGGTCAGGCAGCATCCAGGGAACAGGAGAATCGACGTTTCGGGCATAAGCCCTTCTTCAGGAATGAGGAAAGTTTGTCCAGCAGGCTAAGATAAAAGGTAGGGAGGAGGGACTTGGGGGAGGGGCGTCGGAAATGTGATAGGTGGAAAGAGGTCAAGGTGAGGCTGATAGGTCAGACTGGGGTGGGGGCGGAGAGGTCGGGAAGAAGATTGCAGGTTAGGAAGGCGGTGCTGAGTTCGATGGATTTGACTGAGACAAGGTATTTCCCCTCCCCCCACCTTGTCTCAGTCAAATCCATCGAACTCAGCACCGCCTTCCTAACCTGCAATCTTCTTCCTGACCTCTCCGCCCCCACCCCAGTCTGACCTATCACCCTCACCTTGACCTCTTTCCACCTATCGCGTTTCCGACGCCCCTCCCCCAAGTCCCTCCTCCCTACCTTTTATCTTAGCCTGCTCATTCCTGAAACTTTCCTCATTCCTGAAGAAGGGCTTATGCCCGAAACGTCGATTCTCCTGTTCCCTGGATGCTGCCGGACCTGCTGTGCTTTTCCAGCAACACATTATAAGCATGAAATATTTTGGCGTATTGCTTAGAAACACTTCTAAGATATAGTGATGCAGAAGTAGTGTTGTGTAATATGTTCTTTGTTTAAAATTTTTAGTCAAGGGACAATTGTATAAAAATGGTTATAAATCTAAAAATATAGTTGCCTTTTATTTTCATTCCAAAAGGCCATATTGTTCGTTTTTGTATAGTAGATGTGAATGATTTTGGATAGCCGCATGGGAGAGGCAGGAATGTTGACAGTACAGTACATGAGTGATTGATTGGACTGAAATCACACGGCTATTTCTGAGAGATTTTAGGACTTTTTCCTTTTCAATGATTAGCTGCAGGCCTTGAAAATCCACATATGTGTGGCAGATGGCTTTATTCACAGACTACAATGGTCTACCATAGCTTCTCAAAGTAACACCATTCACTTTTAATTGTATTATCAATTTAGTTTTTTTTATAATTGGTTCAAAATTACAGAAATTGTTCTTAAACCTGTAAGAAATTTTTATTTGCTTAACATAGGCAAAGTCCATCCCATTCAAATGAGAACAAAATAGGATAGAACTTCTGTGTGCAACCCTGCATGTGACTGAATTGCAGTTTCAAATTTTAAAACATCAGGCATTGGTAATCAAATGTCCTCATTTCTCTGCTGAATGCAGTGTGATGCTGGGTAATGGGTTTTACCGGTGCGAGCTGCTGCTGGGAGTTAGCTTAAATTGCATGAAATGGAAGGCAATTTAAATGTGAGGACATCACAGCTGTGACCATCTTAAATTTCACCCAGAGTCCATGTACTACTGACCTATATCCAGCAGGGATCTTTGAATAGGAATTAAGGTTTGGAAGACCCTCATTGGACAGCTCAGAGGAAAGGAAACAATGTGTTGGCCTCACTAATGATTTGATGTGGTGAGATGTACTGATAACCTACAGCAAGCATGTTAAGAGACATTTATGTTAACTTCTGCAACATCAATATGAGATGTGGTTAACGTATAATTGAAGAATTTAATTAACATTTATTATAGCTCCTATTATTTACATATGTAAAGGTAAAAACACTATATTCCTAGCAGATAATCGAGTTGCTCTCTCATTAGAGGGAAATCACTGGTGATGGTTTAACCTGAGAGACACCATGCTCAGGAGAGGGGAGAGGTCGAGAAGGATAGTCCTTTATGGTAACCTCAGCTGGTATAAAAATTGAACCCATGCTGTTAGTTTAACTCTGCATTGCAAATCAGCCATCCAGCCAACCGACTCCCTATTTACATACGTACACTACAATTGAAGGCACTGGACTCTAGCTAAGCAATTCAGATAAACAGTAGCACACTTTCCTCTTATTGTGGCATGTTGCAGGAGAACAAAGCTCAATAAGATGGAGACTGAGACCTTTATACAATTTGGTCACATCCAATAATACATTGATGACACCATGACCATGTCCCCTTAAAGGTACATCATGTATCTGCTGACCCAAAACAGCAGCTGAAATGAGCTAAGTCAACACAGGTCACCATTAAATTTTCTGGGGTATATAAAGAACAAAGAACAATACAGCAAGGAACATGCCCTTAGGGCCTCCAAACCTGCGCTGATACATTTTGCCCTTCCATATTAAAACTGTCTTCACTTATAGGATCCATATCCCTGTATTCCCTTCCGACTTGTGTTCACCCAGGTGCTTCTTGAATGCTGCTATTATGCCTGCTTCTACCACCACCTCTGGCAACGTGCTCCAGGCACTTCCCACCCTCTGTGTGAAAACTTGCCTTGAGCCTGTGTCCCTAATAATGAACCCCTCCACCCTAGGAAAAAGCCTCAGAATCTTATAAACTTCTATCAGGTCACCCCTCAACCTCCTGTGTTCCAGTGAGAACAAACCCAGTTAATCCACCATTCCCTCATAGCTAAAATCCCCTATTGCAGGCAGCATCCTGGTAAACCTTTTCTGTACCCTGTCTAAAGCATCCACATCCTTCTGGTAGTGTGGTGACTGGAACTGTATGCAATATTCCAAGTATAGCCGAACTAATGTTCTGGAAACTGGTGAAGTCAGTATTGATGCTGTATTTCCAAATCTCCCCACCCCCTACCTCATCCCAGATCCAACCCTCTAACTCGGCACCACCCTCTTGTCCATCTTCCTTCCCACCTATTCGCTTCACTCTCCCCACCGACCTATCACAATTACCCCTCCACTGTTGCCATCCCATCTCCCCTCAGCCCCACCTCCGCTCTTCTATTTTTCTCTCAGCCCCCTTCCCCCTCTACATTCCTGATCAAGAGTTGATGCCTGAAACATCGACTCTCCTGTTGTACGGATGCTGCCTGAGCTATTGTGCTTTTTCCAGTGCCACACTTTTTGATTTTAAGTCTCGGCATCTGCAGTCCTCACTTTCTCCCAACTAAAGTTCTGTCAAACTGCAGCATAACTTGTCCATCCTTATATTCAGTGCCCCTTCCAATGAAGACAAGTATGCCACATGCCTTTTTTCCTACCTTATCTACCTGCGCTGCCACCTTCAGTGATCTGTGGACCTGCAGACCCAGATTGCTCTGCATATCAATTCTCTTAAGGATTCTGCCATTCGTTGTATAATTTCCACCTGTACTTGAACTTCCATATGGTTCATATCTTTGTCATGTTAACAACCAAGCTTTCAGTCGAAACATTTGGTGGTAAATTTGATTCTCTCCTTCGAAGACTTGCAACAGAAAAATAAATTAATGCTATTTATAAATGGGGAGCTTGCACATTCATCTTTCAGTATTAATTGATGCCATGGTGGCAGCAAGAAGATGTTTGTTGAAAAAATATAGTTTGAGCAGAAAAATACAGTTCATTTGGTGTTTTGAAAAAAAACATTTTGTTTTCATTGTTGGTTTTGGATTACCATGGATTGTTTGGACACTGCTATTTTTCAGACATGCAATTTTTCTTTAAAAATATTTGGAAATGGATCTGGGTGGATTACTCTTCGGAGGGTCAGTGTGAACTTGTTGGGCCGAAGGGCCTGTTTCCTCACTGTTGGAATCTAATCTAATCTAATCTACCATAACCTTTATTAGCATGTGATTACACAAGGTAGCAACAACGTACAATAAATTGTCAATATTATTTATTTCACTTGTTTTTACAAATTTTTATTATCTAAAATTCTTAAAAAAACACCAAAAAATTGAAGGAAGAAACATAGAAAATAATGAGGTCATTTAAATTTAGAATGCTTCAAGGCTTGCTATTACCCACATTGAGTAACAAATTCCCAGTATTTGTTCATCATATGAGTAAGTCTGTTTCACTACAATAAAATATATTAATGTAAGATTCTGCCTCTACTCTGGGCAAGAATGACATGCAATAAAAGGAATATTGTTTCCACTATATGTGGAACATTTTTATTATACAATACTCTCAATAATAGTTGGTACATTTTCTTGTGAGTTGGAGTCATCTTGGGTGGTTGATCTGCAGATGTGAAACTTCTGAGACATTGACTTAATCACTCTGTAGCACTAATGTTTTTGTGTTCTGTTCTTTAAACCTTGTTTGCTGTTGCCCAATGAGTGAGACCTGTTTTAAACCCATTTCAATGGTATTCAATTACTGTCCCTTTGTGTACCTTTTCCAGATATCTCCTGCCCTGGTCCCAATACTCGATTACCAAGGTCAGGCTTTAATTAAGATAGGCAGTTTGATTCTACTTTGATAGTGTTATTCTGGAGAACAATCTTCAAGCTAAAAGAAGGAGACCTAGCAGGGCAAAGCCTGTATCTTTTCACTGATGCAAACTTCTGCATTTAATCTACTTTGCAGAACTTGCTCATTTTTAGCAAGGTTTTGTCCTGGCCAAAATAACCATCCTCACTTGAGTTTTTGTGTCCACAATACAATTCTTTGGTATCTTCAATTTGAATTCTTCCATCAATAAAGATTTGAAGGGCAGAATTGCCCACTCTTGCTCCTAAGTCATGCAATCATCTCAATGTCCCAACGGTGAGATAAATCTGCACACACGGCCATTCCATTGGTTTAACTCGTTAATGTAAAGAAATAGTTACATGGTTAAAAGGAGCTTAGTACATTAAAAGGAAACTAATGCATTTGGCTTCCAGTTACTTTGTTTATGATCAAAATGTTGAACCCAGGAAAGCTGCTCTCACTGTCAGTATTGAAGATTATTTGTGTTTTAGTGCCAATTGCTGTCACAGTATTGTTCTTGTCTTCACCTTTATCAATAGTCTTATTCGACTGCTATTTTACAATACCAGTACAACTCATACATGAAAGTGGGACATTGCCAGATCGTGCAAGAATAACACTTAATAATGCTAATGATAACACCTTACAGCAAGCATTTTTGGAAGAAAATCCAGAATACCCAGGCATGCCTTCATTAGAACATGTAGGTCCCTGATTTCTGAACGTTCGACTTGTGAAAGGAACCTATTCAAAACCCAGGGACTGCCAATATCACTGTATGATGATATGCCACCTAAGAAAGATAACTATCAACTGTTTCCTAGGGTAATAGGTGACTCATCTATTACGATTTATATGATTTTGCAGTCGTCCAACTCATTTCAAATTTGACACTAGGGTGACGATTGCTTTATCATTTAAAAAAATAAAATCCTTGGTAAAGAAAATAACATTATTTCGTCCTCATTTAAAGTTGCACAAAACAGACAGACACTGCTTAAAATAAAGAGAACGCTGAGAGCACTTCTAAATTTCCGAGATGATTCTTATGTGGAGCATTCTTTGTAGGTTATCAGGCACCAATCCTTCTCGCTTCTGTACAGAAAATGCTTTGTTCTGAAAGTTCTATAGTATGTTGAAAAACCACAAGCAGCCTGGAAGCCAAACATCAGTGATCAAGACTGCTTTACTGAAGGAGAGGAAGGCTTTTTAGGTCTCAGTAAAATGTTCACTGGAGATTATCTTCTGATATTTGTGAAGGGTTTTTGGACATCAATGTAATTCATCTCAAATTTTTCTCTAGTTCTGCAAACATTTTTCTCAGACCTGTGAAGTCTGCCTTTCGTTGAGGAATTATTCAATTATCTTCTGAGGTTCTGTTCGCCGAGCTGGAAGTTTTTGTTGCAAACGTTTCGTCCCCTGGCTAGGCGACATCATCAGTGCTTGGGAGCCTTCTGTGAAGCGCTTCTTTGATGTTTCCTCCGGTGTTTATAGTGGTCTGTCCCTGCCGCTTCCGGTTGTCAGTTTCAGCTGTCCGCTGTAGTGGTTGGTATATTGGGTCCACGTCAATGTGTTTGTTGATGGAGTTTGTGGATGAATGCCATGCCTCGAGGAATTCCCTGGCTGTTCTCTGTCTGGCTTGCCCTATGGTAGTAGTGTTGTCCCAATCGAATTCATGTTGCTTGTTGTCTGCGTGTGTGGCTACTAAGGATAGCTGGTCGTGTGAATTCGACTGGGACAACACTACTATCATAGGGCAAGCCAGACAGAGAACAGCCAGGGAATTCCAAGAGGCATGGCATTCATCCACAAACTCCATCAACAAACACATCGACCTGGACACAATATACCAACCACTACAGCGGACAGCTGAAACTGACAACCGGAAATGGCAGGGACAGACCACTATAAACACCGCAGGAAACATCAAAGAAGCGCTTCGCAGGAGGCTCCCAAGCACTGATGACGTCGCCTAGCCAGGGGACGAAACGTTTGCAACAAAAACTTCCAACTCGGCGAACAGAACCACAACAACGAGCACCCAAGCTACAAATCTTCGCACAAAAGGTTTGTGCGAAGATTTGTAGCTCGGGTGCTCGTTGTTGTGGTTCTATTCGCCGAGCTGGAGGTTTTTGTTGCAAACGTTTCGTCCCCTGGCTAGGTGACATCATCAGTGCTTGGGAGCCTTCTGCGAAGCGCTTCTTTGATGTTTCCTCCGGTGTTTATAGTGGCCTGTCCCTGCCGCTTCCGGTTGTCACAAACTCCATCAACAAACACATCGACCTGGACCCAATATACCAACCACGACAGCGGACAGCTGAAACTGACAACCGGAAGCGGCAGGGACAGGCCACTATAAACACCGGAGGAAACATCAAAGAAGCGCTTCGCAGAAGGCTCCCAAGCACTGATGATGTCGCCTAGCCAGGGGACGAAACGTTTGCAACAAAAACTTCCAGCTCGGCGAACAGAACCACAGCAACGAGCACCCGAGCTACAAATCTTCGCACAAACTTTGAATTATCTTCTGACCACAGATGAATCTTCAAATTCTTATCATTGTATAACCTTGATAGCACAGCTTTCAGGAGTTAATAGTAGATGCCTGATACAGGCAATTCTGCTGGTTAGAAGAAACAGTGTCAAGCAGTAGTCAGCTTTACTCTCCATGATTTGAATCTAATAAAAATGACAATATCCAAAAGAATACAATCAAGAATGGAAAGCTCACGTGCGAGTTTACCTGTTTACATCAGAAGGGAAGATAAATTATTAAGGAATTAAACTAATGAAATTTAAATTTAAATTTTTGGAATGCAGGATTTCAACAATTCCCCTTAGGTGGCACTTTCCAAATACGTGATCACTACCATGAGGAAGGTTAAGAGCAGCAGATAAATGGGAACATCTGCAAGTTCTCCTCCTAGCCACTCACCATCCTTACTTGGAAACATATCGTTGTTTCTTTGGAGTCACTGGGTCAAAAATTCTGAAACCTTGCTCCATAAACATCATTTTTGAGTGTGCTTCAACTAAATTGTCTGCAACAATCCAAGAGGCAGATTAACACCATCTTCTCAAGAGCAATTAGAGATGACCAGTGAATTCTGGGTGAGTCAATGATACCCATATCCCCTGAATATTAGAAGAAAAACGACACCACTATTTTTCTCTGACATGATTTGAGGAAACTAAAGATGCTCAATGGTCAATAAACATATAAAAAAACACGAGCAGGAGTAAGCCATTCTGACATTCAAGGCTGCTCTGCAGTTCAGTAGTATCATATCTATCTCAATGCCATATTCCCACTTTCTCCCCATACCTCCTGATGACTTTAAAATCTAGAAAGTTACCTATCTCTTTCTTGAATATTCAGTGACTTTTCTCCACAGCATTCTGAGGTAGAGAAAAGCATTAACATTCAGCAGTGACATTGATGTTGGAGAACAGCCTCAGTAAAAGCATTCAGGAAATCAATGATCCAACAAGGTCCCAGTGTATCAAAAAGAATATTACAGCCTGTTTCATCCAACAGACCTTCAAACCAATCAAGCTGATAGTTACTTAGAAAGTCCGTGGCCTGGAGAGGGAGCTGTTTGGTGGCTGCTTGGTAATCTGCCTATTTGAAGCAATTGCATAAATAATAACCAGAAAGAAAAGGTGCTTGGGAGATGTTGTGAAAGGCATTCAGGACTTGAAAGGATTAACTAACACAATGACAAAAGATCTGTTCTATCAGGATGTAGCGGGAGGAACTAACCAATCTTTAGCCCTATTTTTGGTTCTGTTTGTGTTTTCATTGCTATGTGAGAATGTTTCAGTTATAGCAATAGTATTGTGAACTGCTCTTAAGGTGAGCCTAATGCCACCCAAGCGATCATTATCACACTCAGATATGATTTAAATAGTTATTAAGCAATGTGTAATAAACCTAATTACTGTTCATCTAGATTGAGCCCCTCTTCTTCCTCAGATGTTGTTTGGATTTCTTTTCTCACAGAGTATCCAGTAACTTTGTTCAATACCAGCAAGAAGGATAAGGAGCAGTGAATGTATCCAAGATACACCAGATAATTTAAATGGATGACTATACATATTAGAAGTAGGAGTCAGTTAGCTCAGTTGGCTGGATGGCTGATTGTAATGCAGAGTGATGCCAACAGTATTGGTTCAGTTCCTGTGCTGACTGAGGTTACCAAGAACGTCTAACCTTCTCAACCTCACCCCGCGCCTGAAACCTGGTGACCCTCAGGTTAAACTCATCACCAGTTGTCTCTACATGCTCTGTCAGTGTTTGTCAATCATATTTACGTACATACTTATTCATCCAACCATTTATTTTACGAGTTGCAAATACACTGGAAGGTGGCTTTCTGTAAGATATGGCTACCACTTGAAAATTTTGACTTGCGCCATTAAGACAAGGGAACAAAACCGTAAAGTTAGTTTGCACATTGTCTATCCAGTCTTTTTTTTTTAACCTGTGGCAGAAGGTCGATTTTAAGAGCTGGTTTAAAAATGTCACATAATACAGAGACACTACAACTGTGGGTGTCCATATCCAGAAATTGTTTGCAAACTGTTTATAATTAGCTGCTTGTTAAATTTAATGTGCTGGTAATAGAGGCTGCATGTAGCTAATATGAATGTGCTGCAGGCAGTTGTAATATTATGTTGTGTGTCAGGTACACACTGGCATATATGCACTGTATATTTTCTTTGGCAGTATTACTGCTATTTATTATATTAATATATATAATTGGTTTGTGCAGAGGTGAATTTAGTTTTCATGCTCTTCCCATTCAGTTTAGCATTTGATGACGGTTTGGTAAGCTTTGGCTCTAAAGTGTTCTCACAACCATTGTCCTATTTGGAATATGTCCCATGCATGTAATTACAGATGTATAAAGCTCTGGTTATTCCCAAGTACTATATTCATTTTTGGGCATCAGGCCTCCCAAAAAGGCATATTGACCTAGGAGTAAATATGGTGTAGACATAACAGACTGACACTGGGGTTAAAACAGTTACATTAGTCAAAGTTCTGGAGCTCCCTACCAAATAACACCTCTACACAGATTAGAGCTGTTATAGAGGCATAGAGTCATACAGCAGAGAAGCAGATCCTTTGGTCCAACCAGTCCGTATCGACAGTAATCCCGAACTAAATTAGTCCCATCTGCCTGCGCTTGACCCATATCCCTCCAAACCTTTCCTATTCATGTACTTATCCAAAGGTCTTTTAAACGTTGTAACTGTACCCACATCCACCAATTCCTCTGGAAGTTCATTCTACATACGAAGCACTCTGTGTTTTAAAAACAAACAATAAGTTGCCTCATATCTTTTTTAAAACGCTTTCTGAAGGGGTGGCATGGTGGCTCAATGGTTAGCATTGCTGCCTCTCAGTGTCAGGGACCTGGGTTCGATTCCAGCCTCAGGCGATTGGGTGGAGTTTGCACATTCTCCCTGTGTCTGCGCTGGCTTCCTCCGGGTGCTCCGGTTTCCTCCCACAATCCAAAGATGTGCAGGTTAGGTGAATTAGCCATGTTAGATTTCCTGTAGTGTTCAGGGATATGTAGGTTAGGTGCATTAGTCAGTGGTAAATGTAGAGTAATAAGGGAATAGGTCTGTGTGGGTCACTGTACAGAGGGTCGGTTAGACATGTTGGGCCAAAGGGCCTGTTTCCGCACCATAGGGATTCTATGACAGATTATATTGATCAGCCTTAAATGTCATTGAAAGTAGAAGATTAAGGGATAACTAATTGAGGTGTTTAAAACATTTGAAGAACATAACAGATTAATCTAGCCATGGTTTTAGGAGGTGCAGATTTACCTAGCATCCTAATCTCCCCTATCGGGTGTTGACGAGTATCCCAAGGAAAAATATATTTTGAGGATCTAGCCAATCGCAGGAGTTGGCAGAAGGTTCTAACCTGGGGGAAACACCAACCACCTAATGAGACTACACTCCAAATTTTCTGTTAGATTTACTTCCTTCGCCTTTAACTTGCAATGCTGTTATGACTTTAAAGGCATTATCCAACAGTAGGTGCCGGCATGCAGATGTGAGTTATTAGAATAGAGAGCTATCTCCTGGGGTGGGTTTCAGTGGCAAATCTCATCACCCATGTGGACCAGTCCGTAGTCCCTCCTAAGGTGACCTAACAGCAACCTAATGCCGCAGCAACGTTTGGCAAAGCGCAGCTCAGTAACTTAGTTCCCTCAATAAACCTCACATCTCCACAATGAAACCCTATCAATGAAATCTAGACAAACTTCAAACTCCCTATGTAAACTCTCATCTTAACACTAAACACACATTAAAACCCAAGTCAGAGAACTAACTCTCCCCTACTGAAACTTGCCCTGCACTCACTCAATACAATCACACAACAGCACCACTCAGTATACCAGTATTCACCAGATGAAGCTTCCTTCCCTGGCTCTTGGGCTTCTCTTTGCCCTGAGTCCATCAGTTTTCCATTGCAAACTCTACCCCTTCCATCACAGACACAAAACTATGCCTCTGACCAGCCCATCACTGACCTTGATCTTTCCAGTGCAAAGAGGGTGTGGCACTGCAGTTTTCCGTGCACACACCCGACATCTCACCCTGAGCCCTGGGTTACTGGGCTTTGACCATTCACCCCATCCATCTGCTCTCTAGATCCTCACTGCTAAACTTCACACTTCCCATTAACAATAGATGGAGAGAAGCTGTCTCATTTGGCTGGGGAACTAGAACCATGGGATATGATCATGAATTAGAGCTGTACCAGTCAGTAATGATGTAGGGATCATAATGGAAATCTGGAATTCTCTCTCTCAAAAGTCTATGGATGCTTGGGGTGAAATTAAGACATTCAAAATTGAGATGGATGAAGTTTTGTTGGACAGATGGATTAAAGTTGAAGAATCAAGATGGAGTTGAGATACAAATGTAATTGAATGATGAAAGGTTTGAGGAGCTAAATGACCAAGTTTGTCTACTCTCAAGCCAGCAATAAGCTTTCTTGGAAACATATCAACTTTGACAATGTTGCCATTTCTTGGGATTTGTGCCGTGCATGAGCAAAAGATAATCAATCTGAACTTAACTTATCTATACGAACAATAAACAAAACCACCAAAGGTTTTTTATTTAGTCTATACAAGCTCATAAAGCATTACACTTTGAATCTAATAATTGAAGTAAAATTTATTGGGACGAGATTGTTTCCTTCAAAGCAATAAACACAAGTACTCTTCCAACAGATGGTTTCATTTTACGTGGTGATGAGGGAACAAACTGTGCTTTGTTAGTCATTCTAGTTCTGTATTTTCGAGCTAGCAAGTGAAAATATTCAGCTGGTCCAGAAAATAATTGTTCCTGTCAGTTGTACCATTTGAAGAATTTGACAACAGATGTTTATTATAATTTGAAGTGACTTATTATTTTGGGATGTAACTTCCTTTTCATTTTTGTAAACCGCAGCATCAGTCTATTTCAGCTTATTTGCTTACTGCCTCCCTGACCACTCCAAGCTCATTCTTAAATATCAAACCCACCTCCTGTTCCCTGTCCCCTTTCCACCAAAGTGTTGTCATTCCCTTCCTTGGATCAATATTAGTTGATCTTGGTAACAGCTCCTTTGTCTCAGCCCTCTTTCCCTTAAACTATCACCACACTCCTCAGAAAACCTGTAGAGTAAAGGTAAACTGCACCAATTCTCTAACAGCTACTGAGGATGTATATAAGGAGCTATGTGATGAGGAGAAAGTGCCTTTGAGGAGGTAACAAGCAGGATTGATGAAGGCGAAACAGTGGATGTAATATATTTGCATTTTCAGACAATGTTTGAAAAGGTATCACCGATTAGGTAAGAGCCCATGGTGTTAGATTAGTGTACTTCATGAATAGGCAATTGATAGAAGACAGAGAGTTGGACTAAGAGGGGAAGTTTCTGCCTGGCAACCTCTAACAAGTGTGTGCCGTAAGGATCAGTGCTGGGACCATAATTTACTTGCAAGATATATTAATGACTTTGGATGGGGAAGCGAATATATTGTAGTCAAATGTTTGGATGCCAAAGAAATGGTGGGAAGGCCAGTATTAAAGATGACACTAAGAGACTGCAATGTGTGGATCAAATCTTGGCAGATGGAATGTAATCTGGGAAATATGAGGTTATGCATCTTGGTGGGAAGAATAGAGAAGCTCAATGTTATTTACGTAGAATCAGGGTACAGAACAGAGGAAGTTGGGAGCTCTAATCCATGAATTCCGAAAAGCTAGCATTCAAGTTTGGCAGATAATAGGAATGCAGATGAAGTGTTAACCTTTATTTCAAACGGAATGGAATATAACAGGAGGAAGACTTTGCTAAAACTGTGCAAGGCACTAGTCAGATCACAGCTGGTATACTATAAACAGTTTTGGGACATTAGACATATATAGGAATTGGAGGCAGTCAGAGTAGGTTCACTCGGGTGATACCAGGTATAGAGGGACTGTCTTATGAGGAGAGTCTGATTAGGTTGAGCCTGTTGTGATTAGAATATAGAAAAATGAGAAGCAACCTTATTGAAATACACAAGGTACTTGCAGGACATGACAGGGTAGATGTGGAAAGGTTGGTTTCCCTTGTGGGAGAGCCTACAACCAGATTAAAGAGTCACACATTTAAGACAAGTATGAAAAGGACTTTCTTCTCTCAGGTGATAGTGAATGTGTGGTATTATTTACTATAGAGGGCTGTTGAGGCTGGATGTTGAGTATATTCAAAGGTACCAAGGCTATGGGGAAAAGGCAGGAAAGTGACTTTGAGGATTCAGATCAGCCATGATCTCATTGAATGATGGAAGAAGACATAGTGAGCTGAATGGCCTACTTCTGCTCCTGTGTCTTACAGTCTTACATTATTAACATCTACCAGTATTTAAAAAGAAAGAGCGTAAGTAAGATGAAATTGAGATTGAGAAGAGAGAGGTATTGGCAGATAATGAAGAATGGCAAACGGCGTGAAAAAATACTTTGTTTCTGTCTTCGTTTCTAGAGGGTACAACATCCATTAATAGCTGTAAATCAAGAGGTGGGAGGGAGGAACTTAGTAAAACTATAATAACGAAGGAAGCAGCACTGAGCAACCTGATGATACTGTTGGTTTACAAGCCTCTGAATCGAGATGGATATGTCCCAGATGTTCACAGAAGTTGCTAATGAGGTAGTGGCTGTATTTGTGTTACTGTTCCAAATTTCCCCAGATGCAAGAGGGGTTCCGTCTCACTGAAAAGTAACATAATAGAGCCCCTCTATTCAGGAAGGGAGGCAGTTTGAAAACCAGAAACTATTTTGCTTGACATCTGTCATGGGGAAACTGATGGAATCAATTGTGAAATAAATGATTGTTCCTGCTTTAGAAAGGAGGAAGCTAACTGGGAAGAGTAAGCATGATTTCATCAAAGGGAAATCATGTTTAACTAATTTATTGAAGGAGTTACACATGCCCTGGAAGTAGACATTCTTTACATTCTATATTTGGATTTGTAGAAGGTGTTTGATAAAGTGCCACATCAAAGCTTATTATGGAAGATATAAGGTCATAGTGCAAGGTAACATATTAGCAAGGATACAAGACTGGCTGGCAGAAAATACGAAGTGTGCATAAATGGTTCATCGTCTGAAGGACAGAATGTAATGTGTGGAGTCCCATGAGGGCTGTGCTGGCTCACATATATTTTTACAATTTACGTCAGTGACTTAGCTTCCATGCCTTTGTTCCCCTCAGCTAAGTTCACAGCTGACAGCAAGATAATCAGGAAAGTATGTTGTGAAGAAGACATAAGAAAATTGCAGATGAACATAGCTAGGTTGAGTGAGTTGGAGTAGTTCTGTTAGAAGGAGTGGAACATAGGAAGATTTAAAGTTGTACATTTTGACAAGAATGAAAAAGCAGATTATTGCTTAGAGAGAAAAAACAAGTATAAAATTCCACAATCCAAGGGATACAGATGTGCTGGTGCATGAGTCCCATAAAAATGTTTTGCGGGTAGGAAGGCTAATGGGATACTATTCTTTATTATGAGAGGACTTGAACATAAAAGTGCAAATGTGTAATTAAGAGAGTATTAGTGAGACCAAATTGTGAATGTTGTGTGTGGTGTTGGCCTCCTTATTTAAGGAAGGATGTAAGTGCATTGGTGCTGCTTCAGAGAAGGTTTACCAGATTGGCCCATATCTTGTGAAGCTAGGTTGGACAGGCTAAGCTTGTTTCGACTCAAATTTAAAATGATGAGGGGTGACATGATTGAAGTATTCAAGATCCTGAAACATCTGAGTAAGGAGGATGTGGAAAGGATGCCTGCTTTTGTGGGTCAGTCCATGGCTAGGGGGCATTGTTTTAAACTTTGGCACATTATTTCAGGACAGAGATGAGAGAATTTTTCTCGCAAGGCGTTGTGCAGTTTTGGAATGCTCTGGTGGAGTTGAGGTCATGGAATATTTTCAAGAGATGGATAGAATCTTATTAGGCAGGCGAATCCAGGATCATCAGGAGTAGATGGGGACATGGAATTCGAAATGCAAACAGATCAGTCATCTTTTATGAAAAGGCAGAGCATGCTTGAGCTGCCAAAGAGTCTACTTCTGCCCCTATTTCATACCTTTCTATGTTCGTGTGTTGTGATGTGAGCAGAGGATGCTGACTTCAGTGTTCCCAGGGTATTGCCAAAGGAAGTTATGGCTCAATCATTACTGATCACCGGACTCGCGCTCTTTAAGGAATAAAGGTGTGGAGTCCAAGAGAGTTACTGAAGAGGCAGAGCTTGATATTGTCAGCACATAATGTGCTTTTGTGTCTGCAAGTGGTATCACCAAGTTGTGGAACAGGACCTAGTTAGCATTTTGGTTACTGTAAAACCTGAATAAAGCCAAAATACTATGGATCCCGAAATCGGAAACAAACACAGAGAGTCGTGGAATGCCACAGCAGCATCTGTGGTGAGAGAAGCAGAGTTGACTGAACAAGAGTCATACCAGGCTCAAAGTGTTAGCTCAACTGCCAGACTGCCTGAACTTCTCCAGCTTCTCTGACCGTAATAACTTATCATCTCAACTCTGCCCTCCCATAGCCTTGATTCCCTTGCCTGTCAAAAACCAAACTCTGCTTTGAATATATTTGATGACACAGCCTGTACCACCATGGACTAATAATGCTCTGAAAGAAGAAATTTCTCCTCAAATCTATCATACAAGGAAGAACTCTTGCTTAGACTGTGTACCTGAAATCTAGTTTCCCCTCACAAGAAAACAAATCCTTTCAATATTAAAGCTTTCAAGTCTCTTCAGGGTCTAATGTGTTTCAATAAAATCACACATCATTCTTCTAATCTCCAATGGATGCAACCTTTCTTCATGGGATAAACCCTTCATCCCAGGATTGAGCCAATGGAACCTAAAGTGGATGTTTGAAGATCTTCAAATCAACCATGGTCCCGTTGAATGGCAAAGCAAACTTGATGGACTCAGTGGTCTAGTCCTGATTCTACATCTTATGGTCTTGACTTTGCATCATTTAATGTGATAGAGATATGTTCAGAATTTAGTCTACTGGATGATATATGCAACAGAGGTTACTTATACTACGAATTGACCAGTTAAATCATTGGATCTTCTCTTTCTGCCTTTCTAACTCAGTGAATAGAAATTTTACTGAGGAAAGATATTCCCCTTGTACTGTCATTTTGGGTCAGGCAAGTTTCAATCCACCTGATAAATTGGGTTTCTTTAAAAATGCCATTGGTTTTACATCAGTGGCTCAGTAATACAATCTATATTACCCATCGTTCATAACATTTTATTTACATAAAATCAAGTTCTGTCGCATTTAATCCTATTCCTGCGGCCATTGGTCACTTAAAACTGAGAGCAATTTTTAATGTGAGAGGTGAGAGATTTAAAAAATACAAGAAAGGCTTTTTAAAAAAATAGACAGTAATTCGTGTGTGGAATGAACTTCCTGAGGAAGTGATGGATGCAAATACAATTACAACATTTAAAAGTCATTTGGATAGATGTGGTTTGGAGGGATATGGGCCAGGAGTGGGCAGGGAGGACTATTTTAGTTTAGGATAATGCTCAGCATGGACTGGTTGGACCGAAGGATCTGTTTTGGTGCTGTGTGACTCCATGACTTCCCTTTTTTGAAGAAGATAGAAGGATGCAAATTGGACAAAACTGAAATTGTAAATTCTGTTGGCCTTTAAGTGACCTGGTTAAACATGTGACTAATTGACCTTGAGATATTTAACTCATCTTGGTTTTGTTGCATGTTTCCAGGGAATGGTCAATAATCACATTCAGATCATTTTCTCATCCGTCTGTCCAATTCGTCTGACCAAACTTTTCCTCTTCTGTTCTGGTTCCTTTGTTTATCAGATTAGAAAAGAACTTTTAGACTTTTGTCAATCTTTTGTTGCACAGGAGGAACTATCAGTTAGGGACTTGAGTTTGGGCTTATTGCGTTGGATCAATGTATGAATTCTTTGCAGCTTTAGAGAATCAATGTGTGTGAAAGTACATTTCTGGAGTGGATCACCCATCTATTGTAAAAGCCATGACTTTAATTTCCATTTTTACCACATTTATCTAAGTTGCTGTTTGCAGCCCTCTGAATAAATGCTCAGGCCATGGCTGATATACCTCATTTCCTGGCTGTTACTGAGTTACTCTTAAGTGTCAGGTGCTTTTCATCTGGACTCCTTAGCATTTTTGACACTTGTATCAGTTAACTGCTTAGTTAGGTGCCTAAGATGTGCTTAGACAATCATTACAGGTACATCGTGTTTGATTCAACATCCATAATGTTATCACTCATTTTAGATGGAACAACATACAATAAAATTGCTCTAAACCTGCCATTATGTTTGTGGATTATAAAAGAGGGAAATATGTCGGAGAGATGTTGATGGTGTTTAGTTTTAATTTGATGCGGTAGGTAGGTTTTTGAGTAAATGACTGGTTAAAAAGACTGCATTTGCCGACACATCACAGTCCTGTCAGTCGGAACCCGACAACCTTTGCTCTTAACCCCGTGTGAACTGCTAAATGTGGAGAATCTCCTTTGGGAAAGTGGGATTTATTTGTAAGCTACTAGTTGCTTTAAATAGGATTTATGAATTTAACCATTTGTGCTGTGGCAAGTTCATGTTGTGGTACTTACCAGGGAAATCAAGGCAAGAGGACAGTGTGACTTTAAGTGGGCTGATTAAGTGACGGATGAAAACCTTAAAGACTGAGATGTTCTGTCTGCTTCCTTGTGGAGCTTTTTGCTCACATGACTATTTCTGCGCATAGACTTTGACTGCTTTAGAGATGATTTTGAAGGTCATTTCCATTGCTTTGGGATCCATATTTTTTGCTCCACAGTTCCAACCTTCTATTCAGCATGGAAGCTGTATATGCAGTTTTAGCCTGGCACACTCAATGTGGTACAAGATGAGAAGCAGCAGCAGCAATCTCCTCAGCTACATGCTCCTCCATAGAGAATGATCTCAGGATTCTAACAAAATCTACAGCTAAAGGATCAGCTTGCTGGTCTTAACCAAACACCAATGGCTCTGGAGAGTTAAGAGTTTCAAAACAGTTGGTAGCTTTATAGCAGAAAGAAGACCTGTCAATTGAACCCAATGGCCACATATTTCAAGTGGATGTTAAAGTCACCACAGTCCTTCCAGGGAGATTTTCCTCACAGTCCGTTGTCCCCGAATGCATCATATAGGTGATTAGTGTCATATTTGTCACGGCTGAGAACTGAAAGCCATTCTCACTGGAAGAGGTCAGTCAGAACTGAGCAATGGCTTAGCTTTGCTGTACTGGATGATGTCCAGTGCATGCAGTCAGTTATTGACTGCACGTATTTGGCACATCATGGTCCTGCTCCTACTCCTCTTGTTGCTATTTTAATCAAAAGGCAATGCCCTCCTCAATGCTACAGCACAGGGCTAAGGTACCATGTTATACAAGATGTAGCAAACTATTATCATTCTCAATTCCTGTGCTGAGTATACTGAGGCACCTGAAGTATCCAATTATCTGCCCTTTCACAGCTCTGTTGCTGAGTGAACCTATTTGGCAATCATGATGGTCCTCGATCACCCTGGAGTCTTCACTAACTAAAACGGATTCGAAACCAGCAATGTCCAGCTCATCTGCAGCCAGAGAAGGACAATCATGTTTGTTTGTGTGAGATACCCAGGAAGTTGCTTTAATGCTCTGTTGTGCCTCTCAGGCCTCCCTGATAGCTTCGTGAGGTGAAGCACGGGGTAATACTCTAAAAGATTTGATAGGAGCTCAGTGATGACTAGAAAGTGGACAATAGAAACTAACTCAGCAACAGAGCTGTGAAAGGGCAGATAATTGGATACTTCAGGTGCCTCAGTATACTCAGCACAGGAATTGAGAATGATAATAGTTTGCTACATCTTGTATAACATGGTACTTTAGCCCTGTGCTGTAGCATTGAGGAGGGCATTGCCTTTTGATTAAAACAGCAACAAGAGGAGTAGGAGCAGGACCATGATGTACCAAAGTTCACAGGAATCACATAAAGGTGTCGAGGATAGCCTGATTCAGGCAGTGCAGCATCCTAACATACAGCATCTGAACTCTTGCCATTGTCACTATCAAGCCTTACCACAAAGCAGTCACACAATCCCAATTTGTCTTGTTCGCATCCATTCATTACTTAAAAGACTATGAGATATAAGAGCAGAATTAGGCCATTCAGCCAATCATGTCAAGAGTGCTCTGCCATTTTATGTTTGCTGATATGTTTTTCAACCTCATTCTCCTGCTCTCTCCCCATAACCCTTGATCCCTTTTCTAATCAAGAGCCTATCACTCTCTGTCTTAAATATACTCAATGACTTGGCCTTCACAGCCCTCTGTGGCAATAAGTTTCACAGATTCACCACATTCTGGCGAAATAAATTCCTCTTCATCTCAGTTCTGAAGGGTCTGAGGCTGTGTCCCCAGGCCCTTGTCTCAGCTATTAATGGAAACATCTTCTCCACATCAACTCCATCCAAGTCTCTCTGTATTCTGTAGGTTTCAATGAGATCCTGCTCATCTTCCTTAACTCCATTGAATACAGACCTAGCATCTTCAACCACACTTCATACTACAAGCCCTTCGTCCCTGGGATCATTTTGGTAAACCTCCTCTGGACTCTCTCCAAGACCAGTACATCCTACTTTAGATATGAGACCCAAAACTGCTCACAATATTGAAAATACAGTTTGACCAGAATCTTATTGCCTCAGCAGTACATTCCTGCTTTTTAAAAATCTCCTCTCAAATTGAATGCTAACATTGCATTTGTCTTCCTAACTCCCAACTAAACCTGCATGTTAGCCTTAAGAGAATCATGAAGTAGGACTCCCAAGTGCCTTTATGCTTCAAATTTCTGAAGGTATTCCCCATTTAGAAAATGGTTGATGCGACATTCTTCCGAAAAAAAAAGTGCATAACCTCACACTTTTCCATATTGTATTCAATGCTGTCCTCATCTGTCCAAGTCTATCCAATTCCCTTGCTCTCTCAGCAATACCTGACCCTCCACATATCTTTGTGTCATCTGCAAACTTCGCAACACTCCCCTCAGTTCCTTCATCCAGATCATTAGTTGTGGTCGCTGACTGCTGTGGAACTCTTTTAGTCACTGGCTGCCAACCTGAAAAAGACCCCTTTGTTCCTATTCTCTGCATTCTGGTAGCCATTCCTCTATTCATGTGAGCACCTTGACCTGAACACTCTGGTCTCTTATCTTATTTAGCAGTCTTTTGTGCAGCATCTTGTGAAAGGCCTTCTGTAAATCTAAATAGGTCACAATTACTGACTTTTTTTTTCTAACTTGCTCATTACCTCCTCGAAGAATTCTAACAGATTTGTCAGGGATAAATACCCCTTGACAAAGCCATGCTGACTCTGCCCTATTTTATCATGCACTTCCAAGTACTGTACAACTCATCCTTAATAATGGATTCTAAGATCTTCTAACACAATCAAGGTCAGGCAAACTGGTCTATAATTTCATATCTTCTGCCTCCTTCTTTTCTTAAACAGAGGTGTTGCATTAGCTATTTTTCAGTCCTCTGTGATCCTCCCTGGCACCAGTGATTTCTGATAGATCACCACCAATGCCTCCACAATCTCCTCAGCTATCTCTTTCAGAACCTTGGGGTGTAGTCCATCCAGTCCAAGTGATTTATCTACCTTTAGGCCTTTCAGCTTCCTCAGCATCATCTCCTAAGTGATGGCCTCTATACTGACCTCTGCACCAGTCTCTGTTGATGTTCTGCCATTCTGCTGGCATCTTCCACCATTACAACTGATGCAAAATCTCTCTGCCATTTCTTTTTCAGCCTCATTTTCCAGCAGATCAATGTCTGGAATTGCCTTTCTCACCTTGCCAATATTTTCTTACCTTCTCTATATTTGTCCCCATACCTGCTGTGCCTGAAGTTAGATTTCGGACTCTTTCCAAACTGTGACCTGCAACTTATTCTGGAAACTTCTGCTGAGCCCTCCCTGACTTTAACTAGTTTAAAATTCTTGTGATATCTTTACCTCAATTTGCGGCATCACTTCATCCCACCTTTATTCCAAATATTCTAAATGCAAAGCCTTTAAGTTGTTGTGTTATCGTATTTCCTGACATTTTTATGGTCCTTGCTACAATATGACATTGACACATTACGCTGCTTTGTTTTATTTTCTGTTGACGATCAACTCCACCACGAACCAGCAATCCTATCTTCTCCTTTACTTTTGATTTTAAAATGTTCTAGGCCACTGAATCCAAAACCCCCACTATTTATTTAAAGCTCTATTTGCAGCCATAGCTATGCGATTTGCCAGGATAGTGGTCCTATCATGATTTCAGGTGAATTCCATCCCATCAGAACTGCAAAGGTGCAGAAACAGAAATTTTATGAAGAGCCATCACAAGCTCCTAAACCTCAGGCGACATCAGTTACAGTATTGAAGCAATCAGAGGTGATTAGGATCAGCCTGCACTTCTTAAAACATAGAGGACAGAAGCTCATTGGAGTTTTTAATGAAATAGTGAGGAATTACAATCATATAAGGATATACATACGGGTATTTAACTATAACATTTCTGTCAAATTCTTCTGTTCCATAAAATATCTTTGTTTGCTCCATTTTCTCCAGTTGCTTGACAAGTGGTCTTCTGCCTTGTGAAGAAGGGGAAAGCAAACGTTAAGCTCATGGTGGGGAAGGAGAGATCACATTCTGAGTGGGACACAGCCCAAGGGAGTATATAGTTCTGGGACTTTGGAGGCAGTTTGGGAATTCAGAGCAGAGGAGAACAGGTGCTTTCTGTTTGCTTTTTTGTCTCACAGTTTGTAAAGTTTTTTTTTAAAATGAAGATAAATTAAAGCTGTGATAGGTTACTTACAGATTGAAGGTTTTGAGAAGATTTGTAGCTTAGGTTGAGATTCTGGATGTAGGTTTTCACGCTGAGCTGGAAGGTTCATTTTCAGACATTTCATCACCATACTAGGTAACATCATCAGTGAGCCTCTGTATGAAGCACTGGTGGTATGGCCCGCTTTCTATTGTGTTTAGGTTTCTTTGGGTTGGTGATGTAATTTCCTGAGGTGACATCATTTCCTATGGTGATGTCATGTCCTATTCTTTTTCTGAGGTGGTAAATGGGATCCAAATCAACGTGTTTGTTGATAGAATTCCAGTTGGGATGCCATGCTTCTTGGAATTCTCGTGGATGTCTCTGCTTGGTTTGTCCGAGGATGGATGAGTTGTCCCATTCAAAATGGTGTCCTTCCTCATCTTATGTAAGGATACTAGTGAGAGTTGGTCATGTCTTTTTGTGGTTAGTTGATGTTCATGTATCTTAGTGGCTAGTTTTCTGCCTGTTTGTCCAATGTAGTGTTTGTTATAGTTCTTGTAAAGTAATTTGGAAATATCATTAGGTTTGCTTGTTCTACACATGCATCCTAAGATAAGCCAAACAGACAAATGCATGAGAATTCCGGAAGCATGGCATTCCTATCAGAATTCTATCAACATACACATTGACTTGGATCCCATTTACTACCCCCTGAGAAAAAGAACAGGGGAATGATATCACCACAGGAAATTACATCACCAACCCAAGGAAACCGAAACACATAAATAGAAAGGGGGCCATAACACCAGTGCTTCCTCTGGAGGCTCATCTGAAAATGAACCTTCCAGCACAGCAAGCAAACCTACATCCAGACTGAGGATGTTTAAGAGAAATATTTACAGATTACAAACTGAAAGATCAGTAGGAACATTTTTTTTTTAGAAAATAAATTAAGATCTGATTAAAACAAATTAAGATTTGACAAGGTTCCCCATGGGAGACTGGTGAGCAAGGTTAGATCTCATAGAATACAGGAAGAACTTGCCATTTGGATACAGAAGGGAGAAGACAGAGGGTGCTGGTGGAGGGTTGTTTTTCAGACTGGAGTCCTGTGACCAGTGGAGTGCCACAAGGATCAGTGTTGGGTCCACTACTTTTCATCATTTATATAAATGATTTGGATGGGAGCATAGGAGGTGTGGTTGGTAAGTTTACAGATGACACCAAAATTGGAGGTGTAGTGGACAGCGAGGAAGGTTACCTCAGATAAGATCTTGATAAGATGGGCCAATGGGCTGAGAAGTGACAGATGAAGTTTATTTTAGATAAATGCGAGGTGTTGCATTTTGGGAAAGCAAATCTTAGTAGGATTTATACACCTAATGGTAAGGTCCTAGAGAGTGTTGCTGAACAAAGAGACCTTGGAGTGCAAGTTCATAGATCCTTGAAAGTGGAGTCACCAGTAGATAGGATAGTGAAGAAGGTGTTTGATATGCTTTCCTTTATTGGTCAGAGTATTGAGTACAAGGGTTGGGAGGTCATCTTGTGGTGGTACTGAACATTGGTTAGGCCAAAGTTGGAATATTGCGTGCAATTCTGGTCTCTTTCCTATTCGAAAGATATTGTGAAACTTGAAAGGGTTCAGAAAAGATTTACAAGGATGTTGCCAGAGTTGGACGATTTGAGCTACAGGGAAAGGTTGAATAGGATGGGGCTGTTTTCCCTGGAGCGTCGGAGGCTGAGGGGTGATTTTATAGAGGTTTACAAAATTATGAGGGGCATGGATAGGATAAATAGGCAAAGTCTTTTCCTTGGGGTTGGGGAGTCCAGAACTAGAGGGCATAGGTTTAGGGTAGGAGGGGAAAGATATAAAAGAGACCTAAGGGGCAACTTTTTCATGCAGAGGGTGGTATGTGTATGGAATGAGCTGCCAGAGGAAGTGGTGGAGGCTGGTACAATTGTAACATTTAAGAGGCATTTGGATGGGTATATGAATAGGAAGGTTTTGGAGGGATATTATCCAGGTGCTGGTAGGTGGGACTAGATTGGGTTGCGATATCTGGTCGGCATGGATGAGTTGGACCAAAGGGTCTGTTTCTGTGCTGTACATCTCTATGACTCTAACTAAGTAAATAAAATTGAGAAGCAAGGCCAGGCGATGTGTTGTACCCGGTGTGGGAGCTAGTGGAGTCCGATGGGGTTTATAGTGACCACATCTGTTAGCAAGTCTCAAATGCTTGGGGAAGTCCAGCTCAGACGAGATGAGCTGGAGTCTGACCTTCAAACACTGCGACACATCAGGGAGGGAGGGAGTTACCAGGAGGCTGTGTTTCAGGGGGCTGTCACATCCCTTAGGTTAACTACCTCGAATTCGGTCAGTGGTCAGGGACAGAAAGATATGATTACGAGTGAGGCAGATAGAGGAGTCCAGTAGGTAGTGCTGAAGGAGCCTCTTCTTTGAGATTCTTGCTCCCTGAGTGTTTGAGAGTACTGACCATAGCTCCATGACAGAGGGAGCCATTCAAGAGCAGGGAGAAAAGAGAAACGTCATTATATTTTAGGATAGTACAGTCAGGAGAACAGACACTATTCTTGGTGGCCAAGATTGAGATTTGCGAAGGCTGTATTGCCTGCCTAATGCCCATGATCAGGATATATTACCTGCTCTACATTTCTATCACTTGGTATTTAAAAAGACATTCTGTGCATTGGATTCATTGAGACCCAGAACCTACACAATTGACAGCCACATCTGATGCTCCACGCAGCACCCTACTCTTTGCAAGGAAATGAACATCAGCATAAAGAGCTGAAACATCATGGTACCAACACTCAAAATGGCTTTCTCCAATCTCTCTCCAGTTGTGTAGAGTGCCTGTAGAGAGGCTGGCACAATCTCTCACATTCTTTGCTGCTGCCTCAAGCTTTTATCATCAAACTTGGAGGCTTTGCATCTGCATCAAATTGAGCAAAGTGTGTCTGCCTGGTCTGGACTGAGAGGACTGTGTGCACTTGCAAAGTAATGTGGTGGGAGGAGCACCACTCATAGGTCATGGCTTGGGAATGCACAGTAAGTTGGAGTAAAACATGTATCAGGACATTTTTGAATTGCCTTTCCTTCTGTAATTAGGGCCGAAACCTCTTCAGCACCGTACCTAGGATTGTGGCTTTCAACAAGTGGTCCTGTTTTCTATGTGTATCTGCTTTTACCCATCAGCAGTCAAGAGGCTCTCCCTATGGGTCCCTGGATATTATCATCTGTAGAGAAGCAAGCATTGCTAAAGTATGGTGCTACTTTGCTGTGTCGTGCATCCATTGCTCAAAGTTTTGCTCTGTCTAAATGCTTTCCATGATGTTTCAGAGGGCAGGGATCCTTTAAATAGTTGAGCTGAAAGACACTGATGCGGGTGTTTCTCATATCTACATGATCTAATTTGTCTGGACATCCGGAAGTCAGCTACAAATGCAGTGGCTTTGTTAAAAGGTCAATGATAAAAGCAGGCTGAGATTTCTGTTCCTACTCTACAACTGAGCAATCCCACCACAAGTATGTCATAAACTTAAAGTCTAGCCCACAGTCTGAGAATTCTCACAGATTTTTGTTGCAGTTTTGTAAGGTACTTTAAAACGTGAGTGCTTTATCGAAAGAGAAAACTGTCACGATCATGAAAGCAAATATTTTACATTTTTGGATAAATTAAATTTGAATGTTTGAGAAATAAAAGAGCAACAGTTTAATAAAAATTGGCCCAAATAATTCAAAACATCTTGAATGTTATTACTTGAAAGGGCTAAATTCAGCTTAAAAGAAGTAATTGTATCCTGAAAATATATGACAAATACATCTGCAGTGAATCAATATTATAATATTAAAGCTTTTTTTTTGCCAATTTGCTTCCCTTTTCTCTCTTTATTGCTTCCAAAAGTTTAGACATATGAGCATCCTTCTGTCATCTCATTCAATATGTGGTGACAGCAGTGATTTCTGGTGTGTCAACCATGGTAAAGTGAGTCCATAGAAATATTACTGCCATATCCTGTTAACCTCCGTTTTCAAATGCCAAGAAGTAGTCACCACTGGATTTGGAAATCTTGTCATTGCAGTGCTGCATGGTCGCATAGATCAGAGAACATCGTGGGATTAAAAACGGAAATTGCTGGAAAAGCTCAGCAGGTCTGGCAGCATTCGTGGAGAGAAATCAGAGTTAACATTTCGGGTTAAGTAAGCCTTCCTCAGAACTGATGGTGGCTAGGAAATTGTTGGTTTATTTACAGAAGATTGGGTGAGGGGAGGGTGAAAGGAGTAAATGATAGGTGGGGATAGAGCCCAAAGAGAGGGAACAGCTGGACAGACAAAGAATTGGATAACAAGCCACCTAGAAAGGTGAATAGCTGTGCATCAGGACTATAGTGGCTAACAACAGGAGAAAGCTCACACCCTAAGGTTCTTGAACTCGATATTGAGTCCAGAAGGTTGCAAGGACTTCAAGCAGAAAATGAGGTGCTGTTCTTCCAGCTGATGCTGAACTTCACTGGAGCATTGCAGCAAGCCTGAGAGAGATGTTGGTCATGGAACATGGTGGTGTGTTGAAGTGACAGGCAACTGGAAGCTCAGGGTCTTTTTTGCATCATTTACACTACCAGAGCACCCAGCTCAACATTTTTATTGTTCATTCATGGGCTGTGGGCACCACTAACTAGACCAGCACTTATTACACATTGCTAATTGCTGTCAAGAATGTGAGGTGATTTCTTGAGTTTCTATCTTTTTAATTTTTCTGTAGTTTTGATTTGTGGACTGAAACTGGAAAAGAAATGTTTTAAAATGCAATCAATATAGTAAGTCTAGTTTGCAGCTGAGTTGGAGTTAGGTCTTGTGTACAAAAAGAGCTTTGGCTGGCAACAGGTTGGTCTGTGTGACCTGTTCCTGATGGTGCCAACAACTTTATGATCGACTCATAATCTGAAAGTTTTGACAGCTCGCCTTGGAGCTCTGGAGGAGAAAGTGCTCTTTTTGCTCTGCAGTACAAAGTGTCTTCAGGGGAGGCGATGGCCTAATGGTATTATCACTGGATTGCTAATCCAAAGACCGAGGTAATGTTCTGGGGATATGGGTTCAAATGCTGTCCTGGTAGATGGTGAAATTTGAATTAAATAAAAATCTGTTATTAAGATGACCGTGAAGCCATTGTCAATTGTTGGAAAAAAGGCATCTGGTTCACTCGTGTCCTTTAGTGAAGGAAACTACATCCTTACCTGGCTTGGCCAACATGTAACTCCAGACCCACAGCAATGTGGTTGATTCTTAACTGCCCTCTGGGCAACAAACATTGGCCCAGCCAGTAACACCCACGTTTTGTGAATGAATAAAAAAAAGCCTGAAGATATTTATTTTCCCTCATCAGTTGCTGTAAGTTATGAATTTTAATTGATAAGTCAAAGATCTTTATAAACATGAACCAGTCACCCACTGCCTCCTACAAACAAGTGAAAGTATCAGGAGAAAGAATAACAAGAAGCTGCGCTCAATCCAGCACAAACATTATCTCTGCAAACCCTCTGGACAGAGACCACTGAGCTGTCTTTCTGTCCACGCATAGTACACGAGTTTTTAATCTGTTGACTCAGGGAATAGTGAAGTTTGATTTCCAATGTGTTACTTGAGTGACCCCCATAACAGTTTAAGTCCCCTTGGGATTTAGGGACATCCATAGTGCTATTAAGAAGGGAGTTTGAGGAATTTGATGTAGCAACAGTGAAAAAGTGGCAATATGATTCCAACTGAAAAATGTGTTGCTGGAAAAGCGCAGCAGGTCAGGCAGCATCAAAGGAGCAGGAGAATCGACGTTTCGGGCATAAGCCCTTCTTCAGGATTCCTGAAGAAGGACTTATGCCCGAAACGTCAATTCTCCTGCTCCTTTGATGCTGCCTGACCTGCTGCGCTTTTCCAGCAACACATTTTTTCAGCTCTGATCTCCAGCATCTGCAGTCCTCACTTTCTCCCAATATGATTCCAAGCCAAGGTTGATATCATTTCTACTGTGAGATTTTGTACAGATAATAATAGGCCCTGTTTCTGAAAGTAAAGAGTCCTCAGCAACTCTGATCCATGAGAACTGACACTTACTGGTTCATCAAAGATACTGTTAGCTGGATTGCATCATTCACTAGTAGTTGGCCAACTTATTTTGCAGCTATTTGTTAAGTATATTCTTTGGCTAAAAGACCACATATTCATGTTATCCATGCAAAGGTTCAAGCTGCCCATCCAGAATAAAATGTTCAAAATTTGAATTGCACGAAAGTGAATACAAATTATGTGGACTTATTTCCAAATTGTGCAGAAAGTAAAATGCAAGTTCCCATCCGTAACTCCAGTAGAATATAAGCAAGTGAACAATCCTTAGTGTCTTTACTATAATAAAACTTATTTAGGGACTATGCAGGAATGTTGTCAAACAAAATAAAGAGATATTATGACTGCCAAAGTAAGTTTTAAGAAGCTTCTTAAAGGAGGTCAAGAGACATAAGAGTTTTGGGAAAGGAGTTCCAGGGCTGGGGAGACCATCAGCTGAAGCTGCAGCAGCCAACTGTGGAGTGATAAATGTGATAATGAATAGAATGTCAGAATTACAAGAGTGCAGAGATCTTGTGGGTTCCCAGGGCTGAAGAATTTAGTCATAATTGGGAAAGGAGGGTGAAGGTATTTGAAATGAAGCCTACAGGTCTTAAATATCAAGGCATGAACCAATCAGGAGGTCGTGTAAGTTAGTAAGTACAGAGATGATAAGTGAATGTGGAACTTGATGCAAATTGTTGCATGTTACTGAGTTTTGGACGAGCTTCAGTTTGTGTGAGGAAGCAGGGTAATGCGAATATTAGGTAAATCAAATAACATATTCATAGTTTGTAAATATATCTAAGACGATCTGGAAGCTGGTGAAGGATTTGGAAGGATTGGAGGCTGGAGTGTGCATAGAAGCATTCATGAGTGTGACAGGACTTAGGAGACCCATGGAGAAGGTCATGTGTACTATGACGAATGATGTAGGCCAGGGAGTAAGCTGGTCTAACATGTCAATGGCGGTGGTGATGTCAGGCGGGTTTTTTAAATTACGATGTGATATTCCAATTATTGAGTATGTTGGAAAGGTATTTGAATTGTCTAGGGAGGAAGCATCTAGCCAATGTCCTGTGTGTGTGTGTGTTCTCACCCGCTCTCCCGAAGGCCGCATCTGTCTGCACAACATTATTCCATCGTCTTTGCTGTTGCCTATCTAGAAAGTGCCCAGACTGCTATAGTGTTTACTGAGATGTTGAGGTTTGCAGCTGAACTTCCTTCTAGTGCCAAAGTTGTCCTCTGAAGCTATTTACTGTTGCTCCCCCCCAAAAAAAAATGCAGTAACCTTATGTTAGACATTCTAGTGCCACTGAACGGGTACTTCTCAAAAGCACTAATACGGCCACTGAAGGAATATACTGAGGAGATCAGTTTACAATTGTAAGCAGTCTAGTCTGTTTTAATTTATACATTTGATTTGATATGTTTATTTTACATTCTCATTTTATTTTTTGCAGCTAATTGGATACTCTGATAGTTGGTGTCAGAGGAAAGATAATTTTCAGATTGGTGAATAGGGAATTGGGGATGTGTTCATCACAATCCAGTGAGTTGTGCAAAAACAGAGGGACACTGCTAAGTGCCTGCGTGCTCCCTTATCCTCCTTTCCCTTCAGTTTCTCCTTGGCTGCTTGCTGTTTTGATTGATGGCAAGACAAGTGAGTTCCCAGTGATAATGCTGTGCCGCCAGCCAACCATGAATCTTGACACCTGTTTTAGCAAGTATCATAGGACAACTCCGGAGTGATCCAGGCAGAGAAACTGTTGCTTTGGCATATTGTCATGAAGTTGAGCTTATCGCTAAATAAGCATTTTTAATCAATCAGTTGGAAACCTGAGTTAAACTTTTACAAACAGACTTTTTAAATTAAAAGAAAATCAGGGATTAAAATGCGAGGAACTCTCAGTCCAAAACGGCTAACTCTAGCTAGCATTACTGTTCATTCTGTTTTATAAATTTCTGGTTCTGAAAGCATTAATGTCCATGTTTCATAGGTTTTTCTCATTCTACTGATGTCATACACAGTCTGTAAGTGGAGTCGTGAATTTTCCATTTTAGCTTTTGGAGCAGCAGTAGAATGGGTGAAGCTAATGAAACATGAACATTGATGCCTTCAGAACAAATAACTTTCATAATCGAATACATTATCCTTTTTATTTTATCTTTTCTAATCCACCTGTTCAGAGATGTAATTACACACCTCCTGGAGCAGGTGAGACTTGAACCTAGGCCTTCTGGTCCAAAGATGGGGAAACTACCACTGCACCACAACAGCTTTTACAGAGAGCTTTTTTCCCTGTTATCCAGAAGTACTATCACGCACAACTGAAAAATTATTTTGCTCCCAACACTAAATAACACGGGTTTCCAATTAATCAATTTGCCTGCAGACCCTGTTGGGGCAATGCAACATGACCAAAGGTAAGGGAAGTGTTAGGGAGAGAGGGACAGGATTAAATCAGAATACAGTTGGAAGGGGCTTTTTGGCATTTCATCCCCTGTGATGCCCACCTGTCTCGAAAGGCATCTTGAATGTTGGTGTACGTGGTGTGCTTCCTCCCCAATGGCAGCCAGGCACTTGTGAAGGGCTCAGGTATTTTCTAATTGAGTGATGTTATAAACCGCTTAAGAGTAGGTGGGAGTTGTACCCAGACCTGCTTGTTCAGGAATAGGGACACTAGCACTGCATTGCAAGAGTCCTGTTCTGTGAAGGACCCATATCTTGTATGTTAATGAAATGGGCTATGAAGGTGAACCAGTTGGGGAAGTAGTATTCTGACTCGGAGAGCTCCCACACACACAAGTCAAGTCATCTGTGGAATGCAAGGACAGTGTCTTTTTGTTTTGATGTCCCAGCAGGAGGAGAAGAAAAGTCACATGATAAGGCAGTACATTGTGAGCTTTAAGGAGCTTTAAAACCCAGGGCAAACAGTAACATCTCACTTTTTGTTAAACTCAAGAAAGCCTGCATGATTGGTCATGCTTATATCACAGTACATAACGAGCTAAGTACTCCCTGAATTGGCGGATGTATGCTTTTCAAAGACAAAACGGTTTATGGTGAAATACTGAGAGCGTCTATCACATTTCAGATGACATAATAGTTTTCATTGTATTGTGTGCTGCCCATATGCGCCTGGAATGTGTTCCCAATACCCACCAATCCAACCTTTTTGCAGTGGCTGAAATATTGATCACAACTGCAGTAAGAGACATTGCAATTTCTACAGTGATACAGGATATGTACCTGTATGATTGTCGTCATGAGCTTGTGCACCAGTGAATGCGAAGGAAACAGCATCATTTTCAGTTGAGGTGCATATCGGGTTTGAAGAGAGGAATCCAGCAATGTTTGCAGAGCCTCATATTTGACTGCTTGCTGATTTTTGGCCTCCTTTATGCAAGACTGAGAGGCAAACTGAGATGCTGTTAAGTGTCTGCAGCTCCTGATGCACAAAATATCATGGCCATAAATTTCTCAAGTGTAGACAGCGCAATTCTTGCCCTTTTCTATGGATGAATGTGGTTGCAGATGTGATTTTAGCAGCTGTGCAGTTTGTAGTGAATTGTCCAACGCACACACACAGACACACACACACACACTTTCTCACATTCTGACACAGACGAGCGCTCTCTCTCAGTCTTAGACTCATTGGCACAGACTCCATCTCTCTCACACACACCAATAGCCCCTCTCTTTCTCTCAGACACAGATGCAAGTAAACGTACACACACACACACCATTATGGGTACTTATGGTAAAGGGTGTGGAGGAGATTCACCTGGATGTTGCATGGAATGGAAAGTCTCAGTTATGAGGAGAGACTGGATGAACGAGATTTGTTTTCTTTGGAGTAGAGGAGGCTGAGGGGGGATCTAATTGAGGTATACAAAATTATAAGAGGCATAGACAGACCAGATTGTGAGACTCCTTTCCCCATGGCAGGCATATCTAAGACCAGAGGGTATATATTTTAGAGGTGGTGGTTTAGTGGATATCTGAGAACCATTTTCCACCCATAGGGTGGTGGAAGTATTGAATGTCCTGCCTGAACTGTTAGTGGAGATAGGTTCTGTCAACATTTAAGAAGTATCTGGATGAGCACTTAAAATACGAAGACATAGCAGGCTATGGACAAAGTGCAGGTAAATGGGAATAGTGTAGTTTAGTATTTGTTGGTCGGCATAGACGGTAGTGGGCACAGGGCCTGTTTATCTGCTGTATGACACTGACTCTATTTGCCTCCAACTGCAAACCTCCATTTTTCCCAAACTTGCCCTTTGTAATGATTGTAACGAGACCAGCAGCCAGGTGGACCTCAAAGAATATTAGTTCCCTGATTGGGGCTGTTAATTTGGACTGGCTAAATAGATAAGAACAGGATATCCAGTACACTCTGAAAGCAGGCTCTGAGGGAGCTGGATCAGTGTCCAGGACTCTTCATGTGCAAATAAAGGGTGACTTGGTGACGGAATACTGGCCTCTGGTGGAGTTATTTCACACTTCTTTGCTGATACTCATTCTCCAATCCATGTGTAATTCAGGGAGAGTGTCTATGTCTACAACCATCCCAGGGAGCAACTGATAGTTCAGAAGTCTGCAACTGGTTCTTTCAACACTTGCCACGTCAATCCTTTACACTTTAGCAGCTGTACAGAGTCTACGTACAACCAAACCTGTGGAAATTCATGGCAAAAGCCATTGTAAATCTGTCAAATATTGACCAAATAAGTAATTAGCCACAGTCCACAAAGGACCATAGGCAATTCTCTTCATTACAGTAAAACAATTGCTTATCCATTGTAATATGGGCTGGGGGAAGTGACAGACATCCATGAACTGGCAAACCTATAATTATTGATAATTCCTTTTAGTCATGCTGGTGTTGTGGTGGGAACAGGATATATCTGTCCTGTTGTGGTTCTGTTCGCCGAGCTGGGAATTTGTGTTGCAGATGTTTTGTCCCCTGTCTAGGTGACATCCTCAGTACTTGGGAGCCTCCTGTGAAGCGCTTCTGTGATCTTTCCTCCGGCATTTGTCGTGGTATAAATCTGCCGCTTCCTACTAGGGACAACACTACTATTATAGGACAAGCCAAACAGAGAACAGCCAGGGAATTCCTAGAGGCATGGCACTCATCCACAGATTCAATCAATAAGCACATCGACCTGGACCCAATATACCGGCCACTGCAACGGACAGCTGGAACTGACAACCGGAAGCGGCAGATTCAAACCACTACAAATGCCGGAGGAAAGATCACAGAAGCGCTTCAAAGGAGGCTCCCAAGCACTGAGGATGTCACCTAGACAGGGGACGAAACGTCTGCAACACAAATTCCCAGCTCGGCGAACAGAACCACAACAACGAGCACCCGAGCTACAAATCTTCTCACAAACTTTGAATATATCTGTCCGGGTGCTGAGGCATGTGCTTTCTAGGGCATTAGACATGCTCATTGACGCATGATCTGACTATCTATTTCCAGTAGATGTTTACTAATACCCTAATTAACCATTATCTGGTGTGGCATCCATCATATGTGTGCATATATGTAAACAATCTCAAATCTCTAAGGATACAATGCACCGCTCAATACCTGCATATCTCCTTATGTGATTCAGTGTTAAATTTAAATCTGATTCAATCCTGTGATCTATCCGATGCATTTTCCAACATTAAAGGTGCTACATAAATGCAAATTGTTGAAATGATGGCAGAAAGATGATCATCTGGCGAGATTTACTTAAAAGCATTTGTCGAAATTTAAAAAGACATTTTGGTACACGCAATCAGGTTCAATTTTTAAAGACAATATTAAGACTGACGTTACAAAGAAAGGGAGCAACGTACAAATGGACTTCAGGACAGAACAATGGAGACAACAATCTTGCAACAATTTAATGAAGCAACTCAATGTTTACTTAGATTGATGGGCAAATATAGTTGGCCTTACTGAGCTTACTGTTGATTTAGTACCTTACTGTTTTATATTGGTCTTATGTGCCACCATAGTACCACTGTAAATGTGACATGTTGTGCAGTGTAAAATTGTGTGTATTTATCAACTACTTTTTATGTCCAGAGGACCGATATCCTGCCTGCATAGGATTGTTTGTTGAGAGCTGTGCAACTCCTACACTCATCCGTGCCCCCATGGCACCAAAGGCTCAGTAAATAACTATGAGATCTAAAGAAATGCACAAGGAACTATTGATGGAATGAGCTAAAGGTAGTAGGCAGAATTTGATGTCACTTAATCTTGATGTGCATTTTAACAAAAATGAAAGCATCAATTATACATTTGAAAATGTGTAGAATGGGGAAGTGGATGAATGAAGAGATTTGAAGGTATTGGCTTGGTGAAATATTAAAATAATCACATAAAATTTGGAAGGACAAAAAGTGAGTACAATACTGGATTTTATGGCAAGCCATATAAAGTATAAAACTAAAGATACATAGTGTAATGATCACAAGTCTTAGTAAAAGCACAATTTTGGAATTGGGTCAAAGGCTTCATCAAGAAGAATATTGAGGTTTCATAGACTTATACAACTCATTCACTGGGATAAAGTCTGGTCTCCAGATATGTCAAACACAAATAGTTGAGAAATTGGGGGGAATTTTAAAGTGGAAGAGAGTAAAGGTAGGTCATGAAACAGAATAAATGGAATCATGTTATTTCTATTGACAGAGGGTTTTGGAAGGTGTTGGGCTCTTGTGGTGCAGTGGTAGTGTCCCTTCCTCCGAATCAGGAGAGCCTGGGTTCAAGTCCCACCTTCTCCAGAGGTGAGCAATAACATCCCTGTACAGATTGATGCAGGAAATATTTTTTTAAAAAGGGGCTAGGATCACCCTCAGTTAGAGGTTTGCACTGCCCATAGTGGCCTTTGCTTGTAAATATTTGATTGGGTGCATGGGCGATTGTTGGTGGTGGTTAGTAGTTTAAAAAAGGGAAAAAACTCACCGTGATTTTGGTGATGTGGAAATTGCTCAGTTGCGCGTGATGTGATAAAGGAGTTGGGGGGTGGGGGCACATATCTAGGTGATGCAAGATAGCATATGAGAAGTTTTTTTTAAAAAATACAGAGTGCAGTGAGCCTGAAATACACCACAGTAGTTACAAGCTAGAGATGGAAAGTAAGATAAAAGGATAAGGAGAAAGGGCAGGCACACTGGATTCGATAGCTGCTCAAAATAACCATTACAAATTGGTTGTGTCAAATGATGTACTCTAAATTCATTCAAACATTCCATCGCACTTTAAAATACCTGGCAAAGGCTACATAAATAGCCTGTGATAGATTGTTCCTCGATATTAGTCTGTTCTGTCATTGCTATGGTATGACTTCATAATCTTAATCTTTGGTCTCAGGCTTATATCAGAGATAAATATTTTATTTCTGTCCACTACATTTCTAGATGAGCTGACTGAGAATTTAAAAGAACATTTTTTAACATCAATTTAATGATGAGCCTGATTTTGATTAGTTTACAATGTATACATTTTTTTTTTATCAGAGCAGTCATTATGGGAGCGCTAAACACAAAAAAATAGCCTGCACTGTTTTTCCAGCAGTATATCATTAACAGATTTTTATGCCAGAATTATTGGTAACAAAATAGTTGACCAGAACTTGCTGGAGCTGGGAATCTCTTGCTGAACCCTGTTAATACTGCCATGTAAAAGTCTATTTGAAGAAACATTCAAACCTTAAAAGGGTACAGAAAAGATTTACAAGGATTTTGCCAGGGTTGGAGTTGTAGGGAAAGGTTGAATAGACTGGGCTATTTTCCCTGGAGCATCAGCAGCTGAGGGATTCAATTTTCTTCATTTATCAATCGCATTGTTCAGATTTAGGTCCTGACATTCCATCAGGATTACATCCGTTTCATGCCCTCTCGCATTGACCTTTCTGGAGTATGTAGGGTCAATTGAAAGACACTCATTCATATAGATCAGACAGACACTACTTCAAGTGTATCTGGGTTACTGTTGGAAATCTCTCAGGACAGGATAACTTTTCAGGTTAAATTAAAACAAAATAAACTCTTTGTGAGACCTGGCTGTGTGCCTGATTATAATGTGGCGAGCCTATAGCTACAAAACATCATGCAGAAATTTGGAGATGCTTCACCAGTACTGGAGATTAGTGGCTGGTGTTGTGTGAGGCAATAATTCTCTGAGTTGATGCTGAAGTTGCAATGTGCTCCAGCTAATCTAGTGATGTCACACAGTCTTTGGCTGTAGAAGATGAGGTCCTGATGGAGAAATATCTGTCATGGCTGGGTCCTGAAGTTCATCATAATCATGCCTAGCTGGTCAATATAATTTGTACTTATTGCAATCAAGTCATAAACTACAACCCATTGTGTAGAACAAATATCCCTTTGAGATTCATCTTTGAACTCGAGAAAGGATCACTTTCATCTCATTTTCAGTAAACTTTCTCACTCACCAAACACTCACTTTACCCAAGTGTGCATCACTGCAGACCAAAACAGCACTGAAGAACACCTTTATTTTTAAAATATATGTCCTCAGAGAAACAACTGATTCAACATCATTAAAAATGGACTCTCGGGGAACTAGTTCACTCCTGTTTTGAGTAAACATGTTTAAAATGGAGGTTGATTGCTTTCTAAGTAACAATGATGTAACTATAGGAAAGATGTTGTTAAACTTGAATGGGTACAGAAAAGATCTACAAGGATTTTGCCAGGGTTGGAGCTGTAGGGAAAAGCTGAATAGGCTGGGGCTATTTTCTCTGGAGCATCAGCAGCTAAGGGATGACCTTAGAAGTTTATAAAATCATGAGGAGTATGGATAGGGTGGATAGTCAAGGTCTTTTCCAAGGATCGAGAAGCCCAAAACTAGAGGTCATAGGTTTAAAATGAGAGGGGAAAGATTTTAAAGGGATCTAAGGAGCAACTTTTTCATGCAGAGGATGATGCATGTACAGAACAAACTGCCAGAGAAAGTGGTGGAGGCTAGTACAATTGCAACATTGAAAAGGCATCTGGATGGGTATATGGATAGGAAGGATTTAGGGAGATATGGGCCAAGTGCTGGCAAATCAGACTAGACTAGATTGAGCTATCTAGTTGGCATGGAGTGTCTGTTTCCATGCTATACATCTCTATGCCTCTATAAATGGGTATAACAATAGTGTGGCAGAAAAGGCATTGAAGTGGATGATCAGCAAGATCTTATTAACATCTGTTCTCAATGGGCTGAATGGCCTCTTCCTGCACTGGAGGGATTCTACAACTCTATGATGTTCTGTGTAATAGGGAAAACAGTATGAGCTAGGAGGAGAGTAAAAACTAGACACAGTGTTCAAGTTCTTGGAGAGTTCTGAATGAGAAGTTTGAAGCTCCTTGAGTAAAGTTAACAATTCCTATGAGTAAGGGAAAGAATCTTTAAAATTATGATGTAAATAATCAGATGAATAGAAGAACTCAATCCTCAAATGAGCATCATCACCATCTTGAACAGGCTCCATGAAACATAGCAACTGGACACTGAGCATGTGTTAGAAAAGTAATTTATATCAAGGCTGCAGAATCAGAAAGACCAAAACATCCACACTTAAGGTAGCAACTTGACAATTTAAAAGATTTTGAAGTCCAAATCTAATAGTAAACAGAATTATAAGGTTATGATGAGACTGAAACATGCCTCATGTAAAATGGAGATAAGATGTATGTGATTCCATGGAAACCAGACTGTATCCACAGATTATGACATGTTTATGAAGAAATCCCCTGGTTTGAAAACCCAGGATGCTGCAAAGGAGAAATTGTCTACATCAAAGAAAAATCACCAAATTAATCCAGCAAATGAAAATCCAAATGGTAATACAGAATTAGGCAGTCTAAAAATCTGAAATTTTGTCAGGGGCAAGTTTGGTATTGCAGACAGCTGAGAGGTGTGAATATTTTTGGTGGTTCACTATGAACTAGAATTTCAAAAACTGATAATTATGGTCCATCAAGAACTTTTGATCTATCAATGAATAATAGCAGCTCTTCTCTACATCCAAACACAGTGGTACAAGTGTGTTTAAAGATTGGTCTTTATGGACTGGGAGAGGCAGACCCAGAGCAGCCATGTTTTGAGTGTGAGTAGATATGAGGTTTGACTAGATTTCCTCTTAAAATGCTCCTGAGGAAAGGTTGAGGTAAAGCCACATCCCAATATTTAAAAGTGATAGTGGGAATTTGAGAATTTGTTTTGATATTTATTTGAATATATTCCAATTTTTCTTTAGGTGAATGTGAAGATTGTGTTTTCGTTTAAAATAGGGTTGTAATGTTATAATTATTTTTAATGGAATATATAGCTAACACTTGTTCTTAATTGGAAACAGTATTGAACAGATTGCAGTATCACATTAAATACCTTAAAAATGCAAGATAACAGTACTCTAGAATTTTTATATTACAATTCTGTGTACTGGTATTGATTAACTGAGTCATGTTGCTTCTGTTTAATATACATGGAGATATATTCTATCCTGAGAAAATATAGCTAATCTAAAAACTCCTAGGAGGAAGGATATTTTATTATAAGATGAAGTTTCTGGCTGGTAACGTTGCCTAAGTTCCTTTTAATGATTTGAAATCACTCTCAGTTCAGGCTTTATATTTTTGAGAAGAGGGGGCTTAAAATAATGGAATCATTTACACCTGGAACTGAATCTTATCCAAAATTGGTAAATTGTTACTTCTGGTCAAGTTTCGTGAACGGCATCTTCTGCATCATGCTCATCCTGTTCTCCCAGTGACCAAACGAGGAGCTGCTGGCTACTGTTGTGACCACACAGCATTCCTGATGGTGGTGCTATCTGTAAAGCTCAGCTGTGCAGACATGTATTGGACTTGTTGAACAGAGAGTATTTGGCAAACCCCTTTGCCAGTTGGAACCTGGAGGTCCTGCTGGAATGGGATCTGTCATTGGAGCATGCCATGAGATGCTAGTGACTGATGGTAGATTAGAGGAGCAAGCGGCGAGTTGGAGGTTACTGCCCTGACTTTGTTGCCATTTGGTTTTTATCCTGTGAGTGGGAAAATGGAAAACTGCTTATCAATGTGCACTGTAACTTCATAATGCGGATGCTAATTCACAGATGATCAGAATCAAGGTCAAGAGTCCTCGAGTCAAAAGTATATCAATCTCTGAAGTCCATAGGAAAGACGTTCTGAAAGAATTGTGAAACTCCAGAGAGTTAGAATTCATGAGGTTTGAGATAGGGTAATGATAAATATGATAGTAGTTAACTACTTAGATGTATAATTGTTAACAATGGTGAAAAAGCTTGGGAGGGGATATGGTGGGGTGTGATGTTGTATGAGGTAATGGTTCTGAAAGAGTTAATGTTGAAACTACATTAAGCTCCATCCAATCTGATAATGTCACACACTTGTGGGATAAAGAAGAAGAGTCAAGCACTAAGTCCTGATGGAGAGAGATATGGTCTCTGACTTCTGATCGTCTTTGACTAGTTAACCATAATTACAATGTAATTTGTACCTATTTTGATGTAAAAAGCTATATCTTATTAAGACTTGATTGTGTTTTAACCTGTATCATTATTTTCTAGGTAGACATGTGGTTTGATAATAGAACAACATAACACTAATGTTTTGAATGAGTGATGTAGAAATGAAAACATATTTTGATCTGCATAAAGTACACTGAGTCATTCAGTTTTTTTTTATTTTCATATTTTATCCATCATTTGAAGCTAAACTATGTGGAAGATGGTTTGTTCCATTGCTGAACAAAGTGGAGAGGTGCCGAAAGGCTAACACCAATATATTCGGTGACTTTATATTTGAGAGTAACTCATCTGGGATGAATCCAGTTAAATTTTGATGCTTTCATGGTGATTAGATACATTTTAATCCACAAATTACAAATTTGCTTCATATGTTTCAAGCCATAGAAAATAAAGACAATAAATGGCATATCATTTTAATGCTATAATGACCTGTGACTATTTATGCGAGTTCAGAATTAAAATCATCGTACAGGCCCTGATGACAGGGACAGAGACTGTTACTACATGAATTCAACAGTTTTAAGGTGCTATTTTTGTTTTGTTTGCAGTCCTGCAACTTTTATCTGTTTTCATGGTATCACAGACCTATCATAGCACACCAGCAAGTCATTTTGTCTGTCGTAGCTGTGAGGTCTCCCTTGCTTGCTCCCCATAGCCTTGTAGGTTCTTCCTTTTTAGGTGATATTTTAATCACATCATTTATTATACTCAGTTGAATATATTCAAAAAATCACAAGCCATAACATTTCCTAATATAGACTAGTACTGTTTGAAGGAGCTAGCTGTTATCTTGTTGTTTCCTCATAGCGGAAGCAGTGGTATAGTGTATATCACTATGCTGGAAATCCAAAGCTCCAGTCTAATGTTCTGAAAATATAGGTTCAAACATTTTTCAATGTTTTTCTACAAAACTTGAACATAACACTCTCTCTAGCTGAGGGGTCAACAGTGTGGTGCTGAAAAAGCACAGCAGGTCAGGCAGCATCCGAGGAACCGGAGAATCGATGTTTCGGGCATAAACCCTTCATCAGGAATGAAGGGTTTATTCCTGATGAAGGGCTTATGCATCGATTCTCCTGCTCCTCGGACGCTGCCTGACCTGCTGTGCTTTCCCAGCACCACACTCTCGACTCTGATCTCCAGCATCTGCAGTCCTCCCTTTCTCCTAATCAATTTTATATCAAGTTAACTATAACATTTTGTTTTTTTTGCCTTTACTAATAAAGTCAATAATTGTTTGGTTTTGGTTTCCCACTCAACCTCCTGCTTACTTCCACAGAAGTGGACATTTGCATAACAGTTTCATATATTTTGTCTCCTTATTCTTCTATAGAGTTTCACTTCTGTGTTAAATTCGATGAATCTGCCCATGTCCCAATATGTTGCTCTGAAATCTGTTACTGTTTTCATTGTTTAATACATTTGAGTTTGGTCATCTGCAAATTTTGAAATGATACACCGTACGTGTATGTTAATATTCAGCAAAGAACAGTGCTATTCATACTGACCACTGAAAAATACCACTACAGAGGAACATCAGTTATCCGAATATTGATTATCCGAATGTCGGATTATCCAAAGAAGATCTCAAGATCCTGATAGAAACATTACATCAAAGAGGTGTTTCAACACTGATCGCGTCTTTTATTTACAATGATTAAACATAACTCCGCTTACTGAAATGGTGCCAAGTCCGGGACATCGATGGGAGCCCAGGCACTGTGTCGAAATGACTGACCGCCCGTGTTCTCTCGCTGTAGCTCTCGCTGCCTCTCGCTGTTTCTCGCTCTCGCGCTCTCTCTCTCTCTCACTTGCTCTCGTGTTCTCTCGCTCTCGCTCTCGCTCTCTCTCTCTCTCTCTCTCTCTCTCTCTCTCTCTCTCTCTCTCTCTCTTCCCCCCCACACTTCCCCTGGAGTTCTACACAGGGGTGTACCCTAAACCTCCTCCCTTCCCCAGATAATCTCTCCAACATTGTCCTGGACAGGACAAAGGTGGAACCTGTCAACTCACAGTAAAAAGGTGTGTGTGTATTTGTGTGCGTACACGCGCTATTTTGAGACTCAACCCCTAAAGGCAGAAGCAGTCTTACATTTGGTGCCCAGTCCGGCTGCCCTGGGGGCCTCGCGGGAGTGCTTGGGGTGGGTGAGGGGGCGGACAGGTGATGGGGTTCTGTGGATGGGGCAGGGTGGTCAGGCGTTTTTGCGCAGTGTGCTCCTGTCTAGTCTCTTGGACAGGGAGTGGACTTAGCAAGTGCTTGCTGTGTTTATCCCATTGAACTGATTGAGGGAGTGGGTTTGGGTGGGAGGCTTCAGCAATGCTACAGGTCCCTTACACACAAGTGTGTCTCTGCTCAGAAACAAACCCTGCGACAGAGAGAGCAAAACAGACAGAGTGAGGAAAAAGAAAACTTCAGAAAACTCCAAGCTCCAAAGAAGAGGCCGCCCACCTCGTTCGGATAATCGTGGTTCCTCTGTATATATCTCCATCTTTTCTTAAAAAAAAGATATTCACCTCAGGGCAGCATGGTGGCTCAGTGGTTAGCACTAATTCCCCTCAGCGCCAGGGACCCAGGTTCAATTCCAGCCTTGGGTGGCTGTCAGTGTGGAGTTAGTACATTGTCCGTGTCTGCGTGAGTTTCCTCTGGGTGCTCTGGTTTCGTCCCAAAGTCCAAAGGTGGATTAGCCATGAGAAATGTGGGGTTACAGGAATACAGTAGGGGCATATGTCTGGGTGGGATGCTGTTTCGAGGATCAGTGCAGAGTTATGGGCTGAATGGTTTGCTTCCATTCTATTGGAATTCTATGATTCACTGTTGGTCCTTTAGCATACTTTAGATCCCTATCACCAGTCCTGTTCAATCCAATTAGTTTCAATTTTACTGGAGTGTCTAATCATGCTAATTCAAAGCAAGGTGATTTACAAAGTTTTTTTCCTGTAGTTCACCAATTTGGAGAGTTGAAATTAATGCTGATAAAACTATTTGTTATCTGAAGAATTTTAGATTGCTTGTTCAAGAAGGCTTGAATGGCAATCTATTTGGCACAAAGTATTATTCTAATGCCCTACCTTGGGGAAACAAAGCAAGTATATTTTACTATACTTTTCCACATAGACTCCAATTAATTGAGATCAGGAAGGAATCCTTTTGTTGGTTCTTAATTAGTGACAACGTGACCTCCGAGGCAAGTCTTATTTGTAGATCAGATTATTTGATTTATCATGATAAGAATACAAAACATGCTCGCTTTTTTCATCAAGGAATACTCTGCACCATTAAAAACAAAGGGGTTGATTGGACAGTGTGAATTTGGCTAAATGGCAGAAAACAGAGAATAAGGGTGAATGGCTTTTTCTGTAAGATGGGACACAGTGGTGTTCCTTATATTATTAGAACCACTTTTTCTAATGTTAAATATTAATATATACTTGAAAACAGTGGCACTATGGCAATGTTATTTGATGGCTCATATTATTGCTCTAGAGATGTGTTCACATCCCATCATAACAAGTGGAGGATTTAAATTTAATTGAAAAAAGGAAATATAAATCTTGACTCATTAACATGAATCATGAATCTGCCTGATTATCGTAAAATGCATATGGTTCACTAATATCCTTCAGGGAATGAAATCTACTGTCCTTATTTCATTAGGCCCACATGTGACTCCAAACCACAGCAATATGGTTAACTTTAAACTGGCCGTTAATATGGCCCAGTTAAGGTGATGGATTCTTGAATGAGTGTAATAAGAGCCCCATGGGTGGCCTAGATGTACAGGACAAGAGGAAGGAGAGAAGAATGGTATTGATTGGGGATTCTTTAGTTATGTGATGTCTCTGTTCGTGCACGTGACTTGGGATGTTGTGTTGCCCTGTTAGTGCTGGGACAAAGAATATCACAAAACAGGTGCATAACATTCTCCCGGGAAATGGTGAATCGAGAGAGGTCATGGTCTACATTGATATTAACAATGTAGATAGGAAGGAGCGTGTGATCCTAAAATTGGAATTGACGGAGCTAGGTTGATAATTTACAAGTAGTATCACTGAAGTAGTAATCTCTGATTTACTCTTGGTGCCACATACAAGTGATTTTCAGAAATAGAAGGATAAGATAGATGAATATGTGGCTGGAAAGTCGGTGCAGGAGAGAAGGCTGTAGCAGAGCTGTGGCTATGGGGTGGGGAGATGGTACCTGTACAAACCAAATTTCAATAATGATATTGACCAGACAAAACCTCCTCAAAGTACATTAAGAGGAAAGTGTAAATCCTTTTATTTTCTTATCTGATTGGTCAAACTACTCAACTTTAGCAAAACTCATTTTATTTTTATACTACCGTTAAAATAGAAACAAGATTAAAAAAAAAAGTTGTCAACTGTAACACTCTCGAGATGCTTAACAAAACAATAACTGCTACTAATTAATTGTTCCAATATTTTAACTTCCCATAAACACACCCCTGGCAAAGGTAAATTCAGTAAAATAGATTGCCTCACATGTCATTCCAGTAGCAGAAAGAGAACCCCAGATTTTAGCTGCAATAGAGAAAGAGGAATAAGAGCTTCCACATCCAGCGTTCAATTCCCGCCTCAGGCGACTGACCATGTAGAGTTTGCACATTCTCCCCGTGTCTGTGTGGGTTTCCTCTGGGTGCTCCGGATTCCTCCCACGGTCCAAAAATGTACAGGTTAGGTGAATTGGCCATGCTAAATTGCCCGTAGTGTTAGGGGCAGGGGTAAATGTAGGGGAATGGGTCTGGATGGATTGCGCTTTGGTGGGTTGGTATGGACTTGTTGGGTCGAAGGGTCTGTTTTCACACTGTAACTAATCTAATGTAACCTCAGCAACTGCTGAAAGCTAAAACTAAAAATCCTTGTTCTGTAGGAGCTTGACCTCACCCATTCAGGCTGCTTCTATTGTTCCAACTTTAAAGAAAACCCAAAACCTCACAGGCTGTTTATTTTACTGTTTTTGAGCAAACTGCTCAGTATCTCTGTCTCAACCTTTCTTCATTTTTTTTTAAAGAAAGGACAAAATACACATCTTAAAGCCATGGTATCATCACAAAGAACAGAATTATGTTCCTTACAGGGCATTTTACTACTTCTGTTAGAGGGAGAGAATATTTGACAGTAATACCAAGGTGCACAAAATGCTGGAAAATGTGGATATCAATAAAACACAAAATACTAAATTAATAAGTGGAGTCGGAGTAAGACAGAAAGCAATGCAATCTACATCATGGTTATACTGAACTTAGGTAAATGCATGGAATACAGATAATAATGTTGAGTTACACAGCATAGATCACCTTGTGGGATTTTGATGATGTGGCAATGTAGAGGTTTGCCTAAAGGAAGGCATGTCTAGGTGTTAAGTATTCCAGCCTACAAGGTGTTCAGAAAAGGTAGGAAAGGAAGAAAAAGGAGGGGTGACATTTTTGGTTAAGAAGAACATCGCAGAACTGGTGAGAGGTTTCAAGGATAGGATTGATTTAACTGGTGCCAAGGAATAAGAAGGATCCAATTCCATTGCCCTGTGTGTTGGCAGATCAACACCAATGTGAAGGATATTAAGAAACAAATCTGCAAGGAAGTTATGCAGAGGTATAAACATTAAAAACAAGTTATAGTGTGGAATTTATTTGCTGTTGTGTAGAATGGGAGATTGGTTGCATAAAGGGAAGGCAGTGTCGAGTTCCTAGATTCTGTTTAAGAGAAACTCTGACAACAATATGTGTCCAGTCTAATAAAAGAAGGAGATACTGTGAGATTTGGTATTTGGGACTAAGGTGGGACAGGTAGATGATAGTGGAGGAATGGTTAGAAGATTGTGATTGATGTTCATAAAGTTTAGGATAACCATGGAAATGACATTTGTCAATCCAGAGGAAGATTGATCAGCTGGTGTAGAGCAGACTTCATTGGGACAAGTTCTAAGTAAGATGGGCTGGAACCATAGGTTATAGAAACCCGTATATCGTGCTAGTCAACAAAGATCAATGACACCTATCCATTTTCCAGCTGTTGGTCCATATACATGTTATATATTGTTTATATTCTGTATAACCGGTTGTTGGGGAAAGATCGTCAACTAAAAAATGGGCAACATTCCAGGAGTAAGTGTTCAGGTTGTAGTTACCATAGTCTTACCAAGCCATTGGGCTTCTCTCTCATTAGAGACAGACAAATGTATGGTAGTTAAATCATCATCAGATGAGGGGAGAGGTTGAAAAGGAGAGTTCTTCATGCTATTACAGCTTAACTGGAAAGTGTTAATCAATGATCATGCCCCACATTACAAATGCCATGCAACAATGGATAAAATGCCAACTGGAGCACCAAGATGAGCAATATCCCTGACTATTGTTAAGGATAAAAGCAATTCATGCCAGGTTCCATCATTTACAGGAAATAACACCATTTATTATGGCATAGTTAACATTAGAAAACCTTTACTTTCTCTGTTTTTTGGTAATCTACTATTGTGCAACTTTAACAATACCTTCTGAAAACCCCAGTATGCATCCATTCATTCATGATCAAGACAAACAAACGTCAGATAGTTTGACACAGGTATTTTGGGTGGAAAAAAAGCAAACAATGTTCTGAAGATCACAAGTCCAAATTTCGCTGTTGGTTGTGTCATCTTACATGATCTTTTGAATTTTTAGCAATGATGAAACACTTGTCCATAGAGTGATGGTTGCTCTTCAGTTTGAAAAATGATTGGTTGGACTAAGGTTGTTGCTTGATAAGGACTCTTTATTTTAAGATTTTTTTTGGTCTTCTATCTTTTTGCTACATGGAGGGAGAGAGATATGGATGTTCTCCCCCTCTCTCTGCTTTCCTGGCACCTACACCTTGTTAACTCTCAGCAGCTGAACCAATCAGTGGGTGGTTGTTGGTTAGAACTTCCTTAAATCAAAAGACTCTCAGTGTCAGTCACTCACTCACTCACTCACTCACTCACTCACTCACTGTCTCTGCTCAAGAAAATAACATTGTATTGCACAGCTCAAAAATATGCAGCACTCGATTTTCAAGTTGCAAAACCCTCCTGGTATTTCAATTGAATAGCAACTTCCATTTCTTCGTCCACAAAAAAGGAAAAAAATGTGACCTCTTACAAGGTGAAAATTCCAAAAACAAGAAGTAAAACGGGATTATGGGAAATGAACAGCAGCTAACCTAAAGCAAAATTGCAAATTAGAGATACATCAATAGTAAAAGGGTGTTCAAGGGGTGGTAGTACGGGGAGATGATGGCCTAGTGGTATTACCGCTGGATAATTAATCCAGAGACCTATGTCATGTTCTGGGGACCTATGTTCAAATTCCTTCATGGCAGATGGTGAAATTTGAATTCAGTAAAAATATAGAATGACGAGTCCAACGATGACCATGAAACAATTGCTGAATTATGAGGGGGAAAAAAGCATCTGGTTCATTAATGCCATTTCAGAAGGAAATTACCATCATTATCTGGTCTGCCTGACATGTGACTGCAGACTGCCAGCAATGTGGTTGACTCCTAACTGCCCCTTGGGCATTTAAGAATGGGCAATTAATGCTGGACCAGCTAGTGATCCTTCATACCATGAGTGACTATGTTTAAAAAGGAGGAAGTAGGGCCAATTAAGGATCAAAATGGGAAATTACACATAGAGGCATCACAGAGGTGTTAAAATAATACTTTGCATTTGAGACAGATGTTATCCTGGTCATGGTAACTAAGGAGGAACATCATTTACAAGAAGTGTTTACAATGCATTTGAATGTTTTACAGATAGAGGATAGAAACAGTTTGAGAGATATTGAAAAATATTATTACTAACAGCTGATTAGGCACCGGGACTGGATGTGATACATCAAGTGATGTTGAAGGATATGAGAGTGGAAATTGCAGAGGCACTAGCAAAAAAACTTTCAATCTTCCCTGGATTTGGGTATGCTGTTGAGAATGGACAATTGCAAACATTGAACCTTGTTCAAACTGTTATAAAAGTAGACTCAGCAGCCATAGCCACTCAAGTTTAATTTTAGTGATGGGGAAACTTCCAGAATCAATATTTCAGGATTAAATTAATAGCTACATAGGAAATGTGTGTTGATTTGTTAAGGGAAATTCATAACTATCTAACGAACTGTAAGTTTTGGAGAGGTAACAGATGGTTGATGTGGTGTACATGAACTTCTAAAAGGCATTTAATACATTGCCACACAACAGACCTGTGAGAAAGATGATAGGTTGTGGAATAAAAGAGATTGACAACTTGAATAGCAAACTGGCTGGGGGATAGGAAACAGAGAGTAATTGATTAATGAGTATTTATTAATGCTGCTTAACAGTTTCTAATGGAGTTCCCCAGGGAAAATAGTTGGAACCCTTGCTTTTTCTAAATATACAGATATGATCTAGATCTTAGTGTGAAGGGAACAACTTCAAAATTTGTAGATAACATAAAACTTCAGAACTCTAAACTGAGGAGGACAATGTGAAACTTCTGATGAACAATGTCAAGTTGGTGGAATGGGCAGATGGGACAGATGAAGCTCAATGTGGAGACGTGTCAGGTGAAACACTTTAACCAAAGAACATGGAGAAGTGTATAAAATAAGGTATCGCTCTAAAGAATGTAAAGGAACAGAGGTAGCTGCGTGTAAATGTACATAAGTCAGTATAAGTGGGAGAGCATGTCGAAAGAGGTGTCATTAACAGGGCCATAGAGTACAGGAGCAGGGAAATTATGATCAATTTATATATGACTCTAACGAAAACTTAGTTGAAACATTGTGTACTGTCTGACCTATCAGTATAGAAAGGATTGGCATTAGGTTATAATGCTCAGAGAGCCAGTGTAAACAACGTGGGCTGAATGGCTATTTTCTGCTGTATCCAATTCTTTGATTCTGAGTCCTGTCTAACGGTACGGTGGCACAGTAGTTAGCACTGCTGCCTCACAGCGCCAGAGACCCGGGTTCAGTTCCCGCCTCTCTCATCTTGAGATAGGCCGCCCTCTTCCATTTAACAAGGGATTCCAATTCCTTATTAAACCACGGCTCCCTCGCACGACCCTTTCCTACCTGCCTGACCGGTACATAATGTAATCTAATCTAATCTAACTGAATAATACCTGTTGTCATATACTGTAGAAGACTTACCTGAAATTATATGGATGCAAATATCGATACATTGTTATTCATAATTCCTACTAGGTTCTCTGAAACATTGCAATGCTCAAAAGATCAATAATATTACTTTTAATTGCTTAATTTGCAGTTATAAATGCATAATAATTTATACTTTGATATAGGTTGAAGCTATATTGGGTAATATCATTTATTCGAATCCATATATTAAGATTTAAGTTGAACAATTTCTCTTAATTTAGTACTTTTGTTCCTGTTGAGTGTGTATTTTTATTGTTAGTAGATTCAGCGATTAATGGATATGACCACGGGAAGATCAAAATCTTCATGCTGTCTGCTTCTTCTCAAAAACATGAACTATAAGTGGAGTAGCATGGGGGAGCATTTAAAATGTACCTTTTGTATGAAAATAATGGGGTGACAAGTCATCTGTTCATTATTGGTAATGACCTAAAATACATGGTTATGAAAACCTCTCCTGCTTAGTATCCTCATTAAGTCATAAACGAGTTATTTCAAAACATGTTCATTATTTATTGTAGGTGCAAAACAGAGAACAATGTTACTACCTAACTATTTTTACATTATTTGTGCAAGCATAATTTTTAACCAGCCTCACTGAAAGCAGATTGATTTGATAGGAAAAGAACGGTTAGACATGTATAAATATTAGAATCAGGAAGAAACATTTCAAATCTACATAGGGATAAGCACTAACCTGAGACCGTAATCTCAACCACCGTGAATTTTGTAGGTTTGCTTTGGCCAAAGTTTAGGTTGCAACGTTTTATCAAACATCAAAATTGTCTAGTCAACAAGAAATCTGAAACTAAATTGACAAGGCACTTGGAGATAAGCCAGGTTTTTGTTTGTGCTGTTGATTATGATAGCCATTTCAGTGGTTTGAGTTTGGCTTCCTGCAGAGAAATGTGGTCATTTTGGGTCAAGTTGAACCAAGTATGCAAACAAAACTGGTTCACTGTGGTTGCTTTTTAAGGACAATATTTTCTTTGGGAGATGCAGAAACATATCCGCAGACCCCTCTTTCTTCTTTTGTGTTTCACTGTCGTTTCCTTTTGTTTTACTTTTGTTCATTTTCTTCAAAGCTCAGTGGGGCTTATGTTCAGACTTTCACATGTTTTCTCTGTATATGTTGATAATCTTTTGCTTTTCTTCTCATAACTTGAAATGAAAAAAAAGACCTTGACTTTTATTGGATTCCAGCCTACCAAAGTCTGTTTTCCTTAATAAATCTCATTCCCCATCTGTACTTAATATTACAAATTTGAACCATGGTGCCTGACTTAAAATAAATTGCAAGCAGTGAACCTTCAGTGCCTGATAAATCAACAGCTTGACAATAGTCTAGTTGCCATCTACACATGGTATGCACCATCTCCGATTATAATCCACAGTTTGCAATAAAACAGAAAATTTACCTATTGTTCTACATGTTCATGTTTCAGTGCACTTTTGCAGTATAAATATGTTGAAAGCCTAATCCTCTATGTTGTGTTATGTCTGTATGATTCTGTTTGTTTAGCATGTTGATCTTACATATACATCCAAAAATAAATTGCATGTGTAGTTTGCCATCCCCCCCCCCCCCCAAGTATCAATGTTTAAATGTAAAACTAATGTGAAATACCAAAGTTTAAACCAAGTCAGTTAATCTGCACATGCCTCATTTATTATTTTGAAATTTAATTAGTTGGTTTTCATTCTAAAAGCCCCAAAGAAAATAACATACATGTTACAGTTATGGCAAGCCGCAATCATATTTTTGAATCTAACTCAGAATATGGTACAGTGTAATGTACACATAATTTGGTTTCATCTATTTGTAATTGTCTCAATCTGTTCTGAGAATGTTACTCAACAATACCAATATTGTGTTGATTAGCATCAAATAGCTGATTCAGACTTAGAGCAATGTAAATGTGCATACTGGAGGACTAGGACAAAATGTTTTCAGTTGGCATTCATCAAAATTTTGTTTCAATACTTTATGGTCTCAGTGTCATTTTAATGTCAACATTCTGATCTGTAAATAATTGATTACTTTGTATCCATTTGCCTCCTTCCACTAAGACACATGAACTTTGACTTTTGGAATCTGCTCATCCCATCCAATCCCATTCATTTCTATTCTTGCTACATCTTGCTTCTCTGCTGCTTCTGCTACTAGAGATCATGGGGATTTTTATTTAATGTGGGTAGAATCTCATGTTCATGAGTGGTCCACCAAGCAGTTTACACATATTTGGGAACCTCTGTTCTTATGTGGGGGAAAAAGTAGTCTGATGAAATTTTCTTCAGATTGATTTAGTTCTTAAAGGAGCCAACTAATCTTGTTTCACATGCTTTTCTCACTCGAGAGCAGTTAAAAAAAAAATAGAAGTGGTTCTATTGCAAATCCAAAAAAATTATGTCACATTTGTAGAAAATTTATGATTATGTGGGCCTGTAATATAAAGCAACTTAGTTCAGAAATTATAATTGTTGGATGCAAATCTGAAACTAAATATTTGCTTGATTTAATGTGTTTTATAATTTCAGTTCAAAGTTGCATGTTTTCATGTGAAATACTGCATTTGTAATAGTTACTCCTTTTCATCTCTGAAGTAACTTTCTAATTGCAGATTTCATTGAGTGCCTATCTGTGTAGATATAAATTAAAACTAATTGCTACGAATTGAGATCTTTTGGGCGTTGAATGAAATCATTCTTTGTTGCATGTTTCGTTGAAATTAGTTTTCTTTTCAATTGTTGCAGCTGTGAGCCAGAGAACATTTAAGCACAGTGCTTATGCTTGGTTTAAGGCCAGATAACATTAATCATTTCTTGTCCACAGTGAGACACTGCTCACGCCCTATAAACCTAGAAAAAGAAAAGCTGGTGTGACGCATGTTTCCATTTAGTTTTAATGCTCTCTAAGCCTACTGGCACTATTGTACCAATTTTTCTTAGTGTTGAAAATATTTTGTTTATAAGGAGGGCTCTTTCTTTATAGCAGAAGCTGCACGTACTGCCTGTATCTGGCATTTTTTAATGGTGCCTTGTCAACATTATAGCACAAAAGAACATTTCTCCCCCTGAGATGTCTTGATAATGTGTATTTCTTGAAATAAAACCAGGAATTCATGTTTCAAATAATTTACACTGACTTAATTGTGGTGTGGTTTTATTGGCTTCCTGTAATAGGAAAGAAATGATTTAAAAATCAAATAAAGATTAATAAATATAACAGAAATAGAGATGTTAGAAGTACCATAACTCCTGATAAATGAAGTATACATATGTAAAACCAAATGTAGACCCATGCCAATTACACCACAAAGTTTTGCTGACTTATTGTATTGCATGAATGATATCATGAGCTGCTTTGGTTGCAAATCATTCAATGATTCCCAGTTTTTAAATGTAGTTCTTTGGCAGAGCATTGAGTTCCATGGTGAAAGAACCTTTGGCAGGGTGAGTTCTGATGAACTCGACTAAGAAGTTCTGTGGATGTCATTTCCACCACCAGATGTCACCAGGAAGAGATTAGTTAATTATCCGTGCCATTATGTCCAATCTGTTAATTACATTTACCTACATATGAATCAATAAATTCCAAATGTAAGTTAAAATCCAAGATGCTATTTTTAAAAAAATGGTCTTCTACCTACTCCTTTTTTTTTTCAATTGGTACCTCAGTGGTACACAGTGTGATCTGATTAAAGCTTGCTGGAAGGCTATGCCAAGCATGATGCAGTTTGGACTTCATCCAGCATTCAGAAATCTGCCAGTTTAAAGTTGCATTGTGGCTTGTTATTCTGTGGAGATCTGCTTCTGAGTGAACTGGACTGACAAAAGAAAAGAATCATCTTTATTCTCATAAGTTGCGTCTGCAGCCATGTTATTGGAAACAAAAGGTTGAATTTGTGTCATTGTGTAGTGGTGATGGTATAGATACTATAGTTAACCTGTTTAGTGATGTTATGACACACCTCTGGAGCAGGTGGAACTTGAACTCGGGCTTTCTGCCTCAGAGACAGGGACTCTACCACTGCACCTTGAAAGCTCCCGAGGTAATAGCATGTCAGCACCGTTATACTTTGTCCAGTTTTCTTTTCAATAACTTCAATGGGATAGACGATAAAGCAGTATAGGTCACAAATTGGAAATGTCATTTATCTGAGATGAATTTCACCTCCAATAAAACAAAACTGATAAGTACATTCTTTGGGATATTTCAGAATTAACTAATTTTCTCATTTTGTGTTGGATGGATTTAAATTTTCTCTACTTATACACTGTATCAGTTGTATGAATCTTGTGTTACTATTTTATAAAGTCTAAAAACTCATTTGAAGTAATCAATCTAAAACAGGCATTTATTTGTGATTTATTTATCAAAGTAAATCATATTACTGAAAAGAGATCCATGTTGCTGAAGTGTTTAAAAGTACACTTAACAGGAACGCCAAATTTCAAACACTGTCAGCAATTTATGCTACAAGATAAAATTAATATTCATTCATGGGCATGTCACATCTGATTGGCTGTAATATTATCATGATGAAAACAAAGGGAAAATACAGGCTTCCCAAAGTCCAGATTAATTTAAAAATGTGCAAAGCTTAAAATATGTCTTTAAGTTGACTATGAAAATATGTTACTAAGCAAACCTGAGTGACATTAGAAACTCGACTGATTATCTTAAATTGTTAGTGGAGCTATTAGATATAGTTGTGCCGCATTAAGTTCCGGACAATGTCAGCCTTCAGTAATAGAGAATGTAATTATCATCGCTTGATATTAATTCACATGAAGATCACTGAATCCTGCAGTATCAATACCTGTCAGTTACCATTGATTAGAAACTAAACTGGACTAGCAATTTAAATACAGTGCCTACAAGAACAGATCTGAAGCTGGGGATTCTGTGGTAAGTAACTCACTTCCTAACTCCCCAGTACCTGTTGGTGATCTATAAGACAGAAATCAGGAGTATGAGAATACTCTTCACTTGCCTGAATGCGTGCAACTACAACACTCAAAGTTGGCACTGTCCAGGACAAATTGGTCCCCTTGAGTGGTACCACATTCAACATAATTTGATTAGCCAGTTGCTGGGATGTACAACCCATAAACCAGGCACATACCGGCACTGAAAGTCATACACTACATTACTCAATTGTAAGACAGGTAGGATGACCTAAGGACCTCAATGGACCCAAGAGTAAGTGAGCCACGTGCTTCCTGCCTCTTTAAAATTGGAGACAGTTTGAGGTGTAGGCCATACGAACTCTCTACAATTGAATACAATGGTTGGCGGGGGAGGAGGAGAGATGTAAAATTCAGCTCCATCTTTCAACTTTTAGCAATATTCAAGTTATGTGTAATGAAGTGAGTGTATGTACATTTAATTTTTTTTTAACAAGTCAAAACAAATTTTGTATTGAATGATCTTTTAATACCACCACTTATTGGTCATACTAAAATATGGAAGATACACAATAAGCAAATGGCTATGAAAGTAAATAGGCATATAGGCAGCCTTTATTTTCAGTAACCATCACTGCTAGGCAGAATCAACTGTGTGCAAGCACAATAGTTCCTCCTGTGGCTCAACGATCCGCATCCATGAACACCAACTAGCCATGAAACGACACGACCAGCTATCCTTAGTAGCCACACATGCAGATGACAAGCAACATGAATTCGACTGGGACAACACTACTATTATAGGACAAGCCAAACAGAGAACAGCCAGGAATTCCTAGAGGCATGGCACTCATCCACAGATTCAATCAATAAGCACATTGACCTGGACCCAATATACCGACAACTGCAGCGGACAGCTGGAACCGACAACTGGAAGCGGCAGATTCAAACCACTACAAATGCCGGAGGAAAGATCACAGAGATGCTTCACAGGAGGCTCCCAAGCACTGAGGATGTCACCTAGACAGGGGACGAAACGTCTGCAACACAAATTCCCAGCGCGGCGAATAGAACCACAACAGGTATTTATTTATTTCCCATTGCACCCTAGTGAAGTTCTTAAGGATATTTGCAGTGCTAATGGAGGTTCATAAGGTTTTGTTTTGTTATTTATACAAGAGCATTGATTAAGTCACCCCCTGTTTCTGGCAGATAATGTGTGGTTATGGAAGTGTATGACCTCCAGGGTACAATGTTAACCTATTTGAAAATAATTGCATTATTAACATGCAACAGAACATGGTATAAATTAATTCTCCTAACTTTCACATTTTTAACTTTGAGGCTTTTGAGCTAAAAGCTTCTATGAGCATAAATTAAGCACTAGTATGATGTCACGGACATGACTACATATGTGCAGATGATCACAGCATTGTATTAGTGTTGTGAATATACACACCAGAACATAAGTAATCTAGATATGATGATAGACATATATCTAGGAGGATTATGGAAAAATACAATCTGAACAGTGATGACAAAAAATGTCAGTCATTGCAACTGAAAATTGAGTAATAGTTGAAGCTTTAACAGTTACCAAACAACAATAAACTTATGAAAGAACCAGTGTTATTTCCATCATGGATTGAAAATGATGCAGTGAAATCTTTCCAGCTATTGAATGACATGGGCCATAGTAAGATATTTGCATAAGTTGGCAAGATGTCCCCCAAGACCCACCTTGATGTTAAGACATATGTTCGATATGAAGTTGAGATTCTCACGAGTGAACAGTGAGAGGATATTAGTATGATCATTCATTCCAGCTTAACTTTTACTTAATCTCACCTCAGTAATATGCAGTTTCCTGTTGAGCCACCCACCTACCCGCTAGAAACAAGACCCTGTCACGTGTAGGTCAGAGCAGGCATGCAGGAACTCCAGCCCACTGTATGCTCCTCTGGATGTCCATCTTAGATGCCAGTCAATAGCAGCTCAAAGCACTCTCCGTGGGCAGTGACTGCACATACACCACATCCATGGAATTTAGGAGCTGACACAACGAGGCTTATGGCATCACTGAGCCATGTTTCTGATCCATATACAGTATCCTTCACTGCAGTTGAGTACTGCACATTGTGGAGTTAACGGCACCTTTCATTGTCATGCTGTGCAAAGCCATAGCACACAGGGTTGGGTACCTAGCTCACAGAATGGGCCTTCAGCCTGCTCACCCTTATTGCTCACTGATTTTGTCTACTTGGATGCTCACAGTATCCGTGCCATGTCTTGCGATGCCTTTTTGCACTCAGGGCCCTCAGCCTGAGCTCAAAGCCTCTCAATACTTCCGCCACGCCTTGCCTGTTAACACAGACAGGAAACCAGGCAGCTTGTCATTGGTTGTCAGCAGTCATCAGTCAATGGGTGAATGTAGATTAGATTAAATTCCCTACAGTGTGGAAGTAGGCCCTTTGGCCCAACAATTCCACACTGACCCTCCGAAGAGTAACCCACCCAGACCCATTTCCCTCTGGCTAATGCACCTAACGCTATGGGCAATTTAGCATGGCCAATCCACCTAACCTGCACATCTTTGGACTGTGGAAAGAAACCGGAGCGCCCAGAGGAAACCCACGCAGACATGGGGAGTACATTCAAACTCCACACAGACAGTCACCTGAGGCTGGAATTGAACCCAGGTCCCTAGCGCTGTGAGGCTGCAGTGCTAACCACTGAGCCACCGTGAGGCCCCAAAAGCCTACTGCACCTGGTATTCCCAGGTGGACTCCCATCACAAGTACTTACCAGGCCTGAGTCTGCTTAGCTTCCGAGATCAGACGAGATCAGGCATTTTCAAACTAGTATGGTCTCAGGCAATCTGTTGCTATATGGCACCAAACTATGTCAGTGTCATACCTGCACCACGTACCAGTAGTGTATGTGCCAAACACAGTCTGCTTGGCTCAAATGGCCTTGTCTCAAAGTCTAAGTCCTCAGTCAAGTCAAGGTAGATGACCTGTCCTTTGGGGGGCCTGGAACAGTAACACAAGGGCAGCCTCCGATGTCAGTACAGGCCACAGTCAGGAGGTCCATACCTTTACAGTCCAGGAAATAGGCTACAGTTAGTCCCGAGGGTCTAATGCAACCAGCCATAGAGTCATGGGAAGACAGTCTCAGGGGGTTGGTCACTCATTGTTCAGGACTATCTGGCTAAGCTCCTCAAGGTGGAGGATCGTGGTCAGCCTCAGGGCTCTGTCCACTAAAAGTTGAGTGATTATCAGGGACCAATGCTGTAGGAGGAAGCAGGAGAACTTAATTATTTGGATTGGTAGCAGAAGGATGGGATGCAGAGGGGAGTATATTTGTGAAGTTTTAGGGGGCAGATCTGGACTCCATAAAATAAGGTGGAGAGTTGATAGAGCATTAAAGGGCAGAGTTAACGTGGGGGTCACGATCATTGACAGTCAGTATCACCCTGGCTTCCATGGGAGAACAGTGCACCACTAGGACAGCTACTAAGAATGGAGTGTGTAGATTCAGGGATTTACCAATAGTACAAGGCTGATCTTTAAACTCACAGCTAGAGAAGCAAGTGCTATTTCTTTCCATCATACTGAATTAACAAGTACAATGGAGATAAAAATGGCTCTGACCGTACCTAGTGTAGATGGTGAGTTTCATTCTACATGAGAGGGGTTCAGTTTTGAGACTTATGCACCCCTTCAAAGGGCAGCAGAATTACACTGACAGCTATGCATGAAGCTAAAACATTAATGCGAGTGCTACGTGCGATGTGAAGCTAGACATATTGTGTGCAGTCAAAATCCTTTCCCGAACCACTCTTGTCAATATGGTGAAACCTTATAAATCAATTAACAAATGGCTGTGGTGCAGTGGTTATGTTTTGCCTCCATGAAAGATTGACATGAGTTGCCAATGTAGCAAGAATTTTCTGTTTACCCAGAGCCTGCACATGGTGCAGGAGCTACTCATTTCAGACGTTGGAACATATGCATCTCTAAGGATGACTGGGCTACATAGCTTCAACATTGTAGTGTGGTTAGACAGGCATACTCCCACTCGTCTGATTAGAAAGTTGAACAAAGTGCAACATACACTCAATTCTCTGAGAGAAGAATATGTTTCCTCATCTCAGTTTTAAATGGGTGCCCTCTTATTTTTAAACTATGACCTCAGTTCTAGATCCTTTCAAAAAAGGAAACAAGCTTTCAGTGTCCACGCTATCCAGTCCACTCAGGATTCTGAGTTTCAAATAAGTCACCTCTGGCATTTCTAAAGTTCACAGGATGCAGGTTTACTCTGTCTAGCCTTTCTTCACAAGGCATCTGCCCATACCAGATATTAGACCAGTAAATCCCCTCTGAAACACTTCCAAAGCATTAACATCCTTCTGGAGGTACAGTGAGTAGTACTGTACACAGTATTCAAGACATGGTCTCACCAATGCTCTGGATAACTGAGACATAATCTCCCTCCTCTTGCATTCAATTCCCCTTACAATGCATCATAACATTCCATTAGTTTTCCTGATTACTTGCTGCACCTGTACTAATCTCTTGTGATTCATGCACTAGGACACTCAAGCTCTTCATATTCTCAACATTTATATTATGAGCTGCTTTTTTTTTATTCTATCTGCAAAAATGGACATTTCACACTTGCCACATTTATGATTTGGAGATGACGGTGTTGGACTGGGGTGTACAAAGCTAAAAATCACACAACACCAGGTTATAGTCCAACAGGTTTAATTGGAAGCACTAGCTTTCGGAGCGCCGGTCCTTCATCAGGTGGTTGTCAACATTGTAGTTGAAAACCACCTGATGAAGGAGCAGCGCTCCGAGAGCTAGTGCTTCCAATTAAACCTGTTGGATTATAACCTGGTGTTGTGTGATTTTTAACTTTCCCACATTTAACTCTGTTTGTCAGATCTTTGCCCATTTACTTAATGTGTCTACATTCCTTTATTGTCTCTTCATTTCATAGAGTCAGAGAGGTCTACAGCACAAAAACGTATTTCAGCCCTCAAATGCTTTCTGGTCAAAAACAACCAATTACCTAATCGAATCCCTTTTCCAGCACCTGGCACAAAACTTTATGCACCTTAATGTTGTGAGGTTTTCTGCCTCTTCCACCCTTTACAGCAGTGAGTTTCAGATTCCCATCAATCTCTGGGTGAAAAGAATTTTCCTCACATCTCTTGTAAATTTCCAGCCTCTTACCTTAAATCCATGTCCCTGGTCATTAATCCCTCCATCAAGCAGAAAGGAACCTATCTATGGCCTCATAATTTTATATGTCTCAGTCATGTCCCCCCCACCCCTTTCTGTTCCAAGGAGAACAACCAGTCTATCCCTTCTCATTTCATAACTAAAACTCTCGAGCCCAGCAACATCCTGGTTAATCTCTTCTGCCCCCTGTCAAGTGCAATCACATCACTTCTATAGTGTAGACTTCAGAATAGCACACAATATTCTAGCTGTAACCTAATCAATTTTATATACAGTTCCAGCATCATCTTTCCACTCTTAAACTCTTTGTGTCAGCTAAATAAAGGCAAGTATCCCATATACCTTCTTAACCACTTTACTTACTTGTCTCACTGCCTTAAGGGACTGGTAGACATGCACACCAAAACCCCCCATGTCCTTTTTACAATTCACTTTCCAACTTATCTTTGTGTCATCAGCAGATTTAGCTACCATACCTTTGATCCCTTCATCAAAGTCATTTATATAAGTTATAATGGATTGAGGTCCCAGAACCAACCCCATGACATCCAGACAGCCTGAAAAACACCCACTTTTTGTACTCTCTACTTTCTATTAGCAAGCTTTTACTGAATAAAGAATTTTCATTAATTATTTTCCAATCGAAAAGAACCTTCCCTACATCTTATGAAGTTTGGAGATTAAGAGCAAGGTGTCATATGTTTCACTGGCGGCTACTTTTATGGCTCCAGCATCTGCAGTCCTCACTTTCTCCTACTTCTTTTATGGTCCCTAGATGAAATCCATTGGGACCTGGGGACTTGTCATAGAAACAAAGGAGTAGGAAAAAGTCATTTTACCCTTCAAACCTGCTCCATCAAACAATATGAACGTAGTTGATTATCAAATTCAATATCCTAACCTTACCCTCTCCTGATATTCCTTGATCTCTTCAGCCAAAAAGCTGCATCTACCTCCCTCTTGAAAGTCCAGTGTTTTGGCCACAGCTGATTTCTCTGGTCATGAAGTCCACAGACTCGCTGCTCTCTGGGTAAATAAAATTTCTTCTCATCCCAGTCTGAAAAGATTTAACCCTTATCCTTAAATTATTGGACCCCCCCAATATTGGAAACATTCTTCATCTAACCTGTCTAATCCTGTTGGAATTTTATAAGTTTCTCTGAGATTTCCCCACCATTCCTCTAATCTCCATGAGTACAATTTTAACTGACCTACCCTCTCCTCTTAATTCAGTCCTTCCATCCAAGGAATCAATTTGTTCAAACTATGTTGTAGTCCCTCTGTAGCAAGAATATCCCTTCTAAGATAAGGAGACCAGAACTGCACATGGTGTTCCAGGTGCGCACTCACCAATGCCCTGTACAACTGCAGCGAGACATCCTCATTCCAATCTCAAATCCTTTCACTATGAAGATCAAGATACAAACAGCCTTCTTTACTGCTTACTGCACCCATGTGCTTACTTTCAGCAATGGGTAGAGTGGACAACCAGACCTCATTGAAAATTCATAGAATCCCTACACTGTGGAAACAAGCTCTTCAGACCAGCAAGTCCACACTGACACTCCGGAGAGTAACCCAACCAGAACCATTACTCTATATTTACCTACACATTCCTGAACACTATGGGCAATTTAGCATGGCCACTTCACCTAACCTGCCCATCTTTGAATTGTGGGAGGAAACCCACACAGAAACTGGGAGAATGTGCAAACCCCACACAGACAGTCGCCCAATGGTGGAATTGAACCCAGGTTCCTGGTGCTGTGAGGCAACAGTGCTAACCACTGAGCCACCATGCAGCCCAATTCTCCTCTCTCAATTTACAGCCATTCAAATAGTAAACTGCCCTGCTGTTTTTGCTACCAAAGTGGATAACCTAACATATATCCATATTATGCTGTATCTCGCATATATTTGCCCGCTAACTCAGGGGTCCAAATCACGATGCAACGTCTCTGCATTCTCCTCACAGCTCACCATTCCACCCAGCCTTGTGTTATCTGCAAAGTTTAAGAAATTGATTTAGTTCCCTCATCAAAATCATTAATATTCATTGGGAATAGCTGGGGCCGTAGTGGTATGCCACTGGTTGCTGCTTGCCTTCAGAAAAAGACCCATTTATTCTTACTCTTTGTTTCCTGTCTGCTAACCAATTTTTATTCATCTCAATGCACTATCGCAATACATATAGGCTTTAATTTTACAACCCTCTGAAAGTCCAAATAAACCATATCCACTGGCTCCTCTGTTTAATTCTATTCGTTATATCCTCGCAGAATTCCAGTAGGTTTGTCAAGCATGATTTTCCTTTCGTAAATCCATGCTGACTGTGTTGATTCTACCACTATTTTCTCAGTGCTCGCTTAAATCCTTCATAATGGACTCCAATCTCTCCCCCCCCCCCCCCCCCCCCACACACACACCTAAATCAGATTCATTTGTTTATTAATACCTGTTTTCTATCTACCTCCCTTTTTAAAAGGTGGGGTTACTTTAGGTACCCTCCAATATTTAGGATCTGTTCCAGAGTCTTATGAATCTTGGAAGGTGACCACCAATGCATCCACTATTTTTACAGCCTTTTCCTTAAGTGCTTTGGGATGTACATTATCAAGCCCTCGGGATTTATCAGTCCTCCATCAATTAATTTCTACAACACTGTTTCTCTACTCATACAAAATTGCTTCAGTTGCTCCCCCTCATTAAACCCTGTTTTTCCCATCATTTCTGGCATGTTATTCATGTCATTCATTGTCAAAGCAGAAGTGAAGTATTAACGTAGATGGTCGGCCACTTCTTTGTTTCCCCTTATAAATTTGCCCATTTCTGTCTGTAGGGGACCTATTCACCAATCTTTTCTTCTTTACACAGCCATAGAAGCTTGTTCAGTCAGTTCTTATGTTCTCTGCAAGCTCACCCCAATACTCTACTTTTCTCTTCTTTATCAATGACTTGGTTCCCTTTTGCTGCCTTCTTAACTGTTCCCAATCCTCAGTTCTATTATTTCTTCTTGCCAAATTTTACAGTTAATACTCACTGTAACTTGCTTTATAAGCCATAGTTTGGACACTGCTCTGTTCTGCCAGGCAGGAAGAAACTATTTTTGTTGTTCACCAACTCACAATTCAAATAATTTACTCAGTACTATTTCCTTGGTAATTGTCGTTTTCTTGAACACCCAGTACTTAGACCAGGCTGGCTTTGGCTACAGCATCAATCAGGAGTTTCAGGTCCCTGTATGCAAAGCAGAATGCCAATTTCCCTTTATCTGCCATTTCTGGGGACATCAGTTGAACTATGTAGGTCAGCTCTGTATGCCCAAGCTTGACAGAAGTGACACCTGGCAGTGGTGAGTACTTGGGCCTATGATGATTGGGAAGTTTGGGTTAGTATTGTATAAGTGAGGCACAATAGTGTGTTATCTAGTTAATGAGGTGACTTTGTGATGATAACACTTGCTGGGGTGTGCAGAGAGAAATCCTCAACAAAAATGATATTTTGCCGATTTCTGGTAAAACTTAGCCCATCGAATCTATGCTGAAATCCCTGGTAAGTTTTGTAAAATGCATATCTAATTAGAAAGAAATTTGTAGTCACAATGGACCATTTGAAAAAAAAAAGTGTTAGTGGATTGAGAAAAGTGTAAGTAAATAAGAGAATCTGGAAGAAGCAGCGGGAATTGTTTATTCTCGGTTCATTTATGGGATGTGGGTGTCTCTGGCTAGGCCAGAGTTTATTGTCCACCTTAGGTTTCCCTTTAAAGCAATTGAATAGTTTCACTTAATCGTGTTATGAGATTTGATAACTATGCATCACTCAATGTCAGGCATTGTTTAAAAAATGTTTGCTTTAATGGAGTGCCAAAAAATCCACTCTATTCTAATTTGTTTGAACTGTGTCTTCATTTCCTTCAAGTAAGCTATTTAAAATAAAGTATCTGGCTACTAAATGATATTTCTAAATCTCGATCATGTTATATTGATCATTAACCTCCAAAGAGACTACCTTCATCTTCCAGATGTTGCTTGCAATTTGAGGCACGCACTTGTACTAAACCATGGCAAGTATTGTTTAGTGATGTGGTGCAGCAATGTAATAAATTAACCAACTAAATCTCTTTTGAAGTATTGTTGAAAAATCATTTAACATCATACTTAGATCATTAATTCCCACATTACAATGATACTGTCAGTTGCCTGATGGTTTTTATTTTTGTAAGTGAAGCCTCCATCAACACTAATTGCCTCCCTCAGAGAGATGGTTCTATTCAACTGTAGAGGTGTGTTCTGATGGGTGCACATAAAATGCTTTTCATGCAAGTAGACCTGCTCAGTACTCCTCAGCGTGTTGTCATTTTTTGAACAAGTGACAATTCCCGTTTGGAAGTCGATTGCTGCTGGGTGGAAAGAACTGACCTGCAAACAAGGAACAGAGTGTCTCCAAAGAACCTAAAGAGGATTAAAAAAAACTTTAACAAATTACCAAAATCATTATTACTAAATTCATTTGAAAATTTAGGAGAAATTGTGGCAAGAATGTGGACAATTCTCTCAGAAGGTGCAGACAAGGCAAATGATAAAGATTTATTTAAAGCCTAAACTCTATTAGCTTGAAGGAGAAAGGAGTAGAAGGATTTGATGTCAAGTATGGTGGAATAGGGTGCAGGGAGGCACATATGGAGTGCAGTCGAGTTGAGTTGAACAACGCACTTTGCTGTATTCTGAATGCAGCTCAATGCAAAGTATATCAGTCTTTTATAAATTTGTTCCTGTCAAAATATAGGTTCTCTGACTATATCATTGTAGATGGAATTTGATGTAATTTGTACCAACATGGTGAAGGTAAGTCAAATTTAGCACACAAGGAAATAAAGTTCTCTCAGCAGCCAAAAGGTTCAGGAAATATATATTAAATCTAAGTGAACTAGATTGTTAACTCCACATCCTCCTGAGAAAATGGAGGCCCATTTAAATAGTCCAGTGAAGCTGTGCATCTTTTGTGTCAGGATTGAGTTACTTGCAAACGTAGGGTTGAGATATAAAGATTAATGTATCCATCCAGGACAGATAACTTACTGATGCAGGAGGCATGGCAGGGGTGAAAAAAAGAAACCCTCTGTTATCTGGGAAGCTTCTGGTTTACTAGGTTCCTTTACTGACCAATCCCTGGCTCATAAGATCTGGGAGGAAGTCAATCCTTGGCTTCCTGTCCAACAGACAGAAACACAATCACAGCTAGTTCGAGGAGGTTGACTGAGGGTAACATAGAACAATGTAAATCTTCCTAGCATCAAGCCAGTAGGGATCAAAAAGAACTATTGATATTCAGAAAGAAAATATATTTAGTCTGCTACCAGACATCATTTCATGAATTGCAACATTCTATATTGGGAAGGTGGACTTCACTTGGCTGGAATAAGGTAAAACTTATTCTTAATCTTACTGTGTTCATTCACATTCTATGTGGGCCTCTTTTCATTCATGTAACCAGCTTGCCTTCAGGAATGTTGAAGAATTTTAAACTGGTGCTTAGGACGGCTTGCAGTGTACTGACGTGTAATTTTGTCCATGTTATTGCACAAGTTATTTTCGTTTCGTTTATAGCTTTGCCTGAATGATCCTCCTCTTATTCTCCTGCCAGCTTTTGTCTGTGGTAACTTCTCTTTTATCTTTCTTCCCATTGATATTTAACCTGAATTTTCTTCTTTCAGATAAACACATTGATGTTTTTAAAACATTGTGTTGTGGTTCTATTTAACATGTTCTTTTAGAAATATCACAGCCACTACTTTTACTGCTTCCCTTTTGGGTGTTGCTATCTTACTTCGATTAGGAGCTCTCTCGGGATGAAGTGCTATGAACTTGTCTTTTCACAACTGAAGCCTTTGAGTGAGCTTGCTGTCAATTTCTTTTTAGTTTCTACACATTTGAATAACATTTGAAATTCAGGGAAAACTTCATAAGAAGGGACCGTGTCAATCAATGGTATTTTAACAAAACTACTGTCGTGATTCATGATTTTGCATACTGCTGTTTTATGTGAGCTACACCAACTCCTGTCTCCCATTCTAATTTGAGTAGATGACCTGTCGAAGCTAATTCAGTGAGGTATTTGAGTGTGTGCAGAAATTTTGTAGTGATCATAAGGAAGAAAATACAGTCAGCAAAAAAAAATCAATTTAATTGTCAAAAAGGAATTAGTAATACAATTAACAAACACAATGTACAATTTTTTTTTATTTATTATTCACCACAGTATAGCCAGATCAGAGTAAGGTTGTTGGAGCACTAATGGTAAAAGAATAACCAGAACGATTGTCGAATGAAATGAGAAAAATAAAAGGCCATTTTAACAGGGAAAAGAAGAAACAATATGTGTGAAAAGTAAACTGCATTCAGCCAGTAATATTTTAAACTAGTGTTACAACATGGTATAACACTAGCTTCAGTTCACAAGTATTCAATCTGAAGAAAACCCAAACTATTTGGAATATTAATTAAGTTGTTTCCTGAGTGGAATGCCAGATTGGACAACCAATATGACCAATGTAATCTGCATGCTTTTGTATATTGCAATGGCTTTTCAATAATGTAATGTTAAGTTCTAAGCAGTTTGTGGTGTTCTTAAAGAATGGGTTTTCATTAAATACACTTGGCAAGAAGCAGTGCTGATGTTGGACATATTGGTACTTTAACTCCCCCTCCCACTCCGCTAAGGACATGCAGGTCCTTGGCCTCCTCCATCGTAAGACCATGGCAACACGCCGCCTGGAGGAAGAGCGCCTCATCTTCTGCCTAGGAACCCTCCAACCACAAGGGATGAATGCAGATTTCTCCAGCTTCCTCATTTCCCCTCCCCGCACCTTATCTCAGTCCCAACACTCGGACTCAGCACCGCCTTCTTGACCTGCAATCTTCTTCCCGACTCTCCGCCCCCACCCCCTCTCCAGCCTATCACCCTCACCTTAACCTCCTTTCATCTATCGCATTCCCAATGCCTCTCCCCCAAGTCCCTCCTCCCTACCTTTTATCTTAGCCTGCTTGGCACACCTTCCTAATTTCTGAAGAAGGGCTTATGCCCAAAATGTCAATTCTCCTGCTCCTTGGATGCTGCCTGACCTGCTGCGCTTTTCCAGTAACACATTTTTCAGTCCTGATCTCCAGCATCTGCAATCCTCACTTTCTCCTAGAGAATAGGGCCCCTCAATGATCAGCAAGGCGACCTTTGTGTGGAGCCACAGAAAATGGGGGAGATACTAAATGAGTATTTACTGTTGAAAAGGATATGGAAGATATAGACTGTAGGGAAATAGATGGTGGCATCTTGCAAAATGTCCATATTACAGAGAAGGAAGTGCTGGATGTCTTGAAACGCATAAAAGTGGATAAATCCCCAGGACCTGATCAAGTGTACCCTAGAACTTTTTAGGAAGCTAGAGAAGTGATTGCTGGCCCTTTTGCTGAGATATTTATATCATCGATAGTCACAGGTGAGATGCCAGAATATTGGAGGTTGGCTAATGTGGTGCCACTGTTTAAGAAGGGTGGTAAGGACAAGCCAGGGAACTATAAACCAGTGAGCCTGATGTCAGTGGTGGGCAAGTTGTTGGAGGGAATCCTGAGGGACAGGATGTACATGTATTTGGAAAGGCAAGGACTGATTAGGGATAGTCAACATGGCTTTGTGCGTGGGAAATCATGTCTCACAAACTTGATTGAGTTTTTTGAAGAAGTAACAAAGAGGATTGATGAGGGCAGAGCGGTAGATGTGATCTATATGGACTTCAGTAAGGTGTTCAACAAGGTTCCCCATGGGAGACTGATTACCAAGATTAGATGTCCCGGAATACAGGGAGAATGAGCCATTTGGATACACAACTGTCTCAAAGGTAGAAGACAGAGGGTGGTGGTGGAGGGTTGTTTTTCAGACTGGAGGCCTGTGACCAATGGAGTGCCACAAGGATTGGTGCTGGGTCTTCTACTTTTTGTCACTTACACAAATGATTTGGATGTGAGCATAAGAGGTGCAGTTAGTAAGTTTTCAGATGTCACCAAAATTGGAGGTGTAGTGGACAGCGAAGAGGGTTACCTCAGACTACAACAGGATCTTGACCAGATGGGCCACTGGGCTGAGAAGTGGCAGATGGAGTTTAATTCAGATAAATGTGAGGTGCTGCATTTTGGGAAAGCAAATCTTAGCAGGACTTATATACTTAATGGGAAGGTCCTAGGGAGTGTTGCTGAACAAAGAGATCTTGGAGTGCAGACTCATAGCTCCTTGAAAGTGGAGTTGCAGGTAGATAGGATAGTGAAGAAGGCGTTTGGTATGCTTTCCTTTATTGGTCAGAATATTGAGTACAGGAGTTAGGAGGTCATGTTGCGGCTGTACAGGACATTGGTTAGATCACTGGAATATTGCGTGCAATTGTGGTCTCCTTCCTATCAGAAATATGTTGTGAAACTTGAAAGGGTTCAGAAAAGTTTTACAAGGATGTTGCCACAGTTGAAGGATTTGAGCTACAGGGAGAGGTTGAACAGGCTGGGGCTGTTTTCCCTGGAGCGTCGGAGGCTGAGGGGTGACCTTAGAGAATTTAACAAAATTATGAGGGGCATGGATAGGGTAAATAGGCAAAGTCTTTTCCCTGGGGTCGGAGAGTCCAGAACTAGAGGGTTTAGGGTGAGAGGGGAAAGATATAAAAGAGACCTACGGGGCACCTTTTTCACGCAGAGGGTGGTATGTGTATGGAATGAGCTGCCAGAGGAAGTGGTGGAGGCTGGTACAATTGCAACATTTAAGAGGCATTTGGATGGGTGTATGAATAGGAAGGGTTTGGAGGAATATGGGCCGAGTGCTGGCAGGTGAGACTAGGTTGGGTTGGGATATCTGGTCGGCATGGACGGGTTGAACCAAAGGGTCTGTTTCTATGCTGTCCGTCTCTATGACTCTATAACTGACTGTAGTCTCTAATTAAAGTGAAAGTGGGAAAAGTGAGGATGAAATTGAATGGATTCCTGAGTTGGGAGCAGGACACACAGAAATAACAGATTGAAGTGCACAAACCTAGAGACTGTAAGAATCCTCAAGAATATGCTATTCCCTACTGAGGGGAAAAAGACGACCGATGAAACATAGTCAGAGATAGAAAACGTGACCAGCAACAGGCCTGAATTCAATATTGCAAGTGTTTTAATGAACTAAATAAAACAGGAAGAGTAGGCCATGTGTCACATTCAATGACCTGAAAATGTTTGTACTATCCCAAACCTTTAAAATGTCTTCCTACTCCTGATCCAACACATCAGTCCTCATACCAACTAATTGTGCAGTTGCATCAATCCTTCTCTCGATGTTTACTTCCTCACATCCCCATCTGCTTAACCTCTACTGACATATTCACCATTTGCAAGCAAATGCCTCTCCCTCATAGTGACTCTCAAAAGATGTTGTCCATCAGTCAGTTCAACATTATTTCTGGAAAGAGACCTCGTCTTTCCCTTGTTGCTAAATAAAGTATAACACAAAGGAGAACTGCAGAGCTAAAGTTGGGCCTTTACAAATCTCACAAGTGATAACTGAAAAGGAGGAGGAATTGAGCATCACTGGAGATTTGAATTTTTGGTTGTTGGAAATTGAGGCCTTTACTACTTGCAACTGACCATATTATATGGCAAGTAATATTCATTCTAACTTGATGTTACCAATGAATACAAGAAGTGCATCTGATCAATTAAAATCCCATGTTCAAATTCATTCCTTTCATCTCTTACGAGCCTTTCATATCTTTAAGTGGTTCCTCTGCCTCTGAGGAGATGGTTACAGGACTTGGCTGTTCATGCATCCGCTGAGGTCCTTGCACTTTGTTGAGATCTGTAAGGAAGGGAGATGAGTTTTCACCTGGTGACTTGCATATAACTGAGCAACACAGCGAATGGTGTGAAAGTGAGAGAATTGGAGAATCCACACTTTACGTAATAGGGTATACTAAGCACTGCTGTGCAAGATGCTGTTCCACAGAGATGGGCAATGCCCAGGATACTGCTGGAGAGGCAGAGAATGTGTGATTTAAAGGAGAATGCTCTAACTGTACTTTTACAGTGTGGACAGAGCTTGTCGGAAGCTTGTTTTGAGCACAGACACTGTGGAGAGCACACAATCACACAACAAGGCAGCTTTGAAGTTGGGAACTAACTTCTTGATTAGCTTTCCACAATAAGCACCGCCGCGCACAGACGTCAAATTCTCACACTACTGCAAGTTAAAATTTATCTCATTGACTTCAGTCGGCCAGAGTTTCCATCCTGCTTAATGCCTGTTAGGAAAAACTAACATGTCAGTAGTTTTCTGAGAAGAGGTGAAATTATCTGGTCCTTTACTTTGTGGCACATTCAATGGTACAGAATTTTTTTGATTGTTTCAAATTATGCTTTATTCACTGTTAGTTTTCAGTCAGCCTTATTTCACGAGTTAGTTTTTAAAAAATATGTCTTACAAATGTAGAAACACAGAAAATAAGAACAGGAGTAGGCCATTCGGCCCTTCGAGCCTGTGCTGCCATTCAGTGTGATCATAGCTGTTCCTGCTTTCACCTATATCCTTTGATCCATTTCATCTTAAGAACTGGATTTAGCATCATCTTGAAAACATTGTGTTTTGGCCTCAACCATTTCTGTGACAGAATTCCACATGTTCACCGCTGTCTGGATTAAGAAATTTCTCTTCATCTTAGTCCTATATGGCTTACCCCATATCCTTAGATTGTGACCCCTGTTTCTAGGTTTCCTGGTTATTGGGAACATTCTTTTTACATTTACCGTTCCTAATCTTTTAGAATTCTAAAGGTTTCTATAAGATTCCACCTCCCCCCCCCACCCCACCCCCCCAACCACCTCATTCTTCTAAACTCCAGTGGATATTTTTCTTAATATTCATTCACAGGATGTGGGCATTGCTGGCTAGCCCAGAATTTATTGTCAATCCCCAATTGTCCAGAGGGCAGTTAAGAGTCAATCACATTGCTTTGGGTCTCGAGTCAAGCGTAAGGCCGACCGGGTAAGGATGGCAGTTTCCTTCCCGAAAGGACATTAGTGAACGAGGTGGGTTTTTACAACAATTGACAACAGTTTTCATGGACATCAATCTTTGATGCCAGATTTTAATTTATTGAATTCAGATCACCATCTGCCAGAGCATGATTGAAACCAGGGTCCAGGGAACATTACCTGAGTCTCTGGATTGATAGTTCAGCGATAATACCACTCGGCCTCACCTCCACAGTGCTAACTGATCCAGCCTCTGTTTTTTCTCATACATCAATTCTGCTATCCCAGGTCTGAATCAGTCTGATAAGCCTTTGCTGCACTTACTACATGGGCAAGACATTCTCCCTCACACAACTACACACAATACGCCATGTGTAGTCTCACTAAGCCCCTGGACAATTGTAGCAAGACACCTGGATCATATACTCAGATCCTCTCTTTATGAAGGCTAACACATCATTTGTCATCTTCACTGTCTGCATGTTTGCCTTCAGTGACTGGTGTATAGGGACACCTAGGTTTCATGGCACCTCCCCCTTTTCCAATCTATTACCATTCACGTAGTAATCAGTGTTCCTGTTTTTCCTGCCAACTGGATAACTTCATATTTGTCCACATTAAACTTCATCTGTTGTGTGTTTGCCATTTGCTCAACTTGTCAAAATCACACTGAAGCATCTCTGTTCTCACAGTTTATACCCGTACCCCCTAATTCCCCTTACCCTTTTCCTTCATCTCATCCACCAACATATATTTTGAATAGCTGGGCCCCAAGAACTGCAGTCTGTAGAAACTTGAAAGATGACCATCAATATAGCCTGTGTTTCTAGGGACAGCTTCCTTCAGTACGCTGGGATGTAAATTATTAGCTTGTAGGCCTTTCATCCCATTAACCTCTCCCACACCATTTCCTATCAATAATGATTTCCTTACTTTCCCTCTTGCAATAGATCACGTGTTCTGAAACATTTTTAGAATATTATTTGCGTCCTCCTTTGGGAAGACATGCGAAATATGAATGTAATTAATTTGTCATTTCTTTATAATTTTTCCTGAGTCTGATTCGAAGGATCCTATATTTGTTTTTACTAAACTTTTTAACTTCATATACCAAAAGAAGCTTTTTCAATCAATTTGCATCTTCCCTGCAAGCTTATCTAGTACTCTAATTTCCCCTCTTTATCAATCCTCTTGTCCTCCTTTGCTGAAATCTGCTCTCAGTTCTGAGTCTTGGGTTCTTTTTGGCCAATTTGTATGTACCTCCCTTGGATCTAATACTGTCCCTAATCTCCCTTGTTAACCACGACCAGGCCACTTTCCCATTTTGTACCAGGCAGACATGAACAATTCTTGCAGTTTCCCCATGCACTCCATGCCAGGATCAAGGTCTTATAATGCTGCCCCAATAACTGCCTGATGAAGGAGCTGCAAAGGCTTGTGCTTCCAAATAAACCTGTCGGACGATAACCTGTAGTTAAGTGATTTTTAACTTTGTCGATCCCAGTCCAACACCTCCTCATTCTACTAATAGGTTTAAGGTGACTAATAGGGTTAAATGATTCTGAATTCTCCAATGTTAGATGTTTTTGTTTAGATGGTTCCAGACAGAAAGGAATTGTACATTATAATTTTCAATTTCCCATACAATTTCCTTGGAATCAACTACAACAGAAATTCTGCATGGACTCAGAATATAACCCCACTCTACACTGCTTCAATGACTTTCTGCCACTGGATTAGAGCAACTACTTATGAGATTTTATCAATGGATTACTTGGAAAAGCATCTAATTTTATGTTTGAAATATGGCTGTAAAAGTCGATTTCATCACAAATTTACTTATAATTCTGACATTATGGTATCTATAATTTGAAAAAAAAGCCTTTTAAACCGACATATCTATCTGCAAAACGGATGCCTTGTATTTGATAGTTCACATTTTAGCCATATGTCCTAGATTGATTTATTTAACCATTCACTACATTCTGCAATCTGGCTTGAAGCTTTTCAAGAAACGCTTTTATTTTAGACAATAATTTGATGTCAAACTGTGTTAATTTATCTCATCTGTGATGATCTTGCTACCACACAGCTGCTAGCCTCATGTTGCACTTTGATAAACTTAAGCACAATATGGAAGAGCTTAAATCTCTTGTTTCAGATGTTTTCACATCGAGCTGTTCAGAGATGCTATCACACACCTCCTCCAGAGGTGGGACTTCAACCCGGGTCTCCTGGAGGAATAGAGACACCCTCGGCCCCACAAGAGCCCCTAAGATGTTTATTTTATCCTTGGCCATAATGCAGAAGTAATCAGTGACCCAATTATAGTGTTAATTTTTTTGTGCCTGGTTCTGTTTGGATTAGCTGTATCCCTCAGTTATTTTCTAGCAAACTCTAGATACCGGAGCATCTTGCAATCAAATTGATTACATCGACATGCTACAGTATAATACATTTTATCTTGGATTTCCTTACAGCTCTCAAATTACGTAGAGCTAATTTTAGTCTTTGTTGTCCATAGATATAAATTGAAATTGAGTGATGATCCCAGTCCCTACATCCTGTGTCCTGGGGAGATTTGTGGTGAGCATGTTTGGTTGGTTGGCAGCAGCTGCCATTCAGTGCAAGCAGATGTTTCATTTTTAAAAATTGATAGTGGAGTTGGAGACATCCTCCATGCAATTTCCTCATAAGCACTTGAGATGGATGTTCAGTCTAAAGCGCAATCAGAATAAATGAAGGCAGAGAGGCCTGGAGCATTTCAAAGGAACATTTTTTAGAGAAAAACTTTTTATTTTGTTTTTTTTGTCTGCTGACAATTACGTTTGTGTGACCCTTTGTGCTAGTTATTTCCCAATCAGAAGAATGGATAAACTGGAATGACTGATAGAGAGATGGTAGACAAGCCGCATAATATCTCTCTACCCACCTTCCAGTACTCTGTCTCATCTGAGGATAGGGCAGGAACAAATGTCACTTTCTCAGCTTTGTTCAGCTGATTTAAATGTTTACTTCTCAGCCGGAAGGTTGCAAGTTCAGACTTGATCACATGACAATGAGGTAGTGTTGCATTGTCAGCATTAGAAATTCAACCAAGACTTACTCTTTTGGAGGTTAGTAAAATATCCATGGCACAATTTAGTAAATAACATGGATTAATGTTTTTCCCCCGAACCAACATACAACATACAACACATTGTAGCTGGTCATCCTTTTCCTTTCTGTGGTGTACATTAACTGTCTGATGCTTACTTGTGACTGCATTTAACGTGTTGGTTGCAAAACAGTGTAGGACACCCAGAGGACATGATGCTGTGTAATGAAATGCCAACACTTACTTTCTTTGGTATGTCAAAAGTGTATGCATTGGATCTTGTTCCCAAAAGAAAAGAGGATAACATTATCAGTAGCGTCACGTCGATGTGTATGTGCTTGACCAATCATGTTGCTGGAAACCTGTCTGAGGTGCCCTCATCCAATATGTGTATTTGCAGTAACACTGAAGAAAACAAAACATACAAAGGTACACTGTAGCTGACATAGCATATTTGAGTCACACACCAAGATTTCTTTACACTTTGCATTATGCCGACCTGGCAATAATCATGGACAAGTTCCAGGTCAGCAGAGTGCTACAGTGGAGCAGGGTCAGCTGCTGCAAGGCCACCTATAACTTCAGTGTCAGCACTAGATCACTATACGTACTCATGGTTGTCTCCGGCAATTATCAAAAAACAGGTCAGATGTCTGGTTGTTCATTCCTTTACCTGAAAACTTATGCCTCTGTGTTTCATTTTGGTTGCTTTTGCTCTTTTCTATTGGATTCCAAGAATGTTGGATTAAATTTATTATAGATCTTAAAGCATAATTTATGTCCCTTTTTCTTTTCCTCCAGAGATAAACAACTGAACATTGATGGCCATTATTAAAACAATATCCCATCAGCTGATTCAGGATTCAGACTGACAATTCCCTCTCCACAAGCACCTAAACATGCAGTCCAGGTTAGTGCCTTTCTGGTTTTCGTGACATTCTATAATCCTGGATTCTCACCTTAGTAAATGGATGCACTTTTAATAAGTGTCAAGATTATGTTTTAGCATTTAGAATCTTAAGAACAACTGAGACTGTCAAATTTTATACATTCAATGTTATTTCCTTTAGACAGCTTTGGTTTCAGAATTCATGTGCATTGTGATAGAGTTAATGATTTCTTCCTCTGTCAGTGCTGACTCTTTAATATATTGACTACAAGGAGAATGATGGATTTCTGTCAGAGAATTTTAATGTAGGAATACATTCAGATGCTACAATATGCTGTCGGATTAAGAGTTTTAATTGAAGATAAAATCTCAGCCTTGAACTCACTTTTTCTGAGGGTGTTTTGCTATTTGAATTTAATTTTTGATTTAGGATTAAGTGTGTTGTTGATTTTACTCTGGTTATTTGTAAAAATAAATTGTAGATAGGAGTGAAAGGGTGAGCAAGATGTTTTAAAAGTGATCGCAGACAACTTGGAAGTATAATTCATGTGTAAAATGGGCAACAGCAAATTGACAACCTGATTTACATTTCACACAGAGAATTAGGCAGAAGTAAAAAGCACTGATGAGTTGTTGTCATCCATTTTGGTGATTACCCAAAACAAATTTTGCTCTTTTTATCTATAATTACCATTGCTTCAAGGGTTTCATCATAACATTGCTGAAAACAAATTAACTTATGAGAGAGAAAAGACTACTTCTGTTTAGTTAAAGTTTACCAAAGCTCTATTCTGACAGTGTTCATTAGAAGGAAAATGGGGTATTATTTGTCCATTGCATAGTCAAGTTGAAGAGTACATTAATATTGAGTGATTACTTATTTTGGGCAGATATAAAAATTAGATAATTTTGTGAATTTGCTTTGAAGGTTCGTTTCGTTAGAATGTCTCTGGAAGAGACTGTCAACTAATTACTTAATTTGTTAACTTGTTTTTTATTTGCTCAATAAAATGAGTGTATAATAGAAGCTGAGGATTCTTGTAGTGAGTGAAAATATCCCCAAGTCTATACCAGAAGGTCCAGATTCAAGTCCCAGCTCTGCCCAAAGGTATGTCGTAACATTTCCAGACAGGCTGGTTGAAAATAGTTTTGAGTCATGATGGTGCAGAACATTGTGCAATCATCAGCAAATGTCCCCACTTCTGATCTTATGATGGAAGGAAGGTCATTGTTGAAGTAGCTGATGAAGGTTTATTGATTGACTTGTTTATTGTCCTGTGTATTTGTTGGATGCATTTGTTACAAATACAGTGAATAGTGTTGTACAATGTCTCCACTCTCCTGAAATACAAAAATAAACCAGATATAGAGTAAGAAGCTAGAAAAATAAAGGAGTACAGTTAGATGTTCGGCAGTACAGTCCTCCTTCAGTGCTTATCTGTGGGCCTGGATCCGGGATCATCCAGCCCGACGTGAGATCAGCATCAGCACAAAGCAGTCATCCAGTCTCGATCCCCTTCGCACACTGCAGAAACCTGTCACCATTCTTTGACGTCATCTTGCCTCTGCCAATGATGTTGCCATGTTGTGGCTGTCTCTTGATTGAAGATGCCAGTCCTGCACCGTGCACTGGGCCAAAACTCGCTTCCCTGCCACTGGGAGCACAACCCGACTCCCTCTGCTGCTGCCGGGATCAAATCTTGCCTCCAATGTGCTTGGCCTCAAGAAGAGAGGTCAGGGTACATTTTAAAGACAGCATTGAAGGAAGAGAAAAAGAAAAAATGGATGGAGTGGACCAGCACCGGGCTCCTGGGATGTTACTCTGCCACCATCATTTTTGGACCGAGGGCACTACCTTGAAGAAAAAAATCTGATTGAGAAGATCGACCTCCATTTTCCTTTGAGCTCTAACAAAGTACATGTCATATGTCATCGTCCATTGGCCGGTGCCCATGGAACGTGGCATGACATGTTGGTGCCCAGCATCCAACTTGGAGATCATCTGGAACAAGTGACAAACTGAAGTTGCCAGGACTTCCATATCGAGAATTCTTGAAATCTTGCTTATTTGTTGAGGAAGCTGAATATCAATAATGTGAGTTAAATTGGAGGTGTAGTGAGCAGCGAAGAAGGTTACCTCCGATTACAGCAGAATCTTGATCAGATGGGCCAGTGGGCTGAGAAGTGGCAGATCGAGTTTAATTCAGATAAATGCGAGGTGCTGCATTTTTGGAAAGGAAATCTTAGCAGGACTTATACACTTAATGGTAAGGTCCTAGGGAGTTTTGCTGAACAAAGAGACCTTGGAGTGCAGGTTCATAGCTCCTTGAAAGTGGAGCCGCAGATAGATAGGACAGTGAAGAAGGCATTGGATATGCTTTCCTTTATTGGTCAGAGTATTGAGTACAGGAGTTGGGAGGTCATGTTGCGCCTGTACGGGACATTGGTTAGACCACTGTTGGAATATTGCTTGCAATTCTGGTCTCCTTCCTATCAGAAGGATGTTGTGAAATTGAAAGGGTTCAGAAAAGATTTACAAGGATGTTGCCAGAGTTGGAGGATTTGAGCTATAGGGACAGGCTGAACAGGCTGGGGCTGTTTTCCCTGGAGCGTCAGAGGATGAGGGGTGAGGTTATAGAGGTTTACAAAATTATGAAGGACATGGATAGAATAAATAGACAAAGTCTTTTCCCTAGGGTGGGGGAGTCCCAAACTAGAGGTCATAGGTTTAGGGTGAGAGGTGAAAGATGTAAGAGAGACCTAAGGGGCAAACCTTTCACGCAGAGGGTGGTACATGTATGTAATGAGCTGCCAAAGGAAGTGGTGGAGGCTAGTAAAATTGCAACATTTAAAAGGCATTAGGTTGTGTGTATGAATAGGAAGGGTTTGGAGGGATATGGCTGGATGCTGGCAGATAGGACTCGATTGGGTTGGGATATCTGGTCGGCATGGTTGGATTGGACCTAAGGGTCTGTTTCCATGCTGTACATCTCTATGACTCTATAAGGTGTTTAACAAGCTAGAATCTCCTCTCGCTGACAACCTATTTATGAAACTTGCCATGCCATGGGGCTGATGCGGAAAATGTATAATAAGTTGGTTCCAATGTTTGAAACTGGTCTCAGAAGACTTCTAGTATTCAGTAACAAATCTCAGCATAATGTTTGTCTTACAGACTACTATAAGATTCCATCCTGCGTCTTTAATTTGAAGCGGAGGTCATGTGAGCTGTTCTGAAGTCTGTTTGACAATAGACCTGCAGTAGTTAAAGATGAAAGAGAAGCACTGATTGTGTCACAGGATTGATGGGGTACAGTATCAATAGTTGTCAATTACAACAGTCTGAGTTCTCAATGCGTAGATTTTGAATCTCCCAAAGTCCAAGAAAAGTATTGAAAGTATTAGATATAAAACAGTTGTATTTACTTACTTACAAAATGGAACAGAGTTGGGCTTAACATTAAATACTCTGCACTGCTATCTAGATACAAGGCTAATTTGGTTTACATTGCAATGGGAAAGACAGAAGAAAAAGCCATGTTTGAAATCAGGTTACAGACTTCCCTACAATCCAGTAGATATCTCACATCAGCGCTGTGTAATTGTCTCATTAACAGAGAAAAGAGGCTACTTGTTATTTTTTTAAATACTGCTGTCAAGTGTAAGAGGAAAGCAGTCTCTTATTAAAGTTATTCCTCTTGCGTCCATTTGAGGAATTTCAGGAAATTCACCCAAAGATGGAAGCGGTTAAATCATTGAGACTGGCTTTACTGCTGGTAATGGGCTTAGGAAACCCTGTGAAAACGGCAAGAATCACCTGGACGTTGTTACTCACAGCTACTACTTTATGATATAGGGAAATGTAAGCCCATTGGAATGTGGAAGTAATTGTGGAGTGTTATCTATAAATAATGTAATCCTCTCGAGAGTTTAGTGTTTTATAAAATAAAAATGGGGCATGCTCCTCTCTGTGGTCTGAAGTTTAAGTTATCTGCAGTAGGTTGAGTCAATATGCATTTTTAGTCATTTGTTACCAAAAAAAAGTGAAATCTTGCCATCTCATTCTTTTAGCTGTGAACTAGAATGTTTAAATTTCTTTTTAAAGTGTTATCAGTTTCCACGTTGATTGTAAAAGGCATTTCACAACTAATGATGGGGGGTAGCCTCCTCCATGTGTGTTCCTAATTTATTGTGCAGTTTGTGATGAGTGCCAAAAGGTTATTGAAACCTCCTGAATTGTATTGCAGTACCAAATCATCTCAGTGAAACACACGTATGCATGGTGTCAAGTAGCAGTTGTCCTTCTGCATTGACTCTCACAATTTTGATGCTTCATTAGAATGCTGCTAAATTCACGTCCATCAGGTCAGTACTGATGATAGTGACGAATACTTTGAGTCCACTATGATTGGTTCGGAATTAGTCTGGCAGTGTCCATCCAACTTTTCATTAGTCATTTTCAGCTGCTAATTACATGCCTCAACTGCCATTCCTAAAACATATCACAAAATTAAACAGCTCAATCACAAAGCTTTTGGTTATCTTGTGTCTGGACCAACACCTGCCCATTTCAAGCATGCTTCCCCTTTCTGTCAGGACAAAAGCTCTCCATTACATTGCTGGTGAGGCGCTTTGAAAAGTTTTGAGATCAAGAACGACACTTATGTCCTCCACAACCACCTGATGAAGGAGCGGCGCTTCCAATTAAACCTGTTGGACTATAACCTGGTGTTGTGTGATTTTTAACTTTAGACTCCCTCAAAATATTTTAAGAAGGCAGCCTAGACCCTAACCTTTTCTTCTCTGAAAGGCAAGTGAACTGGGTGTTCCAGGTGTGACGCAACTGGTCAAACCACTCAGCTTGAAGTAAAACAAAATTTACTTAAAAACTATAGTTGAAAATGAGCAAATGAAAATGAAATTTAGAACAACTTAACTGTTGGAAAATGTAACTGACCCGCTATAAAGCAACTTAGCTAATCAACTGTGGCAATCCGTTAACATCCCATAAACATGCCCCTTGGCAAAAAGGAAAATTCAAACACAGATTCTTACAGGCAGGAGGGAACAACCTCCAAGGAGAGATTTCAGCAAAACCTCAGTGGAATTCTACACTGAAGCTTGCATTTCCTGGACTCTCACATCTAGGGCCTGCTACAGCCAAAACAAATGAAAAAGAAAACTGGCCCCTCCCCTCCCATTGTTAAACTGGACTCTTTGCCAAGTCTGCTTTTATAACCTCTCTTCAAAAAAAACCAAAGACAAAATAACCTTTTTAAAATGACAGCATCATCGCACACTCTATCAATGCAAAATCATTTGTCAACAAATTGAACCTCTCCCCTTTCACAATGGCTTGAAAACTTGCATGTCCTGAATCCACTATCATGGTTACTCCAGTTATTAAGATGATATTGTAAAACAACAGAAGCTGGTAAAATATGACACTGTTGTGACTTAGAGCTTTAGATGAAACCTATTATCTGGATCAATGCTTCAGCACAGAATGATGGAAGGCAAATCCTCAGATTTACCACCTACTAATGGCATTTGGAATTGAAAATAGAGCTGGATTAAGATCCCTTCAGGACTGTGGAGCCCATAAAAGACCATGGGTGTTCTGATTGTGTCTCCCTGTACACTCGACCAAATTTGACCACTTGGTGACCATGTAGGGGCCTCAACCCACTACTGCTTCAGATATATCCAATGTTAGGACAGGTGGTTGTATGTTGTCCAGTTTGGCATCTTTCACTGTGTTAGCTAGCGATGGGCAAAGGTAAGGACTTTTCTGCCAACTGGCTCTGTGTCCAATGGATGTCCCCCATCACCCACCTTATAGCTTCCTGTTCCACTCACTTGTGTTCTTCTCTTCATTTTTGATCTCAAACGGGCCATCCTGCCTGACTCCAGCAATGTGACCTTCCACTGTAGTGATTGTAATGAGATCAGCCAGATGGACCTCATAGAATAAGAGTCCCCTCATTGAGGCTGTTACTTTGGTCCAGTCAGGGAGTCCATGCTGACAGAGCGGAGCAGGCATGTCAGTGGTTCTGTTCACTCTGAGAGCTGGCTGTAAGGGAGCTTGATCAGTGTCAATGACTCTCCATGTATAAATAAAGGCTGTCTTAGGCATGGGGTACCAGCCTCTGTGGAGTTATCTCAGTGGTGATCAGAGAAAAGCAACCTCCTGAGGAAATTCATTTGCAACAGTCTTTATTGAGTTGGGGTAAGCATTTCTGTTGTCATGCCATTATTTGGGTAGCTTTACTCATTCGATCCTGCAGTCAACAACTGGGCTCAGTATTTGGAAAGAATGTGTTAATGTTTCCAGGTAAATGACATTGGGGTAGATGAAAGCAACGAGAATTCTGTTGACAGCTTGTGGAGCTGCAGCTTTTTCACTTGCTATGAGCCTAACTTACCCTGAGGCACTGAAAACTAAAACCTTTCAAGAGTTGACAGATTTAGTCAATGAATATTATGACCCCAAGCCTTCTCTAATTCTGAGATGTTATTGGTTTTACTCAGCAGTTCGAGAACCAGTGGAATCCATGTCAGGATTTTTGAATAGGTTAAGAAGACTGGCAGAAGCTTATGACTTTGGTTTAGTGCTTAATGAGATGCTGAGAGACCATTTGTTATGTGGGATAAGGATGTAACCATGCAAAAGCGCCGACTAGTGGATGCCCAACTAGACTTCAAACAGGCACTACAACTGGCTTTATCATTGGGAAATGCTGCAAGTAGAGCATATGAGTTTCAGGGTATTCTGATGGACGTGGAGACTATCACCAGTCTGACTGAGCTTGGGGTGCACCACTAGAGTGCAGGCAATTGCTTAGCCTCACTCAGGACAAATCCTGAGCAAAGGGACTCTGGGTCAGCCTACTACAAAGCCCCAAAACCAGGCCAAGCCTTGTTTTAAGGTTTCTTCAGGATCCAGGCCAGCAAGCCATTGTTGTTGCTGCTGGTAAGCGGACTGAAGACAGCAAAAGAGTCCCACTCGATCTGAATCGAGTAAGAGAACCCATAGGCTGGTATCCAGAGTGCACATCCTGGAAAGTCCACCTAGGTCTGGTTTGGAACTGTTAACTGGCTTGGCAGTCAAACAGAACCAACCAAAACAACATCTGGTGAAATGATCACCTGGTTCTAATGGAAGTCAATACTAGCACGGCCATTTTAGAGTCTTTAACAAAATTTGCTCTGGACTCCAGCTGTTAGATTTGTGCAAGACTTCAGCAACACTAGGGAACCTTTACAGATTTAGGGTACAACTTAAGTTTCAGTCTCTTTTGAGAAGCAGCTGGTTCAGTTACCAAACGGGCCCAAGTTTGGTGCGCAATTGGTTGAGAAAGATTTATCTAGATTTCACAGTTTTTGATGAGAAAGTGGCTGCCTGAGTGAAATCCTAATTAAATACCTGGAAGTTTTTCAGGAATGTCTCAGGGCTATCAAAGGAGCCAAGGCCACCTTACATGCTGATAACGTTTGGTGCTGGAAAAAAAGCATAGCCGGTCAGGCTGCGTCCGAGAAGCAAGAGAGTTGACGTTTTGGGCAGGACCTTTCTCCAGAACTGGGGAGGTTACGGAGACAGAGAGATAAATAGGGGGGTAGGGATGGAGAAAGGTAGATGGGATGATGATAGGTGGGCAAAGGTAGGAGGTAAGGGGGATAGGTCAGTTGGAAGTGTTGAGCGGTTAGGTGGGAAGGAAAATGGATAGGTAGCTGTGGTCAAGAAGACTGATCTGAGTCGGTGGGTTGGATCTGGGATGGGGTGGGAGGTGGGGGGGGGAGGGGAAATATGGAAACTGGTGAATTCAATGTTCATGCCATGCGGTTGTAGGCTCCCGTGGTGAATGATGAGGTGTTCCTTATCCAGTTTGCAGGTGGCCTTATTTAGATGATGGAGAAGGCTCAGGATGGAAATGTCCTCAGGGAAGTGAGAGAGAGAGTTGAAGTAGATGGCCACAGGAAGGTGGAGTTGGTTGGTGTGCAAGACTAGAGATGTTCCCTGAACCATTCCACGAGTTTGTGCTTGGTCTCCTCAATGTAGAGGAGACCTCATTGAGAGCACTGGCTGCAATACATGAGGTTGGAGGAAGTATGAGCAAATCTCTGCCGGAATTGGAATGACCCTTTGGGACCTTGGACAGAGGTGAGCGGGGGACGTGTGGGCACAGGCTTTGCACCTCTTATGGCAGCAGGGGAAGATACTGAGTGTGGAGGGGGTGTTGGTGGGAAGTGTAGATCTAACGGGGGAGTCGCAGAGGGAACTGTCCCTACGAACAGTTGTAGGTGGCAAAAGGGGGTGGGGTGGGGTTTGAGGGTGGAGGTGTGGAAAATGGAGGAGACATGTTTGAGGGCAGCTATCTGGGATGTCCGGGAATGGAATCGCTCATCCTGAGAGCAGATACAGCAGAGGCAGAGGAATTGGGAGTAGGAGATCACGTTTTTACAGGAAAGGGTTGGTTGGAGGTGTAGTCAAGGTAGTTGAGGGGGTCAGTGTGTTTGTCATTGAGGTCTGTTTGGACTCGGTCACTGGAGATGGAGAGCTCCGGGAAGGGAAGGGAAGTGTCAGAGATGGACCAGGTGAATTTAAGGTTGGGATGGAAGGTTATTGTGAATGAACTGTTTGAGCTCCTTGTGGGTGCACGAGGTGTTGCATGTCGAGCACGAAACAATTACTTGAATATGCAAGGCCCACCCAGGGCCATTTGCCTTACGGGCAAAAGTAAAAGCAGAAATCTGAAGGCTGGAAAGTGAAGGAATCATCAAACCAGTCCAGCACCGGTCGTACTGATTGTGAAGCCCGACAGGTTGGTTGGCCTTTGCGGGGATTCTAAACAAAGGACAAAACACTTTTCGCATCTGGTTAAATATCCAATCCCTCACAAAGAGGACTAATAGACAAAGCTGGTAGGGGGTCGTCCTTCATGAGTCATGCATGCTTGCAAATACTGATAGATGAAGATTCCCAGAATTATGCTGCAATTAATATCCATAAAGGTTTGTATCAATTTACAAGACTGCCATTTGGGGTAACATCAGTCTGTGCAGTTTTTCAGCGGACAATGGAGAATATTTTGCAAAGTTTGCCCCAGGTTGCCGTTATGTTGATGATGAGTTAATTACAGGGAAGACCAAGAAGGAGCACTTAGAACTTGGACATAGTCCTTAGATGTTTCTCTCTGGTCAGCGAATGCTTTAGAAGGCAAATGTGTGTGTTTCAGGCACCTCAAATGACTTACTTGGGCTACAGAGTCATCAAGACCAGGCTACACCTGTTGGAAGATAAAGTGAGGGCGACCAAAGGTGCCCCGGCTCCCACGTCTGCACTGGAGCTTACATCTTTCCTGAGGCTGTTGAATTATTAGGGAAAGCTTATAGATATCCTGGCCTCCAATCTGATACCTTGGCATCAATTTTTTTAAAAATTACGGTCAGCCTTGGAAATGGTTGGGTAGCCAAGCCATAGCTTTCTGGGAAGTGAAGAAACAGTTATCATCCTCTCAAGTGTTGGCACACTATGATCCCAAATGAGACCTGGTCTTGACATGCAATATTTCCATCAGGGTAGTATTAGCTCATAAGTGGTCCAATGGAGAGGAACACCGAACAGCCTATGCATCCAGGACTTTGGCTATTGCAGAGTCTAGATAAGCCGAGATGGAGGAGGAAGGTTTGACAGTCATATTTGGAAGTTCCATCAATACCTTTTAAGGATGTGTGTTTGTAATAATAACAGACCACAAGCCTCTGCTAAGTCTATTTAAAGATGACAAGGGAGTGCCTCCCATAGCTTCAGGCTGAATTCAGTGGGTGAGCTCTAATACTACGTGCATACAATTATGAGTTGGAACACTGTCCAGGAATCCAAGTAACGAATGAGCTGCTTTCCACTAGCAGATACACCACCAGAGGTACAGCCACTGGACGAGTCTGTAAGGGTTTTACATTTTCTGGGCACACTTTCAGTCACAGCTGACAACATCAGACTTTGGACACAGAAAGATCTGGTCCTGGCACAACTGAAGCAGCTAGTGGTGTGAGGGAAACCAAAGAGCCATCACAATTAGAATTGAAACCGTTTTGGACCTGGCGAGACCAGATCATTGTAGAGGATGGCACATTATTTTGGGGAGCAAGAGTGATTGTCCCAAGGAAGGGTTGAATTCTACCAGGGTCATTCAGGGGATTCCAAAATAAAGGTGTTGGCGAGAAGTTATGTTTTGTGGCCAGGATTGGATGCAGCCTTAGCTGAGTTGATGAGACAGTGCCCAGAGTGCCAACAAGGACAAAACTTACCAACAGCAGCTCCCCAACATTTGTGGAAATGGCTGGGTAAACTCTAGTCTTGGTTACATGTCAACTATGCAGGTCCTTTCATGGGCTGTAATGTTCTTAGTCATTGTGGATGCCCATCCAAAGTGGCTAGACATGCAAAGAGTTCATCTGTCATGCGTTGGGACGACAATAGACAAACTGTGCACAGATTTTGTATTACACTGACTCCTGGAGGTGCTGGTCACAGATAACGGGCCATTGTTTACCAGCAGGGGGTTTGAGTATTTCCTGACGTCGAATGGTGTTCAACAAAAAGGACAGCTCTAAACCATTCATTATACAATGGTCTGGCAGAAGAGCAGTCCAAACGTTGAAGGCAGCTTTAAGAAACAGCCTGCAGCTTCACTAGACACCAAACTGTCCCAGTTCCTATTTGATTATTGGACTGCCCCTCATGTAACTACAGTGATAGCTCTGGCAGAGTTGCTAATGGGGAGAAGACTCCACACCAGGTTAAATCTGATCTTCCTGGACCAGCAGGGGGAGGGTGAAATGGCATCAGGAATAACCAATGCTGGACACATGACTCCACAAAGTGAGAGAGAGAAAGATTACTTTGGGCACCAAGTTTGGTGTCGAAACCATGGGACTGGCCCTACCTGGATAAGGGGCATGATTGATACAAGGTCAGGTCCAATGATGTAGAAATGGCAGATAGGTGCAACAATCCTGAACAAGCACATGGACCACATAAAAGCTGCTATCTCACGAACGGTGCAGGTGCAAAACATGTCCGGTTCCTTGACCACCTTTATGAATGTTCTGGAACCCATGGGCTCTCCCTCGTTGTCCAGTGTTGAAGATACCTGGGAATCTGAGATGGACACTGAGATTGTCACCGCCTCGGCATCTTTGCCATCTGAAAATGCGAATGAATTTCTTTTGAGAGACTCTGGAGGCAAGAGGTGAGCTACTGTGTGTAACGTTGTGTGTGACCCGTGACTGAGGCAGAGTTGGAGGAACCTGACCAGGTGCTAGATGCCTCCAGGAGGAGCTACAAAAAAAACCCGGCTGTGCCCTCGGACTCAGAGGGGGAGGGATGTAATGATTATCATGAGGTCAGCCAGGTGGATCTTACACAGTATGAATTCGCTGAGTGGGGCTGTTAATCTGGTCCAATCAGGGAGCCCTGGCTGACAGATAGGAACAGGAGTATCAGCTCTGAGGGAGCTGGCTCTGTGTCAAAGACTCTCCTCATGTAAATAATGGGTGACATAGTGACAGGATGCCGAACTCTGTAGAGTTATCTCTCTCCCTGTGCCACATCGCTTCAGCACGAGGGACTGAATATAGACACGGGGTGGGGGGTGGTGGTTGGTGGTTGGTGTGCAGAATTTCATCATGAAACCAATTTTTAGAATAAATATCTGGGGGCCTGCCAGTCGTGTTTGACTCGTTCGCCTGTGCATGTAGGGCAGAGTAGGGACACCAGCACCCCATGAAAACCCAGTCCACAGTTTTCTGTAAACTGGCAACTTCAGCAAACAATCATTGTTGTGGAATGCAGACGTCAATCTGTAACCACCAGTCAGAGCATTCCTACTACTGCAATATTTTCATCCTGTCGGTTTATGGGCTGAATCAGTGCTGTTGTATATTGCTCAGTGGCATTTGCTGAATTGGTGAATGGTTGGTGTATTCTACGACTGCTTTCAGCCCAGCTGCATTATTATTGTAACATGAACAAGAGACCGATTCAACTGCTGTTGCTCATGTCATAGTCAATTAGTGGGCAGCACGGTGGCACAGTGGTTAGCACTGCTGCCTCACAGCGCCAGAGACCCGGGATCAATTCCCGCCTCAGGCGACTGACTGTGTGGAGTTTGCACAGGTGTAGTCTGACCTCAGTGGTGGGAAAGATGCTGGAGTCTATTATAAAGGATGAAATTACAGCATATCTGGATAGTAGTAACAGGATAGGACAGAGTCAGCATGGATTTATGAAGGGGAAATCATGCTTGACTAATCTTCTTGAATTTTTTGAGGATGTAACTCTGAAG
>NC_057735.1:33229884-33233828 GCF_004010195.1 Chiloscyllium plagiosum
GGATTGGACATTCTGGAGGCAGGAAACATGTTTCCGCTGATGGGTGAGTACCGAACCTGAGGACACAGCTTAAAAATACGGGGTAGATCATTTAGGACAGAGATGAGGAGAAACTTGTTCACCCAGAGAGTGGTGGCTGTGTGGAATGCTCTGCCCCAGAGGGCAGTGGAGGCCCAGTCTCTGGATTCATTTAAGAAAGAGTTGGATAGAGCTCTCAAAGATAGTGGAATCAAGGGTTATGGAGATAAGGCAGGAAGAGGATACTGATTAGGAATGATCAGCCATGATCATATTGAATGGCGGTGCAGGCTCGAAGGGCAGAATGGCCTACTCCTGCACCTATTGTTTATTGTCTATTGTCTATTGTCTATTCTCCCCGTGTCTGCATTGGTTTCCTCTGGGTGCTCCGATTTCCTCCCACAGTCCAAAGATGTGCAGGTCAGGTGAATTGGCCATGCTAAATTGCTCGTAGTGTTAAGTGAAGGGGTAAATGTAAGGGTATGGGTGGATTGCGCTTCGGCGGGTCAGTGTGAACTTGTTGGGCCGAAGGGCCTGTTTCCACACTGTAATTAATCTAATCTAGTCTGTTATGGGTGGCTCCATCAAGTCAGAATCCTGTTTGCACTTAATTTCTGCTCCCTGCAAACTTGGCCTTAAACATGTGCCATCTCTGCTTTTGTTTGATCATGATCATGACTGACTGTCTGTGCCCTTGAGAAGTTCAGCACTGTGTTCCAAATTAAGATTACAAGTGTGTTTCTGTTTTATGGAATGTGGTTGACAGAGTATGTGCAGTAGTTGTTACACTTCTGCTGTTGTTTTGTTGATCTTTTTGCCAATTTTACAATAAAAAAGTTGAGCATTTTGCGTTTGAAGGAATGAATTATGAACCAATAGCATTGTTTTTAACATAATGGGATCAACGTTAGTTTCATACCCCTACATTTTGGGTCGAAGTGAGATTGACCAGACTTTGAAAGTGAGATAGCAAGCAAATCCCAGGACTGAATCTCAGCACAATTCGGTTTCCAAGCTGAGACTGTGGATGGATTTTGGAATTTGCTGTGTGAAGCACAGGGTAACTTTATTAGAAATTAATAAAACATGAAAGAGGGTAAGCAAATGATATGCCTGTATTTCACAACCTCAGGACACATTCAATTATTTTCAACAGTGAATAAATGTTTTCAAGCAGTTGTATACCAGTACTTCATTTGCAATAAGTTAACCAAATTGATATAGTTCCTTTATCTACCCATGGCTTTGCTGAATTTCAAACCTCCTGTTTCTGAAATCTCATGTTAAGTGGCATGGTGTGGAGGAAAGTTGGAATATCAAAGGTAGGAAGATATTTGAAAATGTATTATAAAGGGATAAGATCTTACAATTTGAATCATTGTTTGGAACTTCTTTAGTCCAAAGAAAAGCGCAGAAAAAATGTAAAGGAGGGATTTATTTCACAGGGGGTTTGTGTGGGAGAGGCCTCCACGTGTTTGTCGCGTGTCGATTTGCAGAGGGATTTTTTTTCCTGTTTCAAGCTTTTACACTTCAGCAAATACCCGCAAAAAAAAGGTACAACATTTATGCAAAGAAGGAGAGATTGTTTTTCAAACAGTGTTTGTGTGGAGAGGCCTCCAAGCATTTGTCAAGTTTTGATTTGGAGAAGGATTGTTTTTAATGTTTGAAACTTTATAATTCAAAAAAAATTTGCATAAGAAGAATATAAGCGAAGAAGGAGAGATTGTTTTACATACAGAGCGTGTGGAAAGGACGACATGTGGATGGCTTTGGAGAGTTTTTTTAAATTTGAAGATTGAAAACTGATAGTTGGAGGATTTGAGGAGGAGACTTTTTTTTCGATTATTTCAGCCAAATGTTTGATTTATGTTTAAAGGTTTAGGTGTTTAATTTTTTTTATCTTCTACAGGATTAAGATTAAAATCTGTGACTAAAGCAGGGTAATTTGTTTTTATATACATGATGCTATTGAGAGGTTCTTTTCAGGCTTGCTGTCACTGAAGACATCAAGAGACATAGAGTGTGATGACGAGTAGATTTAGAGAAGGTGAAAAAACAGAGCCTCAAAAGTAGTAATCTCTGGTTTACTCCCAAACAAAAAGACCTGTTCAAAAGGGATGGGATTCACCTGAACTGGAAAGGGACCAATATCATTTTGAGGTGATTTGCTATTTCTGTTTCGGGAGCCTGTAAATTATTAGGTCAGGGTGGTGGATTCCTAAGAAACAGTGAAAATAGGAAGACAGATGAGGGTGGTTCTGAATCGGAAAAGAGCAAGTTAATCAGAAAAGAGAGACAAGAGTAAGTTAGAGAATGAGATAATTCTGAACAACTAAACTGCATTTATTTAATTGCAAGGGATCTTACAGGTAAGGCTATTGAACCTAGGGCACGTATGGGATTGTGAGACTGGGATGTTATACCTATTACAGAAACTTGGCTGAAGTAAGGACAGGAATGGCATCTCAATGGTCTGGGATTTAGGTGGTGGAGGAAGGATACAAAAGGAAGCAAGAGAGGACGAGGAGTAACCTTCGATCAAGGAAAATATTATTGCTGTAATTAGAAAGGGTATTTCTGAGGGATCGTCCATGAAAACGTGTGGGTTCACATTAGAAATAAGAAAGAGATAATAACCTTAATGGGATTGTACTATAGGCGCCCAAGAAGTCAGAGGGAAATTGAGGAGCAAATATGTAGCAAGATCTCAGATAAGTGTAAAGATTAGATTAGATTACTTACAATGTGGAAACAGGCCCTTCGGCCCAACAAGTCCACACCACCCCGCCGAACCCCAGCCACCCAGATCCCTACATTTACCCCTTACCTAACACTACGGGCAATTTAGCATGGCCAATTCACCTGACCTGCACATCTTTGGACTGTGGGAGGAAACTGGAGCACCCGGATAATTGGGGTTGTAATAGTTGGGGATTTCAATTTTCTAAACATTAACTGGGACTACCATAGTGTTAACAAGTGTAGTGCTGGAAAAACAGACAGGCAGCATCCGAGGAGCAGAACAGTCGATGTTTACTGACGAAGAGTTTATGCTTGGAATGTCGGGTCTCCTGCTTCTCGGATGCTGCCAGACCAGCTGTGCTTTTCCAGCACCATACTTCTTGACTCTGATCTCCAGTATCTGCAGTCCTCACTTGCTCCTGCCATAATGGTAAAGGTTTGGATTGTGAATTTGTTAAATGTGTTCGAGAAAATTTTCTTCATCAATATATGAATATTTCTATCAAAGAAAGAGCAAAACTTGACTTTCTCTTGGGAAGTAAGGCAGGGCAAGTGTTAGTATGGGGACGTTTTGGGACTAAAGATCATAATTCTATTAATTTTAAAATACGAATGGAAAAGGATAAGCCTTCCATTAAAATTAAAGTTGTTAATTGAAATAAGGCAAATTTTCATAATATGAGACAAGGACAATCAAAAGTTGATTGGAGTAGATTGTTGCTTAAAAATGTGTTGCTGGAAAAGCGCAGCAGGTCAGGCAGCATCAAAGGAGCAGGAGAATTGACGTTTCGGGCGTAAGCCCTTCTTCAGGAATGAGGAGGGTGTGCCAAGCAGGCTAAGATAAAAGGTAGGGAGGAGGGACTTGGGGCAGGGGCGTTGGGAATGCGATAGGTGGAAGGAGGTTAAGATGAGGGTGATAGGCTGGAGAGGGGGTGGGGCGGAGAGGTCGGGAAGAAGATTGCAGCTCAAGAAAGCAGTGCTGAGTCCGAGGGTTGGGACTGAGATAAGGTGGGGGGGGGAGGGGAAATGAGAAAGCTGGAGAAATCTGTATTCATCCCTTGTTGTTGGAGGCTTCCTAGGCGGAAGATGAGGCGCTCTTCCTCCAGGCGTCGTGTTGCCATGGTCTGGCGATGGAGGAGACCAAGGACCTGCATGTCCTTGGCGGAGTGGGAGGGGGAGTTAAA
>NC_057735.1:33233873-33250258 GCF_004010195.1 Chiloscyllium plagiosum
GCGGTTGCAGGGGAAGATGCCGGGAGTGGAGGTTGGGTTGGTTGGGGGTGTGGATCTGACGAGGGAGTCGTGGAGGGAGTGGTCTCTCTGGAATGCTGATAGGGGTGAGGAGGGAAATATATCCTTGGTGGTGTGGTCTCTTTGGAGGTGGCGGAAATGATGAAGGATGATACGATGTATCTGGAGGTTGGTGGGGTGGTAGGTGAGGACCAGTGGGGTTCTGTCCTGGTGGCGATTGGAGGGGCAGGGTTCAAGGGCGGAGGAGCGGGAAGTGGAGGAGATGCGGTGGAGAGCATCATCAACCACGTCTGAGGGGAAATTGCGGTCTTTGAAGAAGGAGGCCATCTGGGTTGTTCGGTATTGGAATTGGTCCTCCAGGGAGCAGATGCGGCAAAGGCGAAGGAATTGGGAATATGGGATGGCGTTTTTACAGGGGACAGGGTGGGAGGAGACGTATTCTAGGTAGCTGTGGAGTAGATTGTTCACAGGTAAAGGGATGACTGACGAGTGGGAGGCTTTCAAAATATGATATCGAGCATTCAGAGGAATTATGTTCTTGTTAGAGTTAAAGATAAGGCTGGTAATAATTAGGGAACAATGGATAAGTAAAGATATTGAGGTTCTAGTCAATAATAAAAAAAGGATTATATGTTAGATAGAGACAATGGGATCAAATGAATCTTTTGAAGAATAGAAAAAGTGTGACGGCATTCATAAGAGGGAAATCATGAAACAAAGAGGGAATATGCAATAGCCTTGGTAAATAAAGTTAAAGATAATCCAAAGAGATTCTGCAATTACATTAAGAGCAAGGGAACAACTAGAGAGAGAGAGTGGGTCCCTTCAAGATCAATGAGGTTGTCTTTGTGTTGACCTCAGGAGTTGGGAGAGATATTAAATGAATATTTCACATCTGTTTTTACACTGAAGAAAGAAATGGAGGTTAAAGAATGCAGGGAAATAAATGTTGTTGTTTTGAAAACTGTTTGCATCACAGATGAGTACGTGCTGGAAGTCTTAGAAAATGTGAAAATGGATAAGACTCCAGAAGCTGATCATGTGTATCCCAGGACATTGTGAGAAGTTAGGGAGGATCTTGCAAGGCTCTTAGCAGAAATATTTGTAAATCAGTAACCACTGATGAGCTGCCAGAGGTCTGGAGGGTGGCTAATATTGTGCCTTTATTAAAGAAAGACTTTAAGAAGAAGCTTGGAAACTATAGACCTATGAGCCTGACAAAGTAGTGGGTAGGTTGTTGGAGGTGATCCTAAATGAGAGGATTTACATACATTTGGAGATGCAAGCACTGATTAGGGATAGTCAGCATGGCTTTGTGCAAGAGAAATTGTGACTCACAAACTTGGAGTTTATTTGAGGAACAACCAAAAAGATTGATGAGGGTAGAGCGGAAGATATCTATGTGAACTTTGGTAAAACCTTTGACAAGGTTCCATATGGTAGACTAATTAGTAAAGTAAGATCAAAGGGAATTTGGGGTGAGTTTACGAAATTGGCTTCAGGGTAGGAGACAGAGTGTGATGGTGAACGATTGTTTTTGGACCGGGGTCCTGTTACCAGCAGCGTTCCGCGGGGATCAGTACTGAGTCCACTTTTGTTAGCTATTTATATCAATGATTTGGTTGAGAATATAGGAGACATGGTTACTAAGTTTGTGGATGACACCAAAATTGGTGGTGTAGTAAACAGTGAAGAAGGTTATCTAAGATTACAAAGTGTAGTGGTTATCACGTCTGCTTTACACACAGGAGGTTCTGGTTCGAGCCCCAGTGGAGTCATTATGTTTTCAAGTTGGACTGAAAGGTCTGTTTCCATGCTGTACATTTCTATGACTCCAATTGGATCAATGAGGAGTGGCAGATGGAATTTAATTTGGATAAGTGCGAGGTGTTGCATTTCTATAAAACAAACAAGGACAGGACTTATACAGTTAACGATAAGACCCTGGGTAGTGTTGTAGAACAGAGACACCTAGGGGTTGAGGTACATAATTCTTTGAAATTTGCATCACATGTAGACAGGGTGGTTAAGAAGGTGTTTTGCATGCTGTCCTTCATTGCTCAGATCTTTGAGTATCAGAGTTGGTACATCATGTTGATGTTATACAGGATGTTGGTGAGGCTTTTTTGGAGTACTTTGTGCAATTCTGGTCACCCTGTTATAGGTTACATTATTCAACTAGAGAGGGTTTAGAAAAGGTTTCCAAAGATGTTGCTTGGAATAGAGGGTTTGAGTTATAAAGATAGGCTGGGACTTTTTTTCACTGGAGCGTAGGAGATTGAGGGAGGTTTATAAAATCATGAGGGACGTAAATAAGGTGACTAACAAAGGTCTTTTCCCTAAGGTGGGAAAGTGCAAAACTGGGGGCATATATTTAAAATGACAGGAGAAAGATTTAAAAAGGGCATGACGGGTGACTTTTTTTACACAGAGAATGGTTCATGTATGGAACGAGCTTCAAGAGGAAGTGGTGGGTATGGGTACAGTTGTAACGCTTAAAAGACATTTGGATAAGTATATGAATAGGAAAGGTTTCGAGGGATATGGGCCAAACATAGGTAGGTGGGATAGTTTAGTTTGAGAACATGATTGGCGTGGACTAGATGGGCTGAAAGGCCTGTTTTCATGCTGTACAACTCTGATGTTTTGGGACTCATGTTTTGTTTATTGTTATCCTGGAATGTAGACTTTTCAAACTTTCGGAGGAAATAGTCTAATGCTGTATTGTTTCCATCTGAGAATTTCCAGAGCAGTGAGAGTCACATTTTGCAAATATGATTGCATTGATTGTGATTGTCTGTCAATTAAACCAACTGAATTTCCTGATTTGCCTCCTCTTGTAGATCAGCAATTCATGTGATTATAACAGAGGATCAATCTTTGTTAAGTTGTCTTGGTGGTAGCATCATTGTTTCTGGCTTCAAAGACCCAGAGGAACTTGGGCATGTTATTCACTGACTCTCCCAAAAGATGTGATTTGGAGATGCTGGTGTTGGACTGGGGTGTACAAAGATTATAGTCCAACAGGTTTAATTGGAAGCAAACTAGCTTTTGGAGCGTCGCTCCTTCACCAGGTGGTTGTGGAGGACACAATTGTAAGGCACAGAATTTATAGCAAAAGTTTACAGTGTGATGTAACTGAAATTATACATTGAAAAATACCTTGATTGTCTGTTGAGTCTTTCATCTGTTCGAATACCATGATAGTTTCACTTCTTTCATGTGTAAAGCACAAAACTTTTTTTTAAAAGTTGCATTCTCAGGTTAACTGTTACATTGGTGTTAGCTAGACAATATACTAAAGGTGTTAGCCCCCTGTGTTCTCTGTCTGTGCCATGATGTTTAGATTGATTCTAATCTAAAAAGTGAGATAACAGAGTTTTACATGAATTCATGTAATTTTTGAGCAAAGTACAATGTAACTCTGCAAGTATAAATTCACCTCAGAAATGTATAAGTATATGTGTGTGTGTGTGTCTGTCTGTCTGTCTGGGTTGGGGTGATTGTGAGTGTATATGTGTGTGTATATGAGTGTAGAGTGTCTTAAGTCTGTGAGGGGGTGCACGTGTGTGTGTGTGTGTGTGTGTGTGTAGTGCAATGGTGGTCACCTGAAGTGCGACATGAACCCAAGGTCCCAGTTGAGGCCCTCTCTATGGGTATGGAACTTAGCTATCAGCCTCTGCTTGGCCACTTTTCACTGCTGCCTGTCCCGAAGTCCACCTTGGAGGGGGCTAACACCTTCAACATATTGTCTAGCTAACATCAATTGTTACAGTTAACCTGAGAATGCAACTTTTAAGAAAACGTTTTGTGATTGATACATGAAAGAAGTGAAACTATCATCGTATTCAAACAGATGAAAGACTCAACAGACAATCAAGGTATTTTTCAATGTATAATTTCAGTTACATCACACTGTAAACTTTTACTATAAATTCTGTGCCTTACAATTGTGTCCTCCACAACCACCTGATGAAGGAGCGGCGCCCGAAAGCTAGTGCTTCCAATTAAACCTGTTTGACTATAACCTGGTGTTGTGTGATTTTTAACTTTGTACTCTCAAAAGTTGCTACTCTTTGTTAAGTCTTCCTAATTGAACAGCGAGTTGATTAAAAAACTAATTGTTTAACTGGATAATTTTCATTAATCTTGAAGATGTGAACTATACTCAGTGAAATTTCTTTGAGTGGTTAGGGTTGTGCGCAAAGCAATTGTCAGATTACATTTCAATTCAGAAGCTTATTGGAATAGCTATGGACAGGAAGAACAAATCCTAGAAAAAAAACACTTCCTTTAGCACAACTATAAATAGCTTCACAATGCTAGTACTGATACGTTTATGCCTTTGAAAGTCACTGTTGAAATAATTAGATTTAAAACTTGGGACCTGGGGTACAATCTGGGAGACTGAGTTCAAATCAATAGATTTGGAAAGATGAAAGGCACTGTACATCAGAGAAAAATACCTTTTAATGCAAAGCTTTGACATTTTTATTTAAATATATCCAGAAAATACTGATATTTTTGTAATGATCAATAATTTTCATCTTATAATGTATCTTCTCATCTAGTAGGGTCTGGCAGGAATGTGTTGGAGGGTTGTGATATGTGAGTTGGCATAAAACTCAGACCAGTATGTGCCTGAAATTCTGTCACTCCAACCTTTTATCCTCTGGTATTTAACAGTAGTAGCAGTGGATAGTTAGCTGTTCAAACATCAATGATTTGAGAACAAAGATTATTATAATCAGAATAATTTGGAGATAACTTCAGAGAGATAACTGAATCAAAATCCAAAGTATCTTACTTCATAGGATGATTACTCACCCGTGTTTTCTGAATATGACCAATGAAGTAAACACGTGGACCCTCATTGCCTCTTTACTGAGGAAGGAAGAAGGGCACCACTTTGGCACTTTTCCTGCCATAAAAAAACAAGATAAGAAGCAATGCTTCTTTTTCCCACCAGAACTGAAGAGTTGTGATTTTGACACAGATGAAGTTTTTACAAATTATTAACTTCCATGGATAAAATTTGTTAAAACATGATTTATTAACTGCCAATGAGAGGTAGACAGATTTTGACAAATTCAGAAAGACTGAAGATATTTCCATTGAAGGGTATGCCATGGAATTCAGCAGATTCAAGACTTCAGACATTGTATTCAGAAATTCTCCAATCTCCAGATGAACCTGATGAAGGAGTAGCGCTCAGAAAGCTAGTGCTTCCGATTAAACCTATTGGACTATAACCTGGTGTAGTGTGATTTTTAACTTTCCACACATGCTGCCATCTTAGGTACAAGCACCTAGGCACAAAATCTGAAGAACAAGGTAGAAAGAAAGAAAGAACAACATTGAAAGTTAAACATTGCAGTCACTTTTAGTATAGTGTTTAAAAAAATAAAGTAATAGAGCAAAAAGTTCAAAGATTACAGTCTTCTTTAAGAGCTCAGCCATGCTGGGACCGCATTTCCTACAAGTCCATTCCAGGAGGCCCCACCCTGGGCCTACCATGCCACTGCCAAAGCAACCACTGCTCTTGTTGATCATGCAGGAGTATCGATTCGAGCCTAGCGTATTGCCGCATTGACCGATACCACCATCTTGAAGGCTGGTACCGTTGGCACGACCTTGTGTCCTGCGCTGGGCCCACCAACATCAAAGTTACCACACTCCAATGCCATCGCTCGCTGGACCCTCAATGGCTGCCATCACGAGCTCCCTCAGGGCTTGCTCTCTTCTGAGCTGGGCTCCTTCTCCCTGAGGAGCTGACACCTGCCACCGCTGCTGCACATACTCGCGTGGCCAGGCCCACATTTGCCCTGCTGAAGATGCCACAAAAGCTTCCAAAGAGGAAAAAAATGCAGCAAGAAAGACAGCAAAAGCAAAAAGGGAAAAGAAAAGCACTTTAGCGAACAGGCAGAAACAGAGAGCCCTAGTGAGAAGCTTGGACGCAACACGGCGACTCGGCTCCTGCCATCTTAGATTTGCAGTTAAATTTGCAGAGCAGCGCATTCTGCCAGAACATATGTCAGAAGGACTAAAAAAAAAGTTCTGGGTAGCATTCCCTTCCAGCAGGATTCATGGCACACACAGGGCAATTGGCCTTTTGGCAGAAAGTGGAAAACGTAATGGGCTGACAAAAACATGTGAAAACCAGATGCAGCAAACAATAGAATAGATTAGATTAGATTACCCACAGTGTGGAAACAGGCCCTTCAGCCCAACAAGTCCACACCAACTCTCTGAAGAGTAACCCAACCAGACCCCTACCCTATTTTTATCCCTGACTAATGCACCAAACACTGTGGGCAATTTAACATGGCCAGTTCACCTGACCTGCACATCTTTGGATTGTGGGAGGAAACCGAAGCACCCAGATGAAACCCACGCAGGCGCAGGGAGAATGTGCAAACTCCACACAGGCAGTCACCCGAGGCTGGAATCGAACCCAGGTCGCTGGCGCTGTGAGGCAGCAATGTTCACCACTGAGCCAGCGTGCTTCCCATGCTTAATCAAGAAGAATTAGGACAAGTATGCTATTGATGTTTGAAAAGTGAAGAGAATTGTTCACTTACAATAAAGGTGTGAATGTAGGAAATGCTCAGACAGTAGTCAGTCAGTATTTCAGGTACAATTCAGAGTGCCACTTTGCCTTGATCAATCCTAAAAGATAAATACAGGATTCAAAACTGAACACAATTTGGGAGATTCAGAAGATGATGATGATGATGGAGAAATGAATCAAGGAGATGACATTATTTTGGCCACAAAAACATTCAGGTCAATGATGAATATGTTCAAGTCAGAACAAGTCAGTTGATGCTATATACAGTGTAGAATAGACTGGTTGAAATGCTACCTAGACTCTGAATAATCAGATTCAGAACAAAGTTAAGGAATTTGAAAGTTCTCCCACTTTCAGATTTGGGGATGATAGCAACTCAAATCTTTCAAAAGAGTGGTCATTCCTTGTAAAATATTTGAATCAATCATTTTATTGGCACGGATATAGCATTTAGTGAAATACAGTTGTTATTAAGTGGGCCATTAAAGAAAAAAAGCAGAGATGAAATAAGTATGGAAGACAATAAAGCTATTGTGTTTGAAAAATCTGTGATTCGCAATTTGTGTAATAGTAACTCTATTGTACTGCTTTAATGGAACATAAACTGCACACTCGTAAAATTGAAGAAACATTATTGACATCATCCTGCAGAAATTTAGGAAACAAAAGTTGATCATGTTAAATCCAAGGCAAGTAAAGGATGCAGGAATATAAGTTAAAGAACGATAGCCATAGGGCTACTCTCTCATCAGAGAGAGATAATTGGTGATGGTTCAACCTGTGAGACACCACATCTCAGGCGAGGGCAGGGCATGAGAAGGAGAGTCCTTTGTACAAACTTTGAACAGTACATGAATTAAACTTATGTTGTTGGCAAAACGTTGCATCACAAACTAGCCATCCAGCCAACTGTGCTAACCATTTTTAGTGATATTTCTTACATAAACATTGATGTTAGGTTCTGAAGTGCGGGAGAGTTTATGCATTTTTTTTGGAACAGTGAGGTGAGTGTCCTTCAGCTTGGGGAGCTAAAAGATCAGATGAATAGTTAAGAAGTTCCTTAACGACAGAAATTCTTGCTCTTGTTGATGCAGTAGGTATGGAATTTTCCTCAGTAGAATGTTGGAAGTAATTGCAAAAAGGGTTTCAGTCCAAGTATCCTTTGTGCGCCACATTAATAATATGTCACTATGGGCTATCGTACTACCAACAATATGCATGAAGACAAAAGAACACTGAGTATCAATATTGCAGTTTTAAACATTTGCTGGAGAATAGTGAAATTTCAAAATTGAGATGCGTGCATAGTAGCAGTCAACATACTGATTGCTTTATAAAGAAAGAAGCGAGCTCTGAGAATCCATTTCAAATACCAGAAAAAGGATATTTGAAACTCTAATATCCATTAAAAGCAAGTTGGAATGTAATTTTGCATAAAATGCCATCACTTTGTATTAATCATTGAGCTGAATGCTTTTGTGGCCAAAATAATGTCATCTCTTTGATTCATAAATCCATCATCTTCTTCTGAATATTATTGTGTATAAGTTGTTTATTATGAAAATAGGCAAGGGGAACCTGTTACCTTCTAGTAGGATCTGACAGGAATACCTGACACAAAATGGAACGAAGAGATTGGTGATTTTTACATGTTAGTTAGGGGGTAATTGTCGAGAATAAGTGATCAGTGTGTTTTGCAATGTGAGAGTTGGAAAGCAATTCTGATTAGAAAAGTATATGAATTTTCTGAGAGTGGCAATCCGACGCAGATTGCCACTCTCAGAAAATTCATATACTTTTCTAATCCGACGCAGATTGCCACTCACCGTCTTCTAAAAAACATGAGTTTTGCGTTTTTGACAGGAGATTCTGATCAAGGATCCTTTGAAAATACATAGCCATCCATTCTGACAGGCTCACCATAGCATAGAACAGTTGAGGCACAGCAAGAAACTTAACCTTTTGGTTAGCATTGTGCTCTGATGTTTAAAGGTCCAGCTTCACATTTTGGCAGCTGCAGTGAAATGGCCAATACGCAAGGTAAGTCTGAGGTATGGATGCTGGGGCTGTAGGTTGCCAAGTGGATGGGGGTAGGATGCCAAGTGGCACAGTGCCACAGTGCAAAGTGGTAAGGGAGCCAGGTAAATGATGGAATGTTTAGGATAGGCCTCAGTTGGTTGGAGAAAATGGTCGGGGGCGGGCGTCAAGTCCCAGATAATGTGCAGCAGAGTCAGATACAGTGATCAGACAAAGGGAGAGTTTAGATCCCTTAGTTGGGGAAATTGAGGGGCAAGGTGGTTTGTGTCAGATCCCCTGCGGGATGAGGGCATATGTTATTGGATCTCAGAGGGAGCGGGTATCTGTTGAGTTGAGAGGTGGTTAGGTCTGGCTATTGGGCGAGTGGATCAAGTCCAGAGTTGAAGAAGTGTTGGTGGTACAATTGGTGGCCGGGGGCTTGGGTGAAGTGAAGAGAAGACAACGAGTTGTAAACTGGGAATGAATGGGTGAGTTGTCATTATCATGCCAAATTGGTGTCAGAGGAAGGAGTTTGTTGGGTCATGCTGTGCCATTTAAGGTATCTGGGAAGGTGCACTGATGTGTGTGAGGTAAGTTGAGATGTCACTTGAATACTTACTCTGGATTTAGACTAGGTATTTAATAGTCTGACTTTTCCTCAAAAACTGCTTACTTAACTGAATCAGAATCCTCTGAATTCTCTAATTTTAATGGCTACATTCAGAAGGTTCCAGTATAGGGTAATTGCTCAACAAAATCTTCAGTTTAAATCCCAAGCAATTCCCTCAGACTCTGCTACAGTGTGGATCTTGAAAAATCCCATGCCCAATTCCAATCTGTGCTTCAGAATTGAATAGCTGGCCATTGGAAAATCTGGGCCTATGTGGCTGAAATCTGCCTGACCAACTTCTACTCTCTGGATCTCTCAACCAGCTTGAAAGAACTGAGAGTACATAAGAAGAGTTTCAGTGGTATGAGTAAATCCAAACTAAGTGATATTGAAGAATAATTAAAGGTGCTGTAAATACCTGTAAAATACATTATATATTTGATGCTGAGGCTCAACTAATTAGTTAGAAGAAAATGGAACAATATTCTTCAGAGTAATTTTAATTTTGATTGCTCAATCCTTCTCGTATTTATGTGTAATATTCTTTGCTCATAAGTGATTCAACAGTCAATCATTCCGACATTTTTTGGTGAACCGACCAGAAGAGAAATTACTGGTTCTGAGTATCAGTCTCAGTCCTTGTGGCATTATTTCCATTGATTAGTTCAAGCTACTGTCCAACCAAGGGATTAAGACTCTGTGCTCAGCAATGTCTGGGCTTTAGTTGTTATTTAGAAGTGGATGGTGTGTGGTTAATATTAAAATTGGGTTGGGCATTTGTCAATCCCCAGCAGATATAAACCCACCTTCATATTTATTATTAAGCTGGCAGCTGAACTAATGGTCATGAACTGCAACTTTTAATCTAAAATAAAACAGTTCTATAACGCTGCAGACATATCATCTTTCTCTCTGAAGAGTGATGAGGTAATTTCTTTACTTTAGTCTCAGTATGTGGATCAGCATAATTGAACTTTTTTTCTCCCCTCCCTTCAGATTCCAGTGCTGTTTCCATTTGTGGTTAAACCCAGATAGTCTCATTGCTCTTTTGCAAGACGTTATTCTCTTGTGAATCTGCTTTACATTTACAGTCAAGACACTATGTTTTTTCCTTTAGGATTCCTGGCCCCACTGCAAGGGCAGCAACGGCAACCAGCAGTAATACGAAGGCTCTTGCAACTATGAACAGGCAAAGTCAAAGTAGTAACAGTTTGAACAAGCACAACCCCCCATCGTGTAAATCTGGGAGCCAGAAAGGTAAGGATTAAATGTGTATTGGTGGATTTTCAAAGTTAGAAATTTGAATGGTGGTGGAACATATTCAATTACTGTACTAAGCAACAAAGTTTTCAGGTTCTCATATTATGTATTAACTTGATATCATTAGGATTCTTCAACTTCACAATAGTGTTAGTTATCGGAATGTCAATTTGATATTGAATAGGGAGCAAGGCACATGCATACTTGAATACACATACTGAATTGTAGCTTACAAATCTTCAATTATTGATCAAACTGAAAGTGATTGAGAACAGGTGACAAGCTACCCAGTTCTTTATATTGAAATAAAAATATGATAAAATAACATAAGGATGGTTGAAACTTTAATCTTAACAATTTTGAAATATTTCCACACTGGCTTTCTGCAGTTGTCTGTAGCAAGGGTAAAATTTTCAAATGCTATCAATCATTCTTACAATGTCAGATCAATAGTTCAACAATGGGTCATGAAGACCTCTATAGCATTACTGTTTAGAGTGTTTGTTATGTATTTGCATCCACATCAGTGTTCAACTTTAAGTAATAGAATAATAAAACATACACAGTTTTAATGATTTTGTGTTATAGTCAAACAGTTTTATGTTAAATGTGAAGGTAGAGCATTTAATTTAACTCTGATGTTCTTATGATGTAAAGGTTCCAATCTAGTTGTTGATTAAATCCATTTGTAGATAAAATTGATTTGAATCAGATGTGTAAAATTGTAACTTTAAGCCCCAAGAATAAACATGGTTCATGGGTTGAGTCTTGACGTATTTCATAAGGCAGGGAAAAGCAAAACCCTTCATCTGAAATAAATGCCTTTTCTTAACATAAAGGTAGAACTTTACAGAATAGCAGTTATGGTACATTTACGCTGTAGATTCTGAGATTGCTTTTAGCTTAACTAAGGATGATCTGGATTGAATAGGATGTCAGAGGATTATATCTACAGCTGCCTCATTCAGTTCATGTGTTCACCAGTATTAAATTACCAGCCCAAGGCATGCACTAAAATACCCAATCTGGTTACAAATGCAGACTTCCTGATATTTTCAGTACTCCAAATTTACATTTCCCATTTCATAGTTGAAGTCCAATGGCAGACATTTTTGTTTTATGTTTTGGTATAAAAATAATTCTGCAACGAACATACTAATCAATCAAAAAATTGTACCAAATTCAGATTTACACTGGCAATACGAGCTTCCAATTTACAACTTGCATCAATGTTGCTGGTATTCAAAGCATGTTAATTCTCTGTTGAATTATTCAAGTTGTAGATAAACAGTAAAATAAAACTGCTTAATTTCTCGATTCTTGAAACCAAATCCGAATAAAGTGCAAATTTTATTTAAGCTGCAAAGTAAAATATTGGCAACAAAGTGCAGACATGGAAAGCTAGCCAACAAACGTTAACACATGCCTTGGGTATTAGTTTTTATTGTTTGTTCATAGGATGTGAAGCTCACTAGCAAGGCCAAAGCTTATTTGTTAATCCCTTATTTGTCTCATCTATTTGATGATGAACCACTTTCTTGAACTGCTACAATGCATGTGCTGTGGATGCATGCAGAGTGCTGTTAGGAAGGGAATTTCAGGACATTGACCAAATGAAAGTGAGGGAATGACAATATAGTTCCAAGACAGGATGGTGTTTGTTTTGGAGGGGACATTTGAAGAATGACTCAGCCACGTGTTATATGTCTTTCCTGACTTACGTTTTCATAGAAGTCAGTTTAAATTTATAACCGGCAGATAATACTATGTTTTTCACTTTCTCATAATGTGTGAAAATCAAAATGTTCCCTAGTCTATAAAAGACAAATGTACAACTCCTTTTAACATATATAAATTTGTAATTTTAACTGGAAATGTTGTCAGAAACCTCTACAACTACAATCAAAGATAGCATAAAGTACAAATGAATAGACTTGATGAACATATATTTCATAAAGTTGTGTGTTAACATATATTCTTGATAACAAAAGCCTTCCTTCAAATCTATACTTAAATCATTAATGTTACATGAAAATTCAATTACAATAGAATAATGCCTGATACAAGCATAACAATGTTCTCGCATTATGACCAGATGTTTGCCATTAACCATTTTCCCTTCAAATACAAACACAAATTGCAAAGTGCCAAAATAAGTACGGAAGCAATTAAGCTTTTTTTTTAATCGCCCCAAGGTTTTTGTGTACAGGAAAATCATCAAGGAAATATTAGAAATCATGTCCTGTGTAAGCAATAAGTTATTAACTGTACAATATTCTTTTCTGCTTTCAAATTTATTTCTCTCAGAATTTTCTTTGTCTTGTGAAGTTTTCTTCTCTGGTAGCACACCTGTCTCTTGAGGCAAAGAGCTGTGGATTTAAACCCTGTTCCAGAGACTTGAGGGCAAAATGTGAGGCTGACACTCCAGAGCTCTGAGGGAGTTTATTGTCAGGGATACTGCTTTTCACAGGTGATGTCAAACCCAAGACCCCTGTCTGCCCCATGCATGAGCATAAAATATCCCATGGCACCATTTTGAAGGGGTGCAGGGAATCATTGCTGGTATTTTGGTCAATATTTATTCCAGAGTTAATATTTATATTACACATTATCTGATAATTATTTCATTGTTGATTCTGTGACCAGTTGTGTGCAAACTGGCTACAGAGATTCTTACTCTACATTGATAATTACAATCTCAAAGTATTTAATTGACTGTGAAATGCTTTGAGACATCCTGAGGTGGTGAATGCAAATTGTTTTTATTCTCATGCAAACTCAACTATAACGTCAACTCTCCATCCCCTATAAGTACATTAATTTTGTCCTATTTATTTTTTCATGCTGTCTCTGTGGTTCTCTGTTGTAGGGTAGCTTTCTAGCTCTTCTTTTTTTCTGTACCATATTTAGTGTCCAAATGTCTCCTTGCTGTTTTTGACCAGATACTACTTAGTAGTGTTTTGCTCATTCATCTAGTCTCTCAATGTTGCTTTGTAATTTTCTTCCATTTAAACAATTCAGATTAGCAAGACACCACCAACCTTTGCCTTTTTTTTATTGCCTGGCTTGAGTCAGTGCTTAGTTTGCTCCTTAGACTGTAGCACCTTGTTAAGAGGTGACTTCTTTTGTTACAATCAGTATAGAGTTGGTGGAAGGCTGACCACTTCTATATTCACTGATGTGACATTCTGAAACCATGCCTTTAACAAACTGTGGGTGATGGTGAAGCCTGGTGGGCCCAGTAGAGGTGTGTGGTGGCAAAGGCGGCTGGCAAGCATAGGTGAGCCTTAGCCCAGCGTGGTTAAAAACATGCCGGTGGGTCTTCGCCCAGCGTGGTTAAAACATGGCCGGTGCAAGGAGCAAGCTCTCTTTGGGAAAGTCCATCAGTGTTGGCTAATCCATGGCTTAAGAATGGACTGTAATGTTTGACTTTTTAACTTTATTTCTTTATGTTTCCACTTTTATACTAATAAGACTGTAGTGCTGAACTTTTTAACTTATTTCTTTATTTTTCTACTGCTGTAACTAAGATTTCAAGATGAGGTACTGTGCACCTCAGATAACATTGTGTGGGGGGACGTTGTACACTTTTCACTGTACTCTTTTGCTTGAGTACATGTGACAATAAAACCTAAATCTAAAAATTAAATCTGAAGTACTTGAGTTTTCGATTGCTGAAAAATTGTCTTTGATGTTGACAACCTATATTGTTTTAATTGGAGGCTGATCTCTTTTGCTCAGATGGTTTACTATGCTTTAAATAGACAAGAAACTGTGTGGAATGTTCTACGTTAAGGAGAATATTTGTTGTAGAATGGTTGAGGTGAAAATAAAGTCAAGAACCGGTTTTAGGCCTAGACCTCAGAGTAGCGCCACTTATTAGGGAAGAGTACTAAATACTGCTAAACATGGTCATCAATGTCCTCTTAAATACAGGCACCACAAGCATCGAGCTCTGATCACTTGCCATCATGTTTTGTTTGGTTGGTCATATAATTTAGATGACAGAAGCTATGATCCAGAAACAGATCTTCTTCTCCATGATTAATCAGAGCAGATGCCCCAGTGGAGGATGGAGAGCATGTTTCAAGGCTGGTTTGAAGGCCCACATGAAGAAATGGAATATTGATGTCAAGTCTTTGGCCACCATCACCTTGGACTGAGCCAGGAGGTGGTAGACTGAGGTAGTCCCCTAGCAATTCTATACTAAGCAACAAAATGAAGAGTGAAAGTGAAAGCGGCAAAATAAAGAATAAGCCGTGGCTAAGAATACCTGACTACACAATTAGATTAGAACAATGCCCTGCGTGTCATAAAGTCTGCAGTTCCTGAGTTCACCTCATCAGCCATCTTCAGACTCGTGGAAGGCAATCATCCTCATTAATGAATGATTGCCAATAATAATAATAGACCATAGCCTTTGTGAAGCTATGTTAACACGTTGAACATTGTGTTAGAAGTTCTGCAAAGTCAAGAACCAAGTCTTAAAACAGTAGTCTGTTGTGAAAGAAACTGTAATTTTGTTGTTTTTAAAACAGCTCCACGGTAGAATGGAGTGCTACCACACAGCAGGTGGGATTGGTCTTTGCAAGTCATCTGAAACATGTTCTTGGCAAATTAACAGCCCCTTTTGAATTGTGCTTGGTTTCCTTTTCCATTGAAGTCACCAGTTTATAAGAGACTGTTTGGTTAAATTATCAATGTTTCTCTTGTTACTTGAAAACAATAGTAAAGAAAACTATGGCTCTGTACTGCTGATTATCACATATTTATTTATAGAGTGAGTTTAAATAAATTTGTAAACTGATTTAGATGTTCATAAAGAACCATTTTTCATTACATTATTCAGTAATATTATTATATTATTATATTGTTTTCTGCTTTTGAGACCATTTAAATCTGAAGCAATTTGGCTTCTGAAATAACTTTAGAGAAGTCTGTATTCCATCACCAAGTTACCCTTTATTTACACATGGAGAGTCCTTGACACTGATCCATCTCCTTCAGAGCCAGTTCTGAATGACCAGGATGTCTGACACTCTTGTTCTTATCTGTCAGCCAGGGCTCCCTGATTAGACCCGATTAACAGCCCCAATCAGGGAACTCATATTCTGAAGTTCACCTGGCAATCACTGCAGCTTCAACTGGCCAAATTGCATACATATGTTTCCTTTGGTTTTCTTAGTAATTTAACTTAACTGTTTAATTTTGTGGCTCGCAGAACAGTAAATATTTAAACAAATCTATAGTTAATCTCAAGACTGTATTTGCAAATTTTAAATCAATCAGTTTTCAGCTCAGGATGCCCAGTCTATGAATGACAATTGGTGTTGGGACTAAGTTCATAAAATCAACTTGTGCGAACTTAATAATAGTTTTCTTGACTGCATACCGGTGTAGAAAAAGCTATTGAGACTACAGTCAGTTATAGAGTCATAGAGATGTACAGCATGGAAACCGACCCTTCGGTCCAACTTGTTCATGCTGACCAGATATCCCAACCCAATCTACTCCACCTGCCAGCACCCGGTCCATATCCCACCAAACCCTTCCTATTCATATACCCATCCAAATGCCTCTTAAATGTTGCAATTGTACCAGCCTCCACCACTTCCCCTGGCAGCTCATTCCATACATGTACCACCCTCTGCGTGAAAAAGGTGCCCCTTAGGTATCTTTTATATCTTTCCCCTCTTACCCTAAACCTATGCCCTCTAGTTCTGGACTCCCCGATCCCAGGGAAAAGACTTTGTCTATTAATCCTATCCATGCCCCTCATAATTTTGTAAACCTCTATAAGATCACTCCTCAGCCTCCAACGCTCCAGGGAAAACAGCCCCAGCCTTTTCAGCCTCTCCCTGTAGCTCAAATTCTCCATCCCTGGCAACATCCTTGTAAATCTTTTCTGAA